>NC_057742.1:6393554-6569125 GCF_004010195.1 Chiloscyllium plagiosum
GACCTTATAGAGGTTTACAAAATTATGAGGGGCATGGATAGGGTAAATAGGCAAAGTCTTTTTCCCTGGGGTCAGGGAGTCCAGAACTAGAGGGCATAGGTTTAGGGTGAGAGAGGAAAGATATAAAAGAGACCCAAGGGGCAACTTTTTCACACAGAGGATGGTACATGTATGAAATGAGCTGCAAGAGGAAGTGGTGGAGGCTGGTACAATTGCAACATTTAAGAGGCATTTGGATGGGTATATGAATAGGAAGGGTTTGGAGGGATATGGGCCGGGTGCTGGCTGGTGGGATTAGATTGGGTTGGGATATCAGGTTGGGTTGGACCAAAAGGCCTGTTTCCATACTGTACATCTCTATGACTCTATGACTCTATGAGTGTGCCGTGCCAGAGTAAGGATTGTGAGCTACAGAACATGACAATGAACACAGAGTTCACCACCAGGAACAAACCATTATGTCAATGTGTTGTCGTAGATGTAAATCACCATTTATTGAAGAATTTAGTTTTTCCGGAGAGGAATACACTAAGATACCTTCCTAAACCCATCTCTGCCTTTTGAGTTTGAGGAGAGGAAACAGTGTGAAGGGAGAAATGAACATTAGGTTTGACATAAAAGACTAATCTGAGAGACTCCACAACTGGGGTCTGCAGTATTCACCAAGAAGAAATCACTTACTACTAACATTACACATCTTCCAAAAACAGTATTAGATACAAAATGCTCATGGTAATTACCTATTTTCCTCATCTTAATGTGAGACATGTTTCACAAACTGCAAAATGCATCAGTGACAAATGCACTATATTGAAAACCCATCAACAGAGTTTTATTTACGTTCAAGAAAATCAAGGTGAAGAATTGCAAAACACAGTAAAACTACACAAGAATGTAAACTCGTCATCTGAAGTCTCAGGAGTCCCACCAAAATCTTTCAAGACTTGTAAAATCTTTTAAGAGCCTGCACAGCCAGTAGTAGACTGCAACATCTGAAATGGATTTGTGTCAATCTGCATCAAAGGATTAAGTTCTTGGAGATTTCTTTTGGCCTTATTAAAATATCAAGAGGCTGAGGTCACCATGAGCTCTCCCGTGACCCTCAACTCCTAGTTGGCAGGAATCCTAGACTAATGTGCAACTCAGAAACTGCAGCACAGTAGTGGCAGAAGATTGCTTTCAGAATTAACTATTTGCCAGTCCATGTGAAACACCAGTAAAGAAATTACAGGATATTTTCATAAAATTATGTTTACCATACCCTATGGTTATTTGATAGCATTCCAGTACTGTCCCTAACCCATTCAGCTCCTGCTGCTATGCTGATTCTTCCAGCTGCTTCGGAGGAAGTTAACAGCTGCTCTATTCAGCAGCAGATGTACAGTAAACACAGTCAGCAACTTTAAGAGCCTTTTTAGGTCCCCACTCGTAGCTCAGTGGTATCCCTCTGGCAGGAGAAAGTGAGGACTGCAGATGCTAGAGGTCAGAGTCAAAAAGAGTGGCGCTGGAAAAGCACAGCAGGTCAGGCAGAGTCGGAGCAGCAGTAGAGTTGACGTTTCAAGCTTAAGCATCAGGAATGTGGATGGGCCCAAGGGGGCTGAGAGATAAATGGGAAAGGGTGGGGCTAGGGGGAAGGTAGCTAGGAATGCGATATGTTGATGAAAGTGGGGGGTGAAAGTGATAGTTCGGAACGGAGGGTGGAGTGGATAGGTGGGAAGGAAGATGGACAGGTAGGACCATTCAAGAGGGCAGTGCTGAGTTGGAGGGTTGGATCTGGGATAAGCTGGGGGGAGAAGAAATGAGGAAACTGGTGAAATCCACATTGATTCTGTGTGGTTGGATGTTCCCAAGGCAAAAGATGAGGCATTCTTCCACCAGGCGTTGGGTGGCTAGAATTTGGCGGTGGAGGAGGCCCAGGACTTGCATGTCCTTGGCAGAGTGAGAGGGGGAGTTGAAGTGTTCGGCCATAGGGCAATGAGGTTGTTTAGTGTGTGTGTTCCACAAGTTGGTATCCTGTCTCGCCAATATAGAGGAGACCATGTCGAGAGCAATGGACATAGTAAATGATGTGTGTGAAGGTGTAAGATAATCTCTGTCGGATGTGGAAGGATTGTTTGGGCCTTGGATGGAGGTGAGGGGGGGAGGTATGGGCGCAGGTTTTACATCTCATGCAGTGGCAAGGGAAGGTGCCGGGAGTGGAGGGTGGGTTTGTGGAGGGCATGGACCTAACAAGAGAGTCACGAAGGGAATGGTCTCTGCGGAACGCAGATAGGGGTGGGGAGGAAAATATATCTCTGATGGTCGGGTCTGTTTGTAGGTGGCAGAAATGGAGGAGGATAATATGTTGCATCAGGACATTGGTGGGGTGCAAGTTGAAGGCTAGTGGGGTTCTGTTCTTGTTGCGACTAGGATAGGGTTCAAAGGCGGAGGTGCAGGAAGTGGAGGAGATGCGCTGGAGGGCATCGTTGACCGTGTGGGAGGGCAAATTGCAGTCCTTGAAGAAGGAGACCATCTGGGATGTTCTATGGTGGAATTGGTTCTCCTGGGATCAAATGCGGTGGAGGCAGAGGATTTGGGAATAAGCAATCATGTTTTTACAGGAGGCAGTTGGGAGGAGATGTAGTCGAGGTAGCTGTGAGAGTCGGTGGGTTTGAAGTAGATGTCCGTGTTGAATTAGTCGCCGGAAATGGAGATGGAGAGGTCCAGGAAGGGGAGGGAGGTGTCTAAGATGACCCAGGTGAACTGGAGGTCAGGGTGGAAGGTGTTCGTAAAGTTGATAAACTGTTCAACCACCTCATGGGAGCATGAGATGCCGCTGAATACAGTCATCGATGTAATGGAGGAAAAGGAGGGGAATGGTGCTAATGTAGCTATGAAAGATGGACTGTTCCACGTACTCAAGCATAGCTGGGGCCCATTTGGGTGCCCATGGCTACCCCTTGGTCTGGAGAAAGTGGGAGGATTGGAAGGAGAAGTTGTTGAGGGTGAGGACCAGTTCAGCCAATCAAATGGGTGTGTCAGTGGAAGGATATTGGTTGGGTTGGTGAGAGAGGAAGAAACGCAGGGCTTGGAGGCCTTCGTCATGGTGGATAGATGTGTATAGGGACTGAATGTCCATGGTGAAGATGAGGCATTGGGGGCCAAGGAACCGAACATCATGGAGGAGGTAGAGGGCATGGGTGGTGTCTTGAATGTATGTCAGGTGATCCTGGAGCAAGGGGGACAGAATAGTGTCAAGGTACGTGGAGATAAGTTTGGTGAGGCAAGTGCAGGTGGAGACGATAGGTCTACTGGGG
Source organism: Chiloscyllium plagiosum (assembly GCF_004010195.1). NCBI lineage: Eukaryota > Metazoa > Chordata > Chondrichthyes > Orectolobiformes > Hemiscylliidae > Chiloscyllium > Chiloscyllium plagiosum. The sequence continues at coordinate 6,396,851 of NC_057742.1, forward strand.
CAGTCAGGTAGGAGGTAAAACTGGGCAGTGCAGGGTTCCTGGATTATGATGTTGGAGGCAGTTGGTGGGAGATGCCCTGAGGTAATGAGGTTGTGGATGGGCTGGGAGATGATAATTTGGTGATGGGAGGTGACGTTGTGATCATGTCCTACCTGTCCATCTTCCTTCCCACATATCCGCTCCACCCTCCACTCCGACCTATCACAACATGCCCTACCTTCATCTATCTATCGCATTCCCATCTACCTTCCTCCTGGCCAATCATTTTCCAGTCAGTATTTAAGAGCAACATTCTGGAGGAGGAAAGCTGGCAGAATTTTCTCTCCTTTTCTTCTTCCAGGTATCCTGATGGTAAATACAGATTCCCCATTATGTCAAGGTGATGCCAGCAACTGCAGCCTTAATGGAAATTCATTGCAATCTACATGTCATCTCCAAGGGAGAAATCTCCTAACAATTGAGTAATTCCTTTAAAGGGCCCTTCTGTCGGAGTGGTATTGTCCCTTGTCACTTGACTAGAAAGCCCACTCCAGATGTCTGTTACAACAGGTTGATTACAAATATGTTCAGTAATTCATGTGCTGCGTTTATGATGTACTGTTGTCTCACCTGATGGTTTCTCCTGCAGCGTATGCTGACTTGTTAGATTCTCTCTAACAGTGTAGGTAAACTCGTGAGTACAAGAACAACATGTTGCAAAGAATTAATGGAAAACCCGCAGCCTATTACTATGTTTACTGCACACAGTGTACTTTCCCAAGCATAAAATCGCTACAGACAACGCTCAAGTAAAGCCTATCTATCCTGCTAATTTTCTTCCTTTTTAGAAGATATTGCATCACTACCATAGTTATTTAGTTCAATTCAAGACAGATTACTATGTCTGCTTATCCAACCTTGTGGGGAAAGGGAGACAACTTGGTTCACTCTCATTCCTCAATCTTACCCCTCACCAAATCATGCATGTAGTTGTTAAAACTCCAATGTTTTGGCCCATAGTGTCTGGCCTGGAGATCCTGGATCATTCATAAAGTGGATTAAATTCTTGCTATCAATCCTGAAACTGCCTTTTTGCTAGTTTGAGCAAAGTACTACCCTTCACTTGAAAGAGTTTTCCAGAATATAGTGTTCTCTTTACAGTGTTTTGTTTAGATACCTGGGGTTATAGCTGAATGGAAGATTATTTGACTAAAGATTTAAATGTTTCTAGCTCAAATTCATGTTCCCTATATGCAACTGCAGTGTAGATCTTTGGAGAAGAGAGAATTTAGGGACTTGTTTTAAATTTAGTTAGGCAGAGTTGAGACAACAGGTCAACCATGAACTTGCTGAAGAATGCTCTAGGTTTAGGGAGCTAAATGGTCTACACATCTCTTTTCTCTTAAACCTCCGTGATGTTCCCTATCAGTTTCAGGTTGAAACTTTTAGGTTTTCTAGACTTTTTTTAGACTCCAGTTCCAGCAGCTTTTCTTTATCCTCGAATTCAAAATTTGAATGTGTGCTTTACATCTGTGCCAAGAAATTGAAATGTATTCAAGTTATCAGTGGACCAGAACATGGTACATTTTGTGCACAGGTTCCATTGACTTATTGTTCTGGTCAGATAAATCAGCATTTTCTTTGTGTTATTGAACAATGCTCCACAACATTTGAACAAGTGAAGTGCAAGTTGACTAAAATAAAAGAAAAATCTGTACAAAACTTGAAATAAAAATAGAAAATGCTGGAAATACCCATCAGGTCTGGCAGTATCTGTGGAAAGAGAGAGACAATTAATGTTTCAGGTCAAGATCTTTTAACAGAAATTTTTAAACAAGTACAAAGGCAGGGAAATGATGGAAAGAAAGGGAAGGAATTAATATCTGTGACTACTTAAAGGACAAATTGACAAAGGAAATGGTAACGGTACAAATAAATTACCAAATGTTAATTTTAGATGAATTTAAATAACAACAGTGGAACTATTGGGAAGAAAGGAAAGCTGACCATAATCTGAAGTTGTTAAAAACAATGTTAAGTTTGATAGGTTATTAAATTCAAAAGATTGAATTAATACCCCTTTCAATTTAGCATCCAGATTAGATTCTCTACAGTGTGGAAACAGGCCCTTCAGCCCAACAGGTCCACACCACCCCTCTGAAGAGAAACCCATTCCCCTACCTTATATTTACCCTGCACCTAACACTGTGGGCAATTTAGCATGGCCAATTCACCTGACCTGCACATCTTTGGATCGTGGGAGGAAACCGGAGCACCCGGAGGAAACCCACGCAGACACAGGGAGAACGTGCAAACTCCACACAGACAGCCAGGAATTGAACCCAGGACAGTGGTGCTGTGAGGCAGCAGTGCTAACCACTCAGCCACTGTGCCGCCAGAAATTCCAACACTATTCATGACAATTTTATTTAATATTTTACATTTATCTAAGTTAAATTGCCATTTGTCCAGCTACTTACTAACTCCATTTGGCTCATCTGCTGGATCATTTTTCCAAATTCTCCCTTTGCAGTTCAATGCTAACTACAAATCTGTTGTGTTTACAGTGAGATTTTGAATAAAAGCTTTGTAAGTTGTAAACTGTACAGACGCCAAAAATAATCCCTGATTAAAACTCAGCATTTCACCAACTCATACAGTATCATTCTTTTAACCATTGGGTTTTCAAAAAGTTGTCAGCCAAGGTTTTACATCAATTCCCAACCACAATTAATCTAAAGTCAGAAATCACACGACAACAGGTTATTAACCAACAGGTTTATTTGAAATCACAAGCTTTCGGAGCACTGCTCCTTTGTCAAGGGAAGTCTTTTCTTTTCTGGATGAAGAGTTGGTTGTCAAAGGTGAAGACATTGTGGTCGAGGATGAAATGGATGAGTTTTAGGATGATGTCTGGAAATTGGCAGTTGTTGGTGTTGAGTACTGCGGCTGTTGAAGCAATGCCGTCATTGTGGGGGGATGCTGGAGCAGAGTGTCAAGATGGAGGGATTCCTGAAGAAGGGCTTATGCCCGAAACTTCGATTCTCCTGCTTCTCGGATGCTGCCTGGCCTGCTGTGTTTTTCCAGCACCACATTTTTCAGCTCAGAGTGTCAAGATGTCCATTATGATGAGGAATGTTCCTCGTGCGGATACTGAGTTTCTGTAAGAAATCTGTACTGTCTCAACAGAAGTTTGTTCCTTGTACAATGGGTTTCAAAATGCCTTCGATATAGCCAAAGCGGTTCTCACACAGGGTCCCTTTGCCTGAAACACTGGGACATACAGTTTTGACTCTGCAGACACCTCCAACGCAAGAAGTGCGTGGAATGAGTATGCATAGGATACTCTGAAGGTCTGGATCAAAAGTCTTGAACTGTCTGTTGAGTTGACGGGTGTGGTTTTTGGTTGGATCTGTAGTGTTCCTGGTTGTTCAGTTGTTAGTACACTTCTTTGCATAGTCCGTTCTATTCTGAATGACGATGGCTCCTCCTTTGTCTGCTGGTTTGATGGCGATGTTACAGTTGGTCTTGATGCATGGATGTGCTTGGATGATGTGCTGCACTATCTTGTGAGCATGACTGATGAATTTGGCATTGACGCATCTCCTGACGGCTTGAGTATACATGTCAAGCCTAGGGCAACAGCCTTCCAGAGGAGTCCTTTATCAGATAAAGTATTTGAAAGCTTATGATTTAAAATAAACCTGTTGGACTATAGCCTGGTGTTGTGTGATTCTGACTTTGTCCTTCCAATTCCAACGCCAGCACCTCCACAACGCAATTAATCTAAACAGCATGGAACTTCATTTATTTAAAAAACCCTTTTGGAGGTATAAATGTACAATACCCTTAGATTCACTTCCACAAAGTTTGAATGATGCTAATCAACAAAATTGTCTCAAATTAGTGCTTACAATATCCATGTTCATGAGCACTCATCCATAAGTTATTTTGTTCCATCATGTTATCCAGTATCGAAGCAAGAAAATCTTGTGTATTTGTTGAAATGCACTCTGTCACAGTTTCAACACTTTATCAGTGTTCTCCCATATGTCTGTAATGACCATCAGCATCTCAGAAATCCCCACATTCTGAAGAAGGATCACTCAATTTAACTCTGATTTCTCTCCACAGATGCTGCCAGATCTACTGAGATTTTCCAGCAGTTTCTGTTTTTGCTTCAGGAATCCCATCCCTTCTCTCACACAAGATATATGAGAATACATTTGTTTTCAATCTTTAAACCTCTCTAATGATCTGTAACTCATTAATCTGATGAATGCCAGTAATGGAAGACATTTTACTCACGTCTTCCTGCATTATTATTTTGTTCTGTTCTCTCTTAATGTTGCAACTATTTCATTGTAATTCAGTTTCAAAGCCATTGGCATCTATTAGATTGCCACATCCTTTTTCAATGTTTTTTAGAATCGTTTCTTATGCATGTACTTAATATCTCCAGCATTTACCAATCCTCCTTTGCATGTCCAGACTGTCTTTTAAACCATTTATGAACATTCTTACATTTGTCTGAGTGTATTTTTCACCTTTCTCCCTTTGCAGAAATTGTTTTGTCTTATTTTGCTTCTTGTTGATCTGTTTAGGTTTATACAGTCTGTGCTTGTTAATCCTAGAATAATTTGACCTTAAATGCTCAGTTGTATGCCTTTTAGAATATGCTACTTGACTTTAACTTAAGTGTTACAAGATATTCTCCCAAAATAGGTTATTATACATTTGTACTTTATTTCCCTGAGGCCGGTCCTTTTTAAAAAATGCATTCTTGGCGCAATATCATTGAATCACAGGTTATGTTGAACATGATTGTTCTCTGTTTGGCATCATCCAGGGACCTATAATTTCTGTTTCCAGTATCAGCATACCGTTGGCAAGTCAAGATGTGCTTCTCATAGTATCTTTGATACTTTTAGTCATGAATCCCTCAAGGAAACTGTTAGCTAATTTTATCTTCCCAAATTATATTAGGTTACTCAATACCTCCCATTTAGCTAAAAATGCAGGATAAGAATACGTCACATTTAAGGATATTTTATGCTTAAGCAACTGGAATTGAGTTTGTGAACCCACAACCTCCTATTTTGGGGTTAATGGTGCTAGCTCTGAGCCACTGCCTGAACATGCTGTAGCAAGCATTTGATCATTGCTGATCTAACCATGCCATTTTCAAATGTTACTATCCCATACAATAATTGTAGTCTTTTCAGTTCAGATCTGTTGGCCCATAGCATCCTTTTATGTTTAACTTGTCCCCTTATATACCTTTCCACCTCTATTGGGTTATCCTCTTCAACCTCCCTAGGATTCAGAGCTACATCACATCTATAGTTTCTTCCAGTCCCGGTACACTGAATTTCCTGAGCGCTCACTTTTTATACATTATATATGTTACCAGTGTCTGAGCTTTCCGATTCTGCTGTTTTCAACATTCACATGTATGTTGGATATACAACATACTCTGTTTGCTCGGCGTTGTTTCTTATATTTCATATATTTCTTATATTATAATAATATATTATAATAATATATTATAATAATATATTATATTTCTTATAATATATTTCTTATAATATATAATATTATATTATTATAATATATAATATTATAATATAATATTATATTATAATATATTATATACATTATATATTTCTTATATTCATCCATTCAGTGAATTTTGTTTGGATCATAATTTGCTCTCCTTCCCTTCCAAGCACCCTCCCCTTATATTCAAATAATTCTTTTTTGCTGTTTATTACTTTTCTCATTAATCACATGCTCTGTATGGATGGAATTCTTCTTCAGTGTAACAAGGGCATCTAAAGGTGGTATTTACACAAATTCTCAATTTTCTTGAAGAATTCTTGACTTTTGCCCGGGACGTGAAATATGCCAGAAATCATTGCTTTGCTTTTCTTCGCTCTGAGTGTGGCAGATAAATGGCTGCTTCTGAAGTATAGTGTCTTTTGTAATGTGGGCAATGTGTCAGCCAGTGTATTCATAGTGGGCGATCTGCATACAAGTATGTTTCAAAGGTCTGGTATAGTTTCTACCTTTGCTCACCCCACAGTCAGGTTATCTACTTTAATCCATCTCCAAAGACTTGAGCGCATAATCTAGGCTGGCACTGTTAGGCAGTCCTAAGAGGGTAACGCACTGTTGGAGATGCTGCCTTTTGAGAGAGGCATTATAGCAAGGCTTTGCCAGCCTCTGAGGTGGATATAAAGGCTTTATTTCAAACAAGAGGTGGGAGGTTCACTTTGATGCACTGGCCAATATTTACTTTTTCACCAACTTCACTGGAACTGATTATTTGGTCATTACTTTATTGCCACAAGTGGGAGTTTGCTGTGTGCAAATTGGTGGCTGTTAATTACAACAATGACTACACTTCAGAAGTATTTACTCGGCTGTAAAACACTTTGGAACGTCCTGAGGTCATGAAGAGTGCCATATAAATTCATGTTCCTATCAATCCACACCATCTTTCTCCTTCACATTTTCTGCATAATACCCTCATAAGACCATATTTTGTTGAAGTCATTAATTGCAAGCTTACTCTCAATTGCATTAATTCACTGAGTTAGAAGTGATTAGAATCCTTTTTCAAAAGACACAATTATCTTTTCTGCATAATTATTTTATCTTATTTGTGTACACAGTAAACAGTTCATTGTGGAGACTAGTTTGAAGGAGTCACAAACCCAGAGCAAAAGAGCCTAATTAACATTCACAGATGAAGCAGACACTTCTGAGGTTAATCTCTTCCCTACTGATGTCAGTTCAGCTTCCCTGCAATGTCAGACTTGGTAATAAGGCCAGAACAGTTCCCTTGATAATATTATCGGCATTTCCTGTTTAAGCAAAACATTAAATAGATAGACGGCAAAGAGCAGAAGAATGCTTAATAATTAATGGCAATTCCTTGTAAATGACTTGTGAAAGAATATTGATGGTGACACCTGCTCTTTAAGCAAAAAAATTCTCATATAATAAAAATGTTAATCATAATACATTGTCAGCATTAGATTTTTGAAGGGATTAGTGAGAGAAACCTTCCAGCAAATCAGGCAAAATGCAGAGTAGCACAACATTTCGCTGCCTGGGCAAATAGATTATGTGTAGTGTACTGATTCATACAATTCAGTAAGGACACAGATCTGTGTTGAGTTAGTCAGCATCAATTAAGTAATATCATATGGTTTTCTGGTAAGATGGTTACTTTACTAGACTCGCAATATAGAGACGTGGACTTAGAACTGAAATAAATTAGTTAAAATCCAACCACATCAGCCAGGGAATTTATTTTCAGTAATTAACAAAGTATGGGACAAAAAACTAGCATTTTTTGGTAATCAAAAAATTAACTGGATTGTGATACAGGACAGAGGGGTTTGGGAGTCCTCATGCATGAACCACACAAAGCTAGCATCCAAGTACAACAGGTAATAGGGAAGGCAAATTCAATGTTGGCCTTAATTTCAAAGGGAATGGAGTATAAAAATAGAAAGGGGTTGCTAAAATGATACAAGGCACTAGTCAGACCACAGTTGGAGTACTGTGAACAGTTTTGGGCCCATTAGCTAAGGAAAAATATGCATTGGAGGCAATCCAGAGAAGGTTCACTGGGCTGATACCAGATATGGAACACAGGTTAAGTAAGTTGAGCCTGTTTTCATTGGAATTAAACAAATTAGAGGCAATCTTATTGAAAAATACAAGATTCTTAGGGAGCTTGACAGGATAGGTGCAGAAGGGTTGTTTTCCCCTGTGAGAACGTCTTGGACAAAAGGGCATAATCTCAGAATAAGGGTCACACATTTAAGACAGAGATGAGGAAGAGTTTCCTCTTGCGGAAGGTAATGAATCTGTGGTATTCTTTACTGCAGGAGACTCTCAGGGTTGGGTCATCAAGGCTGAGTTAGACAGATTTTTAATTTATAAGAGAACCGAGAATTATAAGGAAAAATCAAGAAGGTGGAGCGTGGATTCTCGGGTCAGCCATGATCTCAAAGAATGAAAGAGCAGAATTGATAGGCTGAATGGCCTACTTCTGCTCCCATGTCTTACAGTTTTAACAAACACGTTCTGGTTTGTCAATGACTATTAGGGGAGAAAGGCTTTTCCTTGTCTGGCCAATACATGACTCCATATTATTTGGCTTTTAACTGCTGTCTAAGCCACCACCTCATGCCATTCATTTACGTTTAGAAGGTGGTTCTCCAACCCAATTTCAAGGATAATTGTGAATGATCCATAAATGCTGGCTTTACCATTGTCAACATCCTACGAATGAATAAGTTTGTGCCAGAGTACTGCAAACATATGTTAGAAAGGAGCAACATTATATATGCATGCAAGGGTTTCAACTGCTAATTGCATTTTCATGATCTCTGGCAGGACAAATGATGAAATACTCTGCATGCACCTAGGTGGGAGCAGCTCTAATAACACTCAAACTATCCAGGACAAAACAGCCTGCAAGATTGGCACCCTATCCATCACTTTCTACATTAACTCCATCCATCACTGGTGCACAGTGACAACAGAATATACCATCTACAAGATGCACTGCAGTAACTCACCATGGTTCCTTTGACAACAACTTGCAAGTCTACAACCTCTACACCCTAGAAGAACAAAAGCAGCAGATGCATTGGAATATCATCACTTGCACAAGTCACGCACAAGTCTGATAATTTATACGCTGGAACTCTGGATTCAATCAAGTCTCAGCATATGATATCCTGCAAAGTCCAATAGGATGCTGATGCATTTACTTGCTGACTCAACTCATGAACAAAGAATTTTCATTGACTAAGCTAGCAAAGGGGAATGTATTGTGTCATAGCATGAATCATTGTCTTCAGAGATAACAGGAGAAAGCAGCAGCTACCTAGTAAATTAATTTACATGATTAAAAACGGTTTTACTCTCACAAAGAGAAGAGTGTGCGTTCGATGATGAGATCAATGTGCACTTGTGCAGTGTGTTTACATGTGTGCAGCTATCTTGACATGTTAAATATTCCAAATCATTTTTCTGTTTACCTTCAGAAATATTTGCATGCTCAAAGTGTTGATTTATACAGTTTTTAATGTAATTTTTTAAACAGTTAGTGCAAGTTCCAAATGTTGAAATGATCATCAAAACTGATAAACCTTTCTTAACTTACTTATAAATATCAAAATTAGAAATTATGTTGATAACAGCGATTACCTAATCAACTTGTGTTTGCCAAAAATAATCTACAAACTGTTCTCTTTCTATTGAACAAAATCTTTTTCTACCCTGTGAAGAAGGAATTTGAATATACATATTTCAATGAGTTGACCTCTGTTTCCCAATGAAGTGTCTTGGAGGTTTGAAGCTTGAAAAAACACTGTAGGTGAACTTCCTCAGGAGCTTCTATCAATCATCCAACATAACTGGTGAAAGTGGCATTGGAATGCTTCAGATAATAACCTTTCTAAAAGGCTTTATTTGGCTTTACCTACAAGTTTACGACAAATAATTGGGAAAGAAAACCTTATACAGAATTTCATCCACCACAGTCAAGTCTAATAGAACAGTTCAATACTGCATTGCTGGCAATACCATTCCTAGTGTGAGGCATTCAGCCAAGGCCTGCTTTGTTGGTCTGGTAGTTGATGTAGAAATTGCAGAAAATTAGGAACAGAAGCAGTACGTTCAGTTCCACAGTCTTCTTCCAACATTCAATGAGACTGCAGCTGAACTGTCCTTTGAATCTATTTGCCCACCTTCACTCCATCTTTCTTAATGTCCTTTCCTGACAAAATAAATTGAGGCATTTCAGTTACATCCTCCACCTTTTGGAATGAGACTGTGCCAATTATCTGTACTGTTTGTTTGAAAAAACAGTTTTTGATTTTGTTTCTGAATTGTCCAGTTCGAAATTTATTATTGTGTCAACTTGATCTAAATCTCCCACCAGAGCAGGTAGTTTACTTATATTTATCCAAACTGTTTAAATATTTTAAATGCCTACTTATCTCTACTTGAGGGAACAAATGACAAGATTCTACAGTATTATTTGAAGAAGAGCAAGTTATTTTACACTTTGAAATTATTCTCCCTCTTCCAATGTCTTGCAACAAAAGGTTATTTTACATTTAAATTCAGAAAGAGATTTATGTGCTTCTTTGGATTATGATCCATGACATTCCATTTGTAGATATATGGAAGAGAATCTAATTCTGGTGTGTTATCACTGTCAGCCTGCTGCCATTATTTGCATCTGGTCATGTCATCAAAATGTTTCAAAGTATTTCATGTAATAAATTACTTTTGGCACATAGAGGCTGACAGACATATTGTGAACCGGGGACACAAGTTTAAGATAATTGTTAAAATTGCAGGGGGATAATGCAGAGACATATTTTTACACATCTTGCTGTGATCTAGGGTGGAATGCTGAAAGAATGTAGAAGCACATTTATGGGTAATTTTCAAAAGAAAATTGAACATATCTGGAAAAGGTAACATTTTTCAGACAATGGGGGAAAAGTTGGGGATTAGCCCTAATTGCATAGTTCAGCATGTGCATGATGGACCAAATGGTCTTCTATTCTGCTATGAAATTCTTTTAAATTGTTTCACAGAGCCTAAGATTGTGCAAGGTGCTCATAGAACGAGAGATCCATGGAAAATTCTATCAATGATCAATCATGTTATGTGGAGAAATAATTTATGGATGGTATTTATGTAATTTGTCCTGTCTCTTCACAAATGTCTGCAGTAGATCCAAAGATCTGTTCTTGGTACAAAAGCAATTGACTCTGCCAGTCATTGCTGGTTAAAATGAATGAATGCACATGTTCTTGACCTATGTATACACTGACACACACATCAGCAGATTCCCGGGTGAAGGTTTAAAAGGTAATGCAAATCTTTTGTTAAAATAAAAGGTTGGAAGTCTGAAAGAAAATCAGAAAAAGCTCAGCAGGTCAGGCAGCATACGGAGGGAGAGAAAGTTAGGATTTCAAAGTTCCAACTAGAAGTAAGAATTTAAAAATGCTTCACCTATGGAGGCAGTGGCGGTGGGAGGTGGGGAGGGGGAAGGGTAGCTTAAAAGGGAAGGCCTCTGATGTAAGGGGGGGGTGGAGAGGTGATTTTGTTACCTGCTCATTAGCTATTAAAAATTATATCAGGTAACTAGGTACAAAACCGATCTCTGCTTTATCTTAATAGCCGTGGCCAATAGACATATTCACTGAGGCTGCAAGTATCAAACAGACTCCTTGGCAAAGGGCCATATATTTTAGGCCAGGAACATACTTTGTGAAACTATTCAGAATTAAAAGCCTCTATAAAACGGTGTTACCATACATCTTTTCTTTTACCAAACACAGATTCGCGCACTTGCCGAAATCCAGCAAGTTTTCTAGATTTGTTCCTCACATTATCAGAATGATGTTATGACCGTTTTAAAAATCGGGAAAGGTGATGGGAATCCATGAATAATTGAAGGAGGGAATTGAACAGGGTACTGATGAATCAGATGCTTGCATTGTTTCGGACAAAAATGGAAGCACGGGCGTGGAAGTAAGGACGAGTCCTCTTTCAAAATAGAACAGCATAAAGTCCGGTGGGCCGAATGGCCTCGTTTTGTGCTGCGTGTCTGTGATTCTAGGAGGTTTGCAGAGCTGATGTATTAATGCTTCTGGCATAAATGTTTGGGCAAGTAATCTAGTCTGACTTGCTGTACCCACAGTGACAATTACTAGCTGCTGACGAGATAACATGCGATCTCCGCACCTCTCAATAGAACTGTTGGGCACAGCCGATGTAATCCACCGCCCACTGGGTAATAGTTCCAGCTGATGATGCGGTGCTGCTGTTACTCATCACACTCCTCGGCCTCGGATGCTTCCTGAGCTTCGAGTGCTTATTTACCAGAAACATGAGTAATTGCTTAAAGCAACAAGCTTCGCAATTTGTTTTTGAGGACGTTGGAAATCTGTAGTGATCTAGGAAAAGTTAAACACACAAAAAAATGCACTTTTCTCAAATGATCGGGAAAATTGCATCTCATCTGATGTATGCAAATTTATGGTGGCTGGAGATGTAACGTGTCTGTATGCCAACCAGAATAAAACCACCAACCTCTCCGCATTCGTTTGGTTAAAGGGGTCATTTTTGTTTTAAATGGTGGTGTGTAAGAGTTACTTATTCTCTATCTTGTAAACGGATGTGCAAACTGAAGTGCAGAAACGCGGTTCCTAGAATATAGTGCATTTGTAGAATTGGTAATCTTGTTGGGTTTTGTGCACAATTTACGTCGATTGCTATGTACCCCGGTTCTAGGACAATCCCAAACCAAGGGACTCTAGATCGATCTCGATGAACTTCCCGTTCAACTGGGCAAAGTAAAAGCAATAGAACCTCTGCATGAGGGAAAGATATTTACATCAGGTTCAACTCCTGCATGTTCACATTAGCCCTGACTTACTTGAATTGAAACTCGCACATATTTGTTTAAAATGTCACCATTCGGATGTGGAGATGCCGGTGTTGGACTGGGGTGTACAAAATTAAAAGCCACACAACACCAGGTTATAGTCCAACAGGTTTAATTGGAAGCACTAGCTTTCGGAGCGCTGCTCCTTCATCACCACCTGATGAAGGGGCAGCGTTCCGAAAGCTAGTGCTTCCAATTAAACCTGTTGGACGATAACCTGGTGTTGTGTGATTTTTAACCAACTGGGGAAAATCTCGGTAAGTTCAGATAGGAGCCTACAACACCCCTCAATCTATTTGACCATAAATCTCAGACACTTCCCCTTTGTTGATAAATCTGTCTCAGAACCAAACATTATCTTGAATATTTTGACGGAAGTCTACCACCATTATTTGGTCTGACCTACATGTGACTCCTCACTAATGACTCTTAACTGCCCTCCTAAATGACCACTCCCTTCAAGGGGCAATTAGGGAAGGGCAACAAGTGCTGACCCGGAGAGCTACGGCCCGCATACTATGAACGAATAAATAAAAATAACCTATACAGTAATTAAATAGAACTACGATTGTGGTTTAAGATGATAATTCTCTTCACAGTGTCAATAAATTCCTCAATCTTTACTCAGAAGAACGAATTGTCTGAAGGAGGAAAGAAACCGGAAGAAGTTCCCAAGTTTCACTCCTTTTACTCTCTCATTTTGTTGTCAAAAAATTGACCATTTTAATGCCACCCCCGTGGACCAACCCAATTCAAATTCTAATTCAAAAATGGTCTGTAGTCCGTTGTAATTGCGCGGATCAAAAACTCCGCTTCCACCATTTTCTTACTATTGATAATTCAACTATAAATAGTTTGAAAAGAACTGAGCAAATAAAACCGTAAGTTTTACTTTGGACTTAGCGGTAGCAAACCGCATACAGATTTATGGTTTAAATCCTCGGTCAGGCCAAGAGCAATGAAGCTGCCAGACAGGGATAGAGTCTTTAATACCGTCCCTTCCATGACTGACCATCCTGAAAGATACCACCTCATCCCTACCAGTAACTGACTAATCTATCCAAATGATCACCTTCCACCCATATACCGACAGGTATCTTGGGGACTTGAATCCTGCAGTTTCAGAGACTGGTCTATTTGATGTAAGTCTGCAGCGGAAAGGGGCTGAGGTGTTGCCCCCGTCATAACCCTGTCTATCCAGGGTTTAAATCTAATCCCATTCAAAATTTCCAGCTTCCAATTTTGCCAGTTTTTTTCTTCGTCTTCTGAGCCATGTGTGTAATTGGTAACATCTCTTGCCAAGATTCAGATCCAATTCTTGCGGTTTCAGTCTATATCCTGAGGGAGAGAGAAAAAGATATTTGGAATGCCGGCGGCATTTTTCATGAGAAATGTGGAATATTTTCTGTCGTCAGCAGCGCCTGGAATACCCAAAATAATGAACCCAGTTGTGGGGGATATTGAACCTGTGTACAGCCCTGTCTCTGTAGGGAAACATCCGCCAGCGTGTGTAGGTTTGAATGCAGGGAGATTCCTGGGATTGAGACCTTTTTAATTTTTTTTTAAATTAGAGATTTTAAATTAACACTTTGAGGTAGGAGGAGAGGAGATAACCCAGCATCGAGGGTTACCATAGCGACTCTACTGAAAGGTGTATAATGCGCGGAGCTTTATGGGTAAGTCTATTGACTGTTGTCCTTCATTGATTTTGTTGCATTTCGGTGGGAGCATGTTTAAAATCTCAGCCCAGCCGCCTCCCTCTCCCTTGCCAACCTTCCCCCCACCTCCCATCCCGCTCCCCACCACCTTCCCCGCCGCTCCCTTCGCCATATCCTGACTCTGAGCACAATACAATACTAGCGCTGCCAGTCTTCAGCACAACACAAAACCCCTCAAACCCTGGGAGACAGAGAGGGAGCGAGAGAGAGTGAGTGAGAGCGAGAGAGAGAGCGAGAGGCGGCGGCTCGGGAGTCCGTGGCGACAGCCCGTGGGCACTGATTCAAATCGGTAAAGTTTCAAGACGGTGAGCAGAAGGGACCTGAGACTGGTCCATCAAAGCTGTGAGGATTTTCAGCAACCAAGAATCAAGGCACTGCTCATGCCCCCGCCGACTCTCCGAATAAGCAGTTCACCTGGTGTCACCGTCTCTCCCCTCTAACCCTTTCCTTTACAGATTATAATCCAATTCCCTCCTGAATACCTCGGTTTCTTCACCTCCTGATGCTGCCTGGCTTGCTGTGTTCTTCCATCCTTCCTGCCTGTCTACCCCACCACACTCCCGAGCATTCTGGTCAGTAAGTGACAATTATCCCTTTCGTTTAAAAAAAAACACAATACTAAACAATTGTTATTCGCGCGTATCGTTCCAAAATCAACTCCAAAAACGGCTAGTGGCTCCAATACATTTGGTGGCTTCATTTTCACACAAGAGTCTAGGATCAATATCGTGTCCCTCTCTCCCTCCAGCGTTTGCCTCTATAAGACACTTCCAGTTCAGCCCTGGACAATTCCTGTGGTGCCCGTCTCTACCAACAAAAAACAAAAGCTGAAATTGCTGGAAAACTCAACAGGTCTGGCAGCATCTGTGGAGAAAGAAATCAGAGTTAACCTTTCGGGTCCATTGACCCTGTCCAGATCTGAGGAAGGGTCACTGGACCCAAAAGGTTAACTCCGATTTCTTTCTCCATAGATGCTGTCAGACCTGTTGAGGTTTTCGAGCAATTTCAGCTTTTGTTTCAGATTTCCAGCATCCGCAGTTTTTTTTTGTCTAGTGCCCTTCTCTACACGTTTCTCCAGGTAATTCCCTACCAAGGACAAACCACGGCTGACTGCTCTAACCCCTGCAAGCCCTTCCAGATCAACGGCGTGATCGACCAGTGTTCAGAACTGAATTTCCGTTGAGTTGTGCACTGAAGAGGCTGCAGTGCTCTGGATGATGTGGAGAGATTTCGGCAGCACTGGGTTCAGTAACTGCATAGACTTTTAACTGTACAGACATAGTATATACTTAAAAGTTTCACAGATAAACCTCACGAGAAACACATTGAGCGAAGACGAAGGACGTGACTGGATCTATCTTAAATTCTAACCACCAGAAAGAAATGAAAGCAGTTGCATTCCTGTAGCGCCTTCACGATCTTGGGATCTCCCGAAGCGCCACGTCGCCAATCAGATATTTATTGTAAATATAGACACTTCGATGGACTTACTGGGGGTTCAGCTGAAAAGGCGGAACATAAATGCTAGAAACCCAAACACGAAAGAAAGCCACGAAAAAAAATAATGGGGTTATTTAGGTCCTTTCGAATCAGAAACCTACCTTTCTCTTTCAGTTGCTGACTGGGGCACTGTGCATTCTCCACATCCTTTCTTGCAAAAAAAGTTATGGTCTCCCCCTTCGAAAAAAAAACGTCTAGGAGCAATCGGCGCACACTTGTGTAAATCACTAAATAAGGCAACCACCTGATGAAGGAGCAGTGCTCCGAAAGCTAGTACTTCCAAATAAACCTGTTGGACTAGAACCTGGTGTTGTGTGATTTTTAACTTAATAAGGCAATATCGTGTTACCCATGTCCATTCCTTTCAAAACTTTATTCAATATGTTTTTTTTTGCTTTAGAAAATAAATGGATATTGTCAATATTTTAACGGAATAGCTGCATACCATTCTCCAGTCTACAATCGAAAGATTATTTTTAAACACTGGAAGATGTTTATAATTAAAGTAAATAGGCTTCTAGAATGGTTTAATAGGTTTATCAAAACATAAAATAAAATTTATGAAACATTATTAATTCTCAACTCATTCCCTTTTGTTGTGTCATAGCAAGTCGTTACCAGGACAGAGATATATTTAATTGCTAAGGTCCGTGTTTCATTCAGTTTTAACAGTTTTTCTCTCCTTCTCAATATCACACATGCCACGTTAAGAAAATGCTAGATCGTACAGTAGACTCCAGTTAATTGATTAAATAAAGAGGGAAAATCACAATTTGTATTAAGCAGCAAACCCAGTTTGTTTGTTACCTTAACTCTTTAGCAGTGATTATTTGATTATCGTTGTCAGTGTTTAAAAAAAACCACATCTTTAATGAAGAAAATGGCGGAACGTGTAGAATCAGGAACAAAATAATTAAAACAATTGACTATATACAGCCTTGGCGTCATTCTAACCAATGTAGCTGAGAACTTGCAGCAATAGTTTCCAATCCAGTTACTCTCAATTGCATTTCGTATGTTTTTCACACAAAGTCAAACCATTCACATAAAATAGCTTATCCGTCTCTGAACCGACCTCTTGTCAATCTAACCATAGCTGTTGAAGATATTCTAGAAGGTCGACTTGGGAATGTAGCAATACCTAGGAACGCCACTATGAATAGCTTTTCCGAAGGTAGTTGGATGATGGTTAAAAGTGTCCCTGAGATTGGAAAGATTACGCCTAACCCTTATCCTCAGGGATACTGATTCCCATTAGGTGCAGTGATGAAGAGGTAAGATGATCAATTTCTCTGGCCTGAATAAGGGATCCAGCTTTTCGTCGTGTTAACTGAGATCAGAAACTGATGACCGTAGACGTTGTTTTATTTCCCCACAATGATGTTGGAACACAAAATGAGTGAACCACAACACTAGTTTGTAGTGTGAACTGAATATGTTTCCCTAAAATTACAAACTGTTCCTTAGGCCACGTCAAGTCCTATGAAGGACCTTTTTTTTTAAAGAAAGGATTCCCTACATAATGATGAACAACAGATCTCGGACCTCGTGTTGTTTTGTCTGATACACAAAGACACATGCGCGATTAGAGAGAAAAAACTTCCTCCTAATATTCAGGGGATCTTCCAAAACGTGTCTCTCCTGGACCTAGTCAACTTTAATTGACTACACCACTATCCAATTTGAACTGAGATCACTTCCTCACAAAACCATTGGGAAGTGGAGGGGAGAGGGTTACTTGTGGCGTAGTGCTAGTGTCCTTAACTTCTGAGTCAGGAGACTTGGGTTCTTAAGACCCGCCTGTTCCAGAGGTGTGTAATAACCTCGATGAACAGGCTGATTAGAGAATACCTGCCACAATACCATAAATATTGTGTTCCCCTGTTAACAACTGCCATGAATGAGGCTGGTGTTAAGGCAATTTTTTTTTAAATGTACAGGGTTTTACAAAAACAAAATCCAGGCCTGATTTCTCAGTAAACACAGTGGCGACCCAACAGTATCCTACGGCCCAATAATCCTTCATTAAAAATAGATCGACTATACTCGACATTTGCAATTAGAGGAAATGAACAGCGACGTCTAAGACTGGAGGTGCATGTGTGTGTGTGTATGTGTGCGTTATATCCGTTTACATTTACAAATCTGTTTGGGAATACAAATGTTTCTGACAATAACCATATTGCTAAACAGAATATATATATATATATTACATTTAATAAACGGCGCAGGAGCCAGTGTGATGGTGGCTGCGCCGTGTTTAATATACAGGCGAGTCTCTTCTCCTTTGTTGGCTGAACATTCAGTTTGGGTCCGGCTTTCAGCAGGAAGCCGGGGCCGCCGAGCCGTTAACAGTCACTTTGCGGCCTCTACCGACAGATGGAGGCATCTGGTGACAGTTTGTGTTGCCGTTCACCACCGAGGCAGCTGCGGCTGGATACTGCGGGTTGGGAGATACTGCCGGTGTGCCGGGGCTCGGCAGCGACGATGATGTGGAGGCCACGGCGGCTGGGCTGCCTTTGTCACTCACTGAGTCACTCTCCGAGTGTATGCTGGTGTTAGCGAAGTCCTCGTTCGGGTGACTGAGTTTTAACCGTTTGCAGGCTGGCTGGACCTTGTATTTTAGAGGCAAAGGACCATTCTGTAAATGAATCACAAAACAGAGATGCTAAAGCCCAGGCAGTTTGTTGTCAATCACACATTAGAAATGGCATGGAATACAATGTACAGATTTGACTGTCGTCCTCTGAACTAGTCTTTCTCGAGATGGCAAGCTTTTGGAACTTTCATCTCTATCACTTATGTTCCCCACTAATTCAAAAGTGATTTACAAATATTAAAGGGGACTTAGTTACAATTGTTTGGATGCCTCATTATTTTGCGCTTGTTTCTCTCAAATAGAAAAACCCTCGATACTTAAAAAACAGCGTGCCAACTTCTCCCCTATTCTTTTCAACATGCTTGTGCCTTCTCTACGGACCTTGGGATTTGGCAGAGTTTTCCTAAAAAGTTAACGTTCATATCATCTTAAGAAGACCAATTCTCACACCAGTCTCTCATTACTTCTTAATTTCCACAACCTTCTGTACCCAAATAGCAAAGCATGAAGCCAAGTACAGTCAGAGCATAAAATGTGTGTAATAAAATACATCAGTTTTCAAATAGTGTGCCACTAAGTAAGATGTCGAGTTATGAATGGATAGGGCAAGCTTCTTGAGAAATCTTAATGAAGGGACAAGGAAGTGCAAAGGATCATGACATCTGTGCACATTTATCTGTATGGCACATATATTCCTGTGTATGTTTGACTTTCCAGCATTGGGGGTTGTGTTTGAAATTATTTGGATACTTTATTATTTTCTGCTCTGGTTAAACTCAGCAAAGCAACAGATCTGATAGTAACTGAAGGCTGCAAAAGAAAGGGCAAAATAGATACATGTGAATTTATCTATTTCAATGTAATGAGCTAAGTGGGGAAAGATTGCACAGGATTCAGCTAGATGATTAATTATCATGTTAATGTCTTGTTAAACGTTTGCATTAAAGGACAGTACACCTAAGGACTATATATCGCGAATTTAAGCACCTGTGAATCTTTCCAAAATCTGAAAGATTAGCATTTAACATCCGTAAAGGATTTGTAAGTTGCCCTCTTGTAGAGACAGTCTATAAAATTGGACAGCGTCTGTTCGGGATATTTTTTTCAAGTGTAAAGGGCAAGGTCAGGTAACATATGCACCTGCACCTTTTGAATTAGCTCAGCACGAGATACCTGGCTCCTCATAGTGCAGCCAATGAAGTGAACAGACTGATGTGGATTATCACATTAATCACGATTAAGCTACCCGTTTTGTTTGGACTAAGCAAATGAAAGCAGGTTAACTGTTAAAAGCACGTCTTGCAACTCCAGCTATGATCGTCTGGGTTAGAATATCCTGTATCTGGATTCTAAACCTGGCCACGGGCCCAAACCTCCTGCTGACAAAAACAACTCATATCCTATCAATAAGCGCTATACTCTAAGGACTTGCCATATCCTCTTGTTCATGCCTGACTGAACAACTGAAACCCGGTTGGTTGTTTCTCTGATCACCTGAGGGTTACCTGGAACACGCGCCACTGAGAGCGCACAGAACCTGGCATTCATTGCTAAGAGCTTAAAGGGATTTATCTGTTTAGGAGTGAACAGCCATATTCAAGTTTTGCCAATATGTGCATTGGCAATAATTTCCTTTTTGGCACACACCGGAGTTAGATTCTATTTTGTCAACTGTTTAGAAGAATGAGAGGTGATATAGTTGAAACAGACAGGATTCAATCCAGACAAATGTGAGGTGATGCATTTAGGCAAGTCTAATAATAGAGCGAATTATACAATGAATAGAAGAGCCTTGGGCAAAGTTGATGGGCAGAGAGATCTGGGAGTGCAGGTACATTGTACCCTGAAGGTTGCTGCACAGGTGGATAGAGTGTTAAAATTGTACAAGACATTGGTTCAGCCGCATTTAGAATACTGTGTACAATTCTGGTCGCCACATTACCAAAAGGATGTGGCTTTGGAGAGGGTGCAGAGAAGGTTTACAAGGATATTGCCTGGTATGGAAGGTGCTAGCTATGAAGAGAGGTTGAGTAGATTAGATTTATTTTCACTAGAAAAAAGAAGATGGGGGGGACTTGATTGAGATTTACAAAACCATGAAGGGCATAGACAGGGTGGATAGAGACAAGCTTTTTCCCAGGGTGAAGGATTAAATAATGAGCGGTCATGCTTTCAAGGTGAGAGGTGGAAAGTTTAAGGGGGATACACGCGGCAAATACTTCACACAGAGGGTGGTGGGCGTTTGAAACGCGTGGCCAGCAGAGGTGGTAGAGGCAGGCACGGTAGATTCATTTAAGATGCGTTTGGACTGATGCATGAGTAAGTGGGGAGCAGAGGGATACAAATTCTTAGGAATTGGGCGACAGGTTTAGACAGTACATTTGGATCGGCTCAGGCTTGGAGGGCCGAAGGGCCTGTCCTGGGCTATAAATTTTCTTTGTTCTCTTTGATTCTTAAGGGGCTTAACAGGTTAATGCTATGGGGATGTTCCCCCTCATGGGAGTCCAGCACCAGAGGCATAGTCTCAGAATAAAGGGGCGCAGTTTAAGACTAAGATGAGGAGGAATTTCTTCTCTCAGTGAGTTGAAGATTTTCGGAACTCCTTGCCACAGTGATCTGTTGGTGTGTGTGTGTGTGTGTGTGGCGGCGGGGGGGGGGGGGGGGAAGGTACTTGGAATTTAACGCTGACCCAGATTGTTGATCAGTTGCGAGTCAAACGTTGCGGGAAAATGGATGTAGGGAATGTGGATCAACCATGATCTTATTGAAGGGCAAAGAAGGCTCGAAGAGCCGAACGACCTATTCCTGTTCCCACTTCTTATTGTCTTATGGTCTGTTCCCCTTACTGCCTAGCTTCAGCATGGATACCACTGCCATATACGGTACACACGTACGTACAAACCAAGCTATTTGTTACAAAAATTATCTGAATTTAGCATTGCCTGGCCCCATAGCGAAAAGCTCAATTACCCGTCTCCATGTATAAATATACGCTATATCCATAAGTGTGTAGTAGTCTTTGAGGGGTTCATCTTCATACATAACGTCAATCTAGAATCAAAACAGACAGATCTCAGACAAGGTTTTCAGACAAGGAAATAGGTTTTAGTTTGATTTAATTTTTTTCCAGAAAGCTACACACTTACTCGGAAATTGCTGGGAATATCCATTTTATTCCTTAGAAATTTTCCCAAATGCATCACCGTCATTGCAGCGGGACACCGCAGATACCGTACACTGTTAGCCTACAGAGAGGAAGCAGACACAGGTGATGGTGACTGTCTGGATAAGAGAATGCAATCAGATATTGAGGTGCGGTTTTTAACCTGATAGTTGTCCACTGAAACCAACATCTGTCATCATTGTCTTGACACGTCGTTTTCCAGTTTATAAGGGCACGATATTTGTGGATCTCAGAAGTTCGACACACCCGGTACGGGTCAAGCGAGAGAACACATTATTCAAATCATAAAATCACGATGGGCATTGATAGGGTGAACAATCAAGGTTTTTTCCCCGAGGTCGGGAAGTCCAAAAACTAGAAGGCATAGGTTAAAGGTGAGAGGGGAAAGATTTAAAAGGTGCCTAAGGGGGGATTTATTTTCACGCAGAGGGTGGTGCGTGTATGGAATGAGCTTCCACAGGAAGTGGTGGAGGCTGGTATAACTGCAACATTTGAAAGGCATCTGGATGGGTATATGAATAGAAGGGCTTAGAGGGATGTGGGTCAAATGCTGGTAAATGAGACTAGATTAATTTAGGATACCTGGTCGGCATGGATAAGTTGGATCGAATGGTCTGTTTCCGTGCTGTACATCTGTATGACTCTATGACTCTAACCACTAAAACAAAACCAATAAACGCAGATGCTGGAGATATGAAATATTGGACTCGAAACGTTAACTCTGTTTCTCTTTCTCCACAGGCCTGTTGAATTTTTCCAGCACTTTCTATTGTTATTATTGTTGAACAACTTTGGTCAGCTTTGATAAAGCTGTAACAGGGGTATAACGGGCTATCATTATGAATAGACTTGGGAGTGTCTGTGTTGGACTGGGGTCGACGAAATTAAAAATCACACACCAGGTTATAGGCCAACAGGTTTATTTGGAAGCACTAGCTTTCGAAGCGCCGCTTTTTCATCAGGTGATCACAACTGTTGGACCATAACCTGGTGTTGTGCGATTTTTAATATTATGAACAGAGATATTCATCATTCTGCAGCAACTTGCTCAACCGAACGAGCTCACTGCAACAGCTGTCAAAGGTCAATGATATCAAAGCGTCACTTAGCCCACCCGTAGTTATGCACTGTGAACTACTGAACGCGAATTAAAGCAAGTTCTTCCCATTATGGGAGAATTCAGCCTGAGGGCAACTGTATACACAAGATTAGATTCCCTACAGTATGGAAACAGGCCCTTCGAGCCAACAAGTCCACACTGGCCCTCCGAGGAGTAACCCACCCAGACCCATTCCCCTGACTAATGCACCAAACACTATGACCAGCATGACCAACCCGCACTTAAACCCGCGCAGACACGGGGAGAACGTACAAACTCCACACAGACAGTCGCTTGAGGCGGGAATCGAACCGGTTATGTTTGAAGGGAAAGATCCCAGAACAAATTAAACCCAATTTGCATGATTGCATGATCAACAAATAAGCAAGAGCACACTTTAAAGTCTCTCCAAGCCCCGTCTTCACTGTTGCTGAAACCATTACCCACGGTCAAAGACTGTAATTAGCAAACCTGCACTTCGCTTCGATTCAGATAGCAACAGTAATTTAAGATTGTAACTTTCTTACAGTACAATTTAACTGCACTTATAAAAGCCTGCACAAACTCAGTGGGCCAAAAGGCCCCCTTCTGTACTGTAACCACTCGAGTTTTTTTTTCACAAAAGAACATGGTGGTTAATGTTTAGCTTTGGGATATGACCACTGCCTTGCACAGGCACGGCCACGTAATGTTAATAATTAGAACTGTATGGATCCATCCAATCGGTAAATTTGTACAGTCAATTGTACTTCCGTATAGGGGGAAGGAATAGATAAGATAGAAGCAGGGAGATTGTTTCCACTAACGGGAGATTGTTTCCACTAACGGGTGAAACTAGAACTAGGGGTCACAGTCTCACTATAAGGGGAGCAGATTTAGCAGTGAGTTTAGGAGCAAGTTCTTCACCCAAAGGGTTGTGAATGTGTGAAATTCCCTGTCCAGTACAGCAGTTCAGGCTGGCTCGTTGAATGTTTTTACGACAAAGATAGATAGAATTTTGAACAGTAAAGGAATTGGGGGTTATGGCGAACGGCGGGTAAGTGGAGCTGAGTCCATGAAAAGATCAGCCCTGGTCTTATTGAATATCGGAGCGGGTTCAAGGAGCCAGATGGCCCACTCTTACTCCTACTTGTACATGTAGAGGATATCCAGAACTTCGCTGCCCAGTTATGATCAGGAAGCTCCAAAGATTGGAAGAGGATGTAAGATGCATCAACTTCAAATGCGACAGGACCTTTAGTTGAACAGAGCGAGTAAATATTGGATTGGAGGCTAATAAATTCCTGATGAAGGGCTTTTGCCCGAAACGTCGATTTTACTGCTCCTCGGATGCTGCCTGAACTGCTGTGCTTTTCCAGCACCACTAATCCAGAATCTGGTTTCCAGCATCTGCAGTCATTGTTTTTACCTTGGAGGCTAATAATCGATTTAACTACAGCTACACCGATGACTACAAGAATTTTGCGACTCCAACCCATAAAATGACCCCCAAAAAGACTCTTGTTTTTTTTGCAAAAATTCGTTAGCATATTAGCAGCCTCTTAATCTACATGTAGCCAATAGTTTCATTAATGAAGCTGTGCTCTGTCCTGAAGCGGCCTCTTTTGTTTCATGTCTCTCCGAGTGTTCATCATATCTGTTTAAATCATACACTAAACAGTGGGAGGTGGACTCCTAAATAGATCTAACCCAAAACTTCTAATACTGTATACTGTGTCAGCATTTACAGATCAACTGTATTAGGAAAGATTCTTTAAGCATTTTGTTTGCCCTACAGTCATGGAGTCATAGAGATATAGAGCCCAGAAACAGACCCTTTGGTCAAACTCGACTATGCCGACCAGATATCCTAAACTAATATAGCTCCATTTGCCAGCATTTGGCCCACATCCCTCTAAACCCTTCCTATTCATATACCCATTTAGGCGCCTTTTAAATGTTGTAGCAATACCAGCCTCCATCATTTCCTCTGGCAGATTAGGGTCTCTCGCGGGATGTTGCTGGCTGGCCAGCATTTACTGGCCGTCCCTAATTTCCCTTAATTTCTTAAAAGCAACTACAAATCAATGATATGAAACATTTAAATGAATGGGGTGGGGAAATACCGAAGCTATAACGAACAATGGTGACTAATTGGCTAGCGCTTTCAAAGCGTCGACGCGGCTTCGATGGGCCGAACGGCTCTGTCCACGCTGTAAGATGCTATAATGTTGATCCTGGCTTTCTGACCTAATACTTGAAACCTCAGCTACTGTAGTAGTTTTCTACTCTAACACGCTGCCAACGGGAATTGAGTTTACCGAATATTTTAGACTCTCCGGAAGTATTCTGTTTATTGAATCGACTGGTACTCTGAAGAAAACTGAACGGTGAAAAGGAGATTTGCTACATTCAGTTCAGACGAATAAATCTGAATAAATAAAAATATAAACGTTGACTCTCTGCTAATATCAGTGATCAACCCTGTAGACTACCGGAGAATTTGCTGAAAACAATTTAATTCATCTAGAGTCGTAGCTCTCTGTCTCCACAGATACTGCCTGATTTCCAGTACGTTTTGTTTTCACAGCTTAACTTTACAATTTAAACAGTAAATTACCTTATCTGTATCTTCAGTCTGCGGGACCTCTTTCTTTTCTGATCTGGAACAATATAAATTGAAAAGGTTCGATTAAACGTGTTTTTAACAAAACAATTACTAGATTTCCAGAAATGCTCCATTGTCTGTAAAACCCTTTGAGCTGTTGAAAAGCACACAATAAACACAATTTTTATTTAATTAATTGCAAGGTCGAATAGTCATTAACTTTCATTCCGATGTTTAATTCTTTATTGACTGAACGTGAGAGCTCGATAACTTCCTCATGATTTAAGATGTGGAAATGCCGGTGTTGGGCTGGGGTAGATAAAGTTAAAAATCACACAACACCAGGTTATAGTCCAACAGGTCCAGGTATTGTGTAATTTTTAACATGGTTTACAGAGTCACATATTGTTCAATTACAATGACTGTCTCCTAAAATAGTAACTGATATGTTCTTACAACTCTATAGAATTTGGCTCGTCATAAACAATGCAGAATAGACGGAATTTGCGTGAATTTGGATAGAAACCGAATTACTTTTGCTCGTACTATTTAATCTCTAATACCCTGCTTTCAATAAGCTTTCTGATAAATTAAGTTGAAAGTCATAAAATGGAAAACACTCAGCGGGAAACTGTGTCCTTGGGCAGTTTAGCGGTGAACAAATAAATAGAACATGGTGTCACTAAATATACAATTTGTACAGGAATATACTGACCAACATGGATGAACATGCAAGTCCGACAGTTTTACCAAACTCAGTAATTCCCTACACTTAAAATTAGTGAAATAATGTACATGTAAAGTGGCTTTGCATTGATGTTAAGATGGTCGTATGGTTACTAAATATTTTACTATTAATCTACATCAAATGGAGGATCAGTTAGTAACAGTTGGGTTTTTGAACATGCATGGACTGGTGTTAAGGTAAAAGGGCCACAGATGGAACAAGGATAGAGGAGTTCTCCCCGATAAACTCCAATATTAATCCCTCACCAAATGTTACGGACACGACAAGAACGACTGGTCATTGTCTCGTTGCTGATTGTAGGGTCTTGTTGAATGCAAATTCATGCCGTTCTGGACATGGTAACTAACAGTGATTACCCCCTTATAGTGACAGAAGTTCTTATACAAACGGTACACCTAATGCGAGGTGATGCAGTTTCAATTATATTGCATTAGCAAAATGTCATAATTGCACGGTAGACCAATTATTATCTGAAAGAGACTTGTAGTTCCCGCCAATGCAACATAATGGAAGACAGCTGCTCACAGACGCCTGCCTTTCTATTTTAGACAAGGAAAATCGCCAAGCTGGTTGATACTAATGGATTTCAGGGTATCTGATGACCTAGGCAGATTTTTTTATATATATAAACGGAATGGGTATCTTTCATTTTATGTCTCATAACATTAGCATGCGTTGTTTTGATTCCAGAATTTGTATTTGTACTCGATCGTATATAGAAGTGTGCACTATGTCCAATGCTCTAGCAGTCCTTTCTTACTTGTTAAAAGGCGTCAGTGACACGTTAATTCAAATAGATAAATGCGCTTTTATTTCTGTAAATTACAGTGAAATGCAATTGATATCAATACTCCTGTCAATCTCCAAGATAGTACTTGAGAGCGGTTCAAATTAATCGTTGTGTTGCCAAAGACCATTCAACTTACTTGTTGCCCTCGTAAAACTCTAAAGACAAACTAATGATTTCGTCATCTGTAATAATTCTCTTCTCCTCTTCTGTGACTTCCCCGCGATCTTCGTTTGAACCATTTGTGACTGTTTAGGGAGAGAGGAAAAGTAGATGCATTCAATTATATCCCTGAATTGATAGTTTGAAGATGGAGAACCCAGAACACTTCAATTAGTTGATCCCGAGTTTATGGAATGTCAAGTCTATAGATACTGGAGATCGAATGACCAGAGGATACGTTCTCGGTTTCCCCGTGATTGTAATTCCTGCTCTACACAATAGCCATTTAGAATTCGCCTGTTTATTGAACCCTTTGTAGCCACGCTGGTCCATTCGGTTTCTGGAAAGTAACCTAGACTTTTTAAAAAATCTATTATGTTGACTGCACAGCCCTTGGGACAAAATAAATGTACTGTTTGGAGGCAGATTGAATAGAAAATGACTTCATGTAAGCGCATTAATTAATATCGGAGTCTCATAGAACCGTGTAAATGTAGAGTAAGCCTCTAGTGTTTCTGAATTGTAAGTAGATGATTTCTGATGTGTGATTCTGACATTAGGATGAAGTTGATCATGTAGCATTGAGTTAAGGGAGGCATAGTTTGTTGGTGAAATAGGAAGGCTTTGATCCCAAGATAGTCACAAATTTACAAGCGACCTTAATCTCCTATTTTCACATTAACACTTACCATCTGCGGAGGGATGGGCTGCATAGAAGTCTCTCCGCCTCTTCATCTCATCTGCAAGAGAAATAAAAGCAGCATAATGCGTTCTGATCCAAAATGTGTGTAAATGCTCTATTTTAATGTTTAGAAAATAAGGCAAAATGTGAAGAATAGTTGCCTACCTTTAAAAAGCCCCGGAACTAATTTATAAACTATGTCTTGTAACGTTTTATCGGCCCTGGAACAGAGGGGAGGACAATGGTTGAAAGTACACGGACGGCAGACTCAAGTTGCGCCAAACATTTAACCGTCTCTAACAAATATGAAGATGCGCATGTCAGAAAAGGCCCCGATAATCCAGTTAATCGCGTACGTGGTTTGAGAGAGATTACATTGTTACCAAACGAGGAATGAGTACTACCTTATGAGGATGAACATGCAAACAACAGCTCATACATACACTATGTGAGTCCGGTTCCCTTAAGTGCCGTTTATGTTATTATTCCAAGTCAAGCTATGACTTTCCGCACTTTGTTGCCAGTTCTTAAAGGGGAAAAGTCCAGCTATACTAATGGGCACAGAGAGAGGGACATAACTCGGCAGGCTTCAAATGTTAGACGTTTTCCTGGAGCTAAGTGGAGAAGTGGTGTTGGTGAAGTTTGGCTAATACACATCCAATTCTTTGGAAAGTAAAAAGCCTCATAAGACTGATATTCACAACCATAAGTTACAGAAGAGGTGACAACAGAACTCACCTGATGCTAAGGAGGGGTCTAGTTTTGTGAACCTGTACGTCACATATCGGACAATATTTGTTGGTCTCCAAGTAGCGAACGATACAAGTTTTACAAACTGCCGGGGTTTAAAAAAGGGGAAAAAAAGTGAATTATTAGATATACACTTTGACAATAGCAAGTAGATGAACATAACTTCAAACGTTTCCAATCAGTTTGCACAAATGTCAAAGAACCGGGTTTACAACATCTCGGTGTTAAATATCATTTCTGAATAATTGCAATCTAAAGCCCTGATATTAAGTTTACAAATATCTGGGCAATAGAAATACATTTGAGATGCATTAATGCTGTTTGTTTTGGCTTGGATTGGATTGGAAAGCGGTTCTACCTCAACGTCCAGATTGACAGTCTATTCAATTGCTTCGGCTGACTTAATATGAATGGTTGTGATAGCACCAGGGATGGATCTCTCTCAGGATGGTACTTCAGGATGTGGGTGATGGATTAACTGGGACAGTTACAGTCACAACTTAAGCTGTTCCTTGCATTTCACTTCTGGATGCCTCATCTTCCCTGGTTTGCCCTCAAGCGCTGGAGGATCTTACAGAGTTCCCATGAACAGTTTGAAGTCTGTAGAAACAAACCTCTGCAGAGACAGGCAGATCTAACTCAAACAATGTGTCAATTGGAGTGATTTGGAGATGCCAATGTTAGACTGGGGTGTACAAAGTTAAAAGCCACACAACACCAGGTTATAGTCCAACAGGTTTAATTGGAAGCACTAGCTTTCAGAGTGCTGCTCCTTCAACAGGTGGCATTTGGAGTGATATTTCACAGCACCTTGGTGCATGCGACCACTTACAGTGACAGATATGTTGACTTCATATTGGGACCATTTCTGGTTTCTTTAAAAAGTCTTTAAGCATATAGCAACAAGTAGCGGCTGTTGAATCCTCCACCTCACACCCAGACAGTGAGATTAGTATCCCACCTGCTCAACAACCTATCCAGTCTACTTATCCCACACTAACTGTTGCCACCTTTACTGGACAAAACTCCTGTCAATTCCAGCTTTGAAGTTTCCAACTGATCCATAGCTTTTTGTGGAGACAACTCCTAACTCCAATTCCTATCAAGTCTTTTAGTACTCAAAATATAAGCGCTTTCAAATGGGAAGGTCACTGTATCAAATGGCCCTTAGCTTTCCTTTTATTGGCTTACACTGAGTAATCTATTTCCAGGGATTTATGGATGCCATTAAGTTCCAGTTTTTCTAGGCCTACTCTTCAGACAAACACAGACAGCTGTTGCTGAGGCTGGTATCTAACTGCAGGTATAAATTTTGATAGGCCTGTTTACATTAGAATATTACAATGAAACAGCAATACTCCCCCAAACCATCAGTAAAATCAATCTCTGCAACATTTCTACAAAACTAAATGATTGCGTAGTGAATGACTGCATTCCCCACGGGAAGTGCTGCAACTCTGCATGGTTCACAGAGGCACTAGTACATTCTAGCTTTCACATTCATGGATAAACTCTTCCAATTTTGCTGTCACAGTTTAAGCATCACCTCAATCATTCAACCAGTTATTGCTTCACAACATACTACAGTTTCTGTTAACCTTCCATGTAATGATGGTACAAAATGCCAACTTTTCACAAGTTAATCCCAGATTAATTTGTTCATGAAGTCAATTGTTTTTAAGAATGTTCATCACAGTCATTATAAAGGTCTTGCTCGGCCAAACTTAGAAGCATATCAACATGAACCATCTGTGATTCAGAAATAGACATTGCAGGTATCAGAATACAAATGATTAGCAAATTGATTAAGGGAATTTTGATATACTCTTGCCAGAGGATCTGCTGCATAGTTTGTCATAGTTTGTGCCATACTCATTCTAGCTCCTCTGGAACAGTTCTGTGACATCAATCATCCAACTATGTCTCAGTCAACCCCTCTTTCTGCTGCCATCCTCTTTGTTCTCCCAGAGGGTTTCCTGTAGCTTTTCAGCTTTGATCAAATGGTTGAAATACTGACATTCTTTTCTCTGGACATCACTGTTTGGAGTGTATCTTGCTTTTGCAATTTCAAGTGGAATTCTTAGCATACATTTTAACATCCATGTTTCAAAGGTCCCTATTTTCTTCTACTGACCTTTATTTATTGCCTATGTTTCTGTGCCATACAGAACATTTGATAAAATGCAGCATCCTGAAGTTTTTTCCCCTTGTAATAAGTTTTGAATTTTTTTTTTGTTAACACATCCTTCATTTTGACAAATTTATTTCTTCTAGCCCTATCTGACTTCGGCATCCTGTCTGCCACCAATTGTCCTGAATAAACAAACTTGTCTACTAGTTTCAATGCAACAGCATCGCCTTCCATTTTCTCCATAATTTATTTCCCTTACATATTTCTTCTGACTGCCATTTTCTTTTTTTTCATGGTTACATTCAATCCAAATAGCAAACTTACAGATTTTGCTTGATCAAAGATATTTTGTTGGGTCCAAATACTGGAACTCCTTTCTTAAGACCATTTTGGGCTACCGACATCAAATAGACTGCAATGACTCAAGAAGGCAGCTCACCGCCATCTCCACAAGGGCAATTAGGGACGGGCAAGACATGCTGGCCAGCCAGCAACACCACATTCCACAAATGAATAAAAACAAAGGACTTTTCTGACTCAGCAAGTAATGTTCTTGCAGTGTTTGTTATGATCTGGCCTTCAATTTTTCCCCTGAAGAGCATCTAATTCATTAAATATTTGTTTTGTGTACAGACTGAATAAGATTGGTTAGAGTACACAGCCTCATTGTACAGTTCTTTTCACTTAAATGATGTCAACATCTAGTCTGATGCTGACATATATACAAAATAATTTGTAATGTTTATAATCCATGGAAAAAATTAAGTTTTATTTTCGAGCAAAAACTCCTCCAACTTAATGAGCAAATTGAAAAGTCAAGAGAGTTGAGACAAAGATTACATCTCTATGTTTTCTTCCTGGTTAGATATAATTTTCAATCAGTGTTACATGAATTTTTTTGTTTTGAAACAATTTCAGGATAATAATGTGCTTTGTATGGATAAATATAAATTTTATTGAATGATAGTTAATTGTAAATGTGCATTTATAGAGTATTATAAGAGGAAAAGGAAGAAAGATATTAGTTTTCACATATGTAGCCCCATGTAAAATCTTTTTGATGTCCTGAAGAGCTTCATATACAGTTTTAGTGATGGATGCAAATAAAAATAACTAAATGCTGATTAATTGCAAACAGAAAAATGCACAGATGATATTGTGAGACATTTATTCGTTTAAAGGGTTCAGATTATCTATGTACTGGACAGAATACAAATGGAAGTGTTATCAGGGATATAACCTCATCATGCTTTCATTTTTTTAACGTATTTAATGGATAACTTCTTTGAGTTATTACAAACTTGCAATTTACTTTAGGGTCAAGATTTTTTTTACACAGAATTGAGGCTATAGATGTCTGCACTTTTTTTGAGAAAAGTTAATCTGAATGACAAAGGCAATTGGAAGAGACTCAAAATCAGTATTTGTAATTGTTTTATGTAGAAAATACTGCATTTGTACCATTGTTTATAAAGCTACGATTCAAGCAAGGGACTGAGTGGTTTATTAATGAATAGCTGGAGTTTCTTACTCCCTGGTAATTGTAATCAAATTAATTGTGTTGAGAATAATACATGATTGCAACATACATGTATTGTCTAGAACGGTTTTGAAGCATTAATGCAATCACAGATGCTTACATCTCATAGAGTCATTGTGCCATACAGCACAGAAACAAACCCTTCAGTCCAACTCATCCATACCAATCAGATAACCCAAATTAATCTAGGCCCACTTGCCAGCTTTTTGTCTATATCCCTCTAAACCCTTCCTATTTATGAACCTACCCAAAAGACTTTATCATTTTTTGTGAATAACATCACAAGGATGGATACAAAATAACAAACATTCAAAATCCTGCACTTTCAAAATGGTCAATACTTTCAATTA
This sequence comes from Chiloscyllium plagiosum, assembly GCF_004010195.1. Lineage (NCBI taxonomy): Eukaryota > Metazoa > Chordata > Chondrichthyes > Orectolobiformes > Hemiscylliidae > Chiloscyllium > Chiloscyllium plagiosum. Next base: position 6,429,163 of record NC_057742.1, read on the forward strand.
AGTAATTCTTTTCTGAACTGCATTGTACAAAGACTTTAGCAACAATAATATTGTTTTATGTTCCCTTTCTGATCTATGTTGTATGTCTTAACATTGTTAGTTAAATGTGTCAATAACTAATTCCAATTGATTGCTCAAATATTTATTTATAATAATAAATATTTGAGCAATTCATTACAAATAGGGTTGAAATGAAATAAAATAATTTAGCAAATAAGCAATGTGTTCAATTTCTTTGCAACAGAATGAACTGAAATTATAAGGGTGAAACCTTACAATCAGAAAGGATTATCGTAATTATTACATGTAACATGTAAGTTATATGTAATTTTCCTATAAAATTAAGAGAATAATTTATGTTTCAAAAATAGTAATTGTCTGGAGTATATTTATACAAGCAGCTAAAATAAGTTATAATCCCAGTAGTATTGTAACCGTCATGCTGAAATCATTTTTAATAAATTTGTTTGATTAAAAAGCTATAATGAAATTGCAGTAAATTACCCATGATTGAAAACAACATTTTACTAATTATTTTGTGTCTTGCCTAATTCATACATTAGCTACGTGGGAACATGCAGATAGTGAAAAGCTCCGAGTTACCTTGTTGGGTAGGGGCTTTAACATAATGAAGAGATTACTATGACCTCAGCAACAAGCTGAACAAAAGCTCCAGCTGTTCAGAGACGTCACATGAACCGTCAGATTGGGTTACAGCCTTCGTCCCGCCGAGGTGCGTGTTATAATACAATCAAAGGTACTCGTGCGATTCATGAACGCTGGAGCGAGTTTGAGAGGACCAAAAGTTAAAGTTAAAAGCGTGCTAAACGGGTATCGTGGTAGTCTAACACCTGATTTCACTTGCGACTCTGGTAGAGTTAGCTTTACCTCGTGATGAGGTGAATTGCACTAACACAATACTCTCTGGGTTCCATCTGGGGTTAGCATTGATGAGGGTTAAGCTTCGCCACAAACAAAGACACATATTGATCATCACGGGGGAGGCAGGTGAAGTGAAAGCGCCTCGTGTGACAGGAAATGGCCTTTAGTGAAACTGGGCTATTCAGGGTTGGGTACCTTTAACAAGTGAAAACCAAAAAGATAAGTAAAAACGGACATTGTTTACATATTTACAATGAAACCAAACCCGATCATTACCAATAAAATTCACATAGCTGATGAAATATATGGCAGCAAAACTATTGCAACCAAGTGTCAGATACTTCTCCCCTAATGTTCATAATTCATCTCACCTGTAGGCTGCTGAAAGGCAGTGATGGGCAAGCGTTAGGATTAAGCATTAAGAGCTTACATTAAGCATGATTAAAATAAACTCACATGAGTGTAGACATTCAATGATGGTTGTGGCGTCTATGAAATATCCCCCGCACAGCGCACACATCAGGTGAGGGTTGAGTTCTGTGATTTTGATCCGAGTGGTTCTGTGCATTTTAGCTGCAATAGACTCTGCAATGTTAACAGAAGATTATTCATGGTTAAGGGTGTTGCAGATCCTGTACAAGCTTGCTGAGGTGTTCCAAACAGCATCATTTAAAAAAAGAAGTAAGGCACATGCTATAAGGCACCTTATAGCAACAATTTAACTTTATTAGTCATTTTTCCATTATCACAGTGTCCGAATTTCCAACGTTTTTGAACAGAGTACCAGGGCGTATTTAGGAAACATAATTAAGAAGGACTTTAAATTATATGCCATGAATTACATAAAGAACCCGGGATTGCACTGAGGAGGAGAAACCCCAGGGAAGGCCCAAGAATAAGTGGAAGTCCCAAAACAGTGGGAGTGTCAACGCTAGAAATACATAACCCGTGTTTTATGCATTGTCACAGTGACTCATCTCTAATTAATTAAACATACTGGACCTTAAAACTGCCAGAAGAGACAATAACGTCAACACTGGTGCTGCAACTTTTATACAAAGACTATTTGAATCATTTAGTAATGAGCTGGGAACCCCGCATTATTACAAATGCTAATAGCTGGAAGCTTGGATAATGTGATGTGAGGCACCCCACTGCTAATCTAATCAGAAAACGTAACAGTAAGTAGAAATGACAAAAAAATCGCGAGAAGAAGCTACGGTGGAGGAAGGGCGTTATTGTGCTAACCTACTCATTTTTAACCATTGGGCTTGGCAGGAGATTGGCAAAGTTATTTGTGAAAAGTTAAAGCTTTCAGTATTACAGCAGTGACATGAGGAGGGTATCTTGATACACTAACATTGAAGAGCAGCTTGTTATTTTCCAACATAAAATGTTCGAATATATTCAATTGTCTAGAAACCTGGGACGGGGCGGAAGAATTACTCTTGTCATTCTGTTCAGTGGAAGTGCAAGCAAATCCATTCAGAACCTACTGACACAATTCCTACGTCTAATGAACAGTATTAGTCCTTCCCCAATACGATTTAATGTGCAGCTGATCACTGGGCAAACATTTCGATTTTGGAAAATGTCGCGATTATGAAGGATCGTGTTGAGTAACTAACATTTCGCAAACACGTATTGACATTTGTTGGTTGATTTTCCTAAAGACTTGAGAGAGAAAATTGGTTTCTTCAAGGTTTGCGACTCCCTAATTAAGCATGTGAGAGCAGAAGCATGTGTACTTCGGAAATATGACTTCACATTGGATACATGAGGTCTTAATCTTAAATCAAATGAGAGATACATTTTTCTGCGTTATTCGCTTACCACATAGTATTGTGTACGCCAGCTTTACCTTAAATGCCTCCTTATATGTAGACGCGGTTACTAAGCAACTGTCTTAAAGGGTGGAAATAAACAGCTATGTGTGTAGCCAATCCTATACTTAACGCACGTTTCTCAAATACTTCATCGCACAAATAGGAGCACTGGCTAACTTTGAAAAGTTGAGCGTGCTGGGAGAAAATAAAACAATATTAGTCCGAAGCCTTATAATCAACTGTGTACATGGCCTAATAGTGTACCTTCTAACCATCCCTCAAAAAAAGGAAAACAATTATTATATGACAGATGAATAGTGCAGGAGGGACCCTCACATGTGACGCCTATCCTTAATACATGAACTGACGGTATGTTTTGGGGATGGGAGTGAAGTTGGAGGTTGGGTGATTTTCAATATAAATTAAGAAAACAACTATGGACATGACTTGGGCATTCATTCAAATATTTAGCATGTGACTTGCGCGTCCAGTCCAAACGCACATCTATCACCGATGGCTGTTAATCCAAATTACTTCAATATACATAGCACCAGAGAGTAGCGTCAGCGTTGGTCACCGTGGTAAAACCTAGTCTGATGCAATCATCAACGGGGAAACAGGGGCTCTACTCGCGTCTACTACATCTTCCCCGTGGCCCTGTTTTCAGACCCGGGTGAAAGCCACAGATGGTACATACAGCTAAGAGGACACCATCAGCTCCCCTTTTTGGAAACTCCTGCTCAATGATTGACATCGATTATCGCAAAGATCGATCGCCATCAGAAATATCGAGCGCTCACTGCAACTGAGGTCCTGATACAAACTCGCCATTGAATTACTGAGACGTGAAAGGAAGAGGCGACGTTACATTTTTTGGAGTCTAAACTTTTTTCCCTTATTCAAAAATAATTTCCCTTATTCAACTACGCATAGTTTAAATGGTCAATTTTGAAACTTTATGGGGAGGGAAAATGGGGAGGAAAAAAAAGCCTGAAATTCACAGTCGGTCCATAACAGGTTATAAATATTCATTAATCTAGTTTATAGTTGAATTAGAGTGTTCGTCATATATCACATGCAGACAGTATATGAGTGCGAAGCCATTTAGAGAATGGAAAGAGTGAGGCCCTGAGAGTTATAGCTTTTTGAAAGCAAGTGAGGGATGTACCACATTCTGTGCTCACTTAATTTGTAATGAACCATTACAGGGATCTGTGCCAGTGAATCATTTCTGAAAGAAATCTGGTACATGCTGCGTGGAACATATCGACGAAGCACACAAACGCATCTTAAAAAAAACACAACTGGAGACGGTGTAAGACGACATCTCTGCCAATCCATTCCATCCCGGTAGGTTTTCAATCGAGCAAGGTTAACTTTCCGGGTTTGCAGAACCCAGCGGCCTTTACCGGGAGCGACACTGTGCCAGAGGTCATTACCCACATCATACTCAAGACAAGTCTAGATTTGGAGGGTACGCACGTCCTTTTGAGGTGGGAAAGGAACCCAATTCCGACAGCGAGGGTGGACATTTCGATAAGAAGGGAAGGCTCAACTGTGGTGTAAATAGACACGGGTTGCTACATTCAATCCCACTGCGCCCCCATTTTCTGGTTACCTGTCCGTAAATCGCAAGGCACCGAAGCGTACGGCCCCTCGCTAAACAAACGGTACACTGTCAACGCCATACTCTTTGGCGTATTCTCGGGAATATTCCCAATCCCTTTGTACGCCCGGTTTGTTGCCGCTTCTGCAAAGCAGGCACGCGTCCTATCAGCAGAGTGCTGACACCGAATATTTAACCTACAATCTCTCGACCCCTCTCAGTTTTCACTCACTGTTTTTACTGGGAAACCATTCTCTCGCTCTCTCGTCCTTCTCCCTCTCTCCATCTCCCCCCATCCACCAACACAGACAAACACACAGGCACACACACGTTTTCATAGGCATTGATCCGTACAAAATCAGATAAATGGTCCGATGAACAGTTAACACGCAATTCATTCTGTAGAGTATTGCCTGCATTGGGGCACATACGCGGTCGCTTAAATCGATGCTGGAGAAAGTTAATATCCCTTTGAAAATGCAGCATCACACCCCCGCGGCCGGCGAGTGACACTGCCTCGCGAAACAAAAAGTATATGAAAAAAAATGAAGATAAACAAGCGCTCAGCCAGTAGACTTTCCAATTTAAAAACAACCACAGACACATTACATCGGCTTGTACGTGTTATGACGTGGATAGCGGCTATAGTATCCACTACTGGTTACTATAGCGACCGTCTTTACACTTCGTAAGATCCCTCCCCTCCCCCTCCGCAAAAAAAGATGAAAACAAACCCATCTTACGAGAAGTGAAGAAACCCACCCAGCTGTACCTGATATTCAAATTAGTTCTTTCGGAAATCGAAACAAAGTGGACTCACAATGCAAATTAGTTGAAAGGATCACCAGCTTCCTAATACCCGTGGTTATCTGTGTGTGTTTGAGTATGTGTCTGTGTGTATTGTCTATATGTGTTTGAGTATGTGTGTCTGCGTTTAGCTGTATGTGTCTGTGTGTACAATATTGTCTATATGTGTTTGAATATGTGAGTGTCTGTGTTTAGCTGCATATGTCTGTGTGTATTGTCTATATGTGTTTGAGTATGTGTGAGTGGCTGTGTTTAGGTGCATGTGTCTGTGTGTATTGTCTATTTGTGTTTGAGTATGTGTGAGTGGCTGTGTTTAGGTGCATGTGTCTGTGTGTATTGTCTATTTGTGTTTGAGTATGTGTGAGTGGCTGTGTTTAGGTGCATGTGTCTGTGTGTATTGTCTATTTGTGTTTGAGTATGTGTGAGTGACTGTGTTTAGGTGCATGTGTCTGTGCCCGGGTGTTATCTGCATGTGTTTGAGTGTTTGTGAGTGTTTGTTTAGCTAGAAGAAAGTGAGGACTGCAGATGCTGGAGATCAGAGTCGACAGTGTGGTGCTGGAAAAGCACTGCAGATCAGGCAGCATCAGAGGAGCAGGAGAGTTGACGTTTCGGGCACAAGCCCTTCATCCCTTCTTGATGAAGGACTTATGCCCGAAACATCGATTCTCCTGCTTCTCGGATGCTGCCTGACCTGATATGTTTTTTCCAGCACCACTGCATGTTTGTGTGTTGTCTATATTTGTTTAAGTGTACTTGAGTGTCTGTGTTTAGCTGCATTGCCTGTGTGAATTGTCTATCTATGTTTGTGTGTGTTTTTAGTGAGCGTTTGACTGAGTGCGTTAAAGAGAATTTGAATACATACGTATTTGGGTATGACAGTATGTGCCTGTTGAACGTGTGTGTTTGAACGTGTACATTTTCGTGAGTGCGTGTGAATATACACATTTGAGTATGTATTTGACTGTGTGTATGGGTACGTGTATGTGCATGTATATATCAGACTGTGTTTAAATTTGTGCGTGTATTTTGAATGCGGGTAGTTGAGTGAGTATGTGTGAATTTGCGTGTGTTTACTTCAGTGAGTGTATGGGTTTGCGCATGTACTTGAGAGTGTGTACATCAGTGAATGTGTGCACTTGAGTCAGCCGTGTATATGGGTGTATCGGTGTATGTGTGTGTGTGAATTTGAGTGTTTACTTGAGTGAGTGAGTGTGCTTGTATGTATATGATCTGCAGATGACGCTCTTGGTCGACCACGTGACAGGATTACGTTGAAATATCTTTTATTGCAACTGAAGGCTGACAGACAGTTCAACACACCCACCAACTGACTGGGCCGCTGCATTGATCGGTACCACGACAGGAGAGTCGGGCGAGGTGCATCCTGCTTTTTACCTGTATTCTGGGCGCTGGTTAAATCAATTTTGTGATTGGGTGAAGGAAACAGTGCTTGTATCAAGTCCCATTAACACTCCATTTCTCTGGGAAATTATTGTAACAACCAGCATTGCATTTCTGATTGGGGATGGGGAAAGCGAGGATGACATGTCGACCTGGAAGTCATCTCCCAAACCGCACCCCCCCCCCCAAATGTTAGTTGCAATAAAGTATGACCCAGAAGTTAGAATAAACAGCTGGTGACGGAGACCAGAAATAAACAAATCCAATCTTATTTGTTGATAAATCCCGCCGAATGGAAGTAATTGACAAGCATTGCACGTTTATTTTAAAGGCACTCGTTTATCTGATGAAGTTACTAAACAGAAAAACTCTCCTGGGATTACAGACACAGAGTCTTAGCGGATGCAAATTACATTACACGTGACCCTCCCTTAATCATGGTTCTCCCCACCGTCACACTCTGTCTCCACCTTTCAAAAAAAAAGGACCTCACTAATTATTCGCTACTCGGTCTTTGGCCAGCAGTGGGACACTCAAAGGTTGGAGGTCACAGCGCTTCACCGGAGTGTTCCTGTCGGAGTCAAAACATTACTTAACTCTCGCGGTGGATCAGATTTATTGCCTATGCTATCCCGCAACTACAAACAACAAGGAGCCAGCTTGCTTTTCCTGATCATTAGGTCTTAGATTATCACAGCGAAAAAAAACTCACGTCTACTAAATAGCTTGAAAACAAATTGTACAGGTAAACTGAATACGGCTGCATCTTTAAAACTACCTGAGATTCTTTGCCTCAAGGTGTGCTCACAGCAACTACAACTTTATTAAAAGCCAAACTTTGAGAATCTCTCTCTAAGGCGTCCGTTCAGTTCTGGGTAAACTGGTTTAAATCCAGCCCGTCTCAGAGCATAAACGAGTTGGCCTTTCTCTCCACGGTAACTCCACTTAAATCTGCACATTAAAAATGCAACAATTTGTCAAGGTTAATACAAGCGCAGAAGCAACAATGCCGGCCTCTATCTGATGCTTCCTATGTAAAGGTTTTGTTCCCTAAATTAATGCTTGATTGTCTGAGTTTCTAATTTTTAAATGTAGATGGCACTGGTGGTTGTTGTAGCAACGAGCTGTTGTGGGAGTGTGCAATGTGTGCATCCCTTATCGATAAGGCCACACAGAAACAAAGCCTGTCAGCTCCTGAAACCCAGCATCTAAATTTCCCCAAGTAAACCGTGTAGGCCTTATGATGAAGGCGATCCTGGTCGTGAAATAGATTGGGACTTTTAAACAATCTGTCTTGTTACAAATGATTTATTACATAACCCGTCTTAAATAAATTCAACTCGGGCCAATACTACAAATGCTAGTTGAAAGTGTTAACTATGGGGTTCTAAAATCGGTCCCTCAGGATCTAAAGCTATTCGGGCTATCTCCAATGTTTCCAGCGCAGTTAGGGGATCCCCCTACGTTTCATTCCTCGTCCCCTATGACCCGTGAACTTGCTTTTCAGAGCAAGGGCAGGCCATCGTTTTGAATTGCAGCAGGCTTGGTGGGATGGTGGGAGTCGCAATAAATTAAAGCTGCGGTTCCTCAGTCCGGTTGTCACTTCCAAACCCACTTCCAAAACTCCCAGCTAATTGTTTGTTCATATCTTATTGTGATTGTATCTGTCCATAAACAAGTTCATTATGTCTTTGAAGAAAGCAGAAATCATGGGAATAAAACCGACTCTATCACTATGTGTAATACAGTACGACAAGGGGTCAACTGATTATAACTCTTGGAATTTTGAAAGGGGATGTTTTAAGGCCCGAACGATGCAAAGTCCTATCTAATCCAACGGCCAACTTACAAAATAATTTGTGTTGCCAAATGTACGGGTTGCCAAATGTGTCAGAAAGTTGCTTTGGACTGGTCGACGTGCGATTTCATTTCGACAGCAAAATGTAATCTAGCTCGCATTCCATTTCACAAAACCAGCAGCTCTTGTCACCGCCTACGGACTCACGACAGGCAGGTTTTGTTGGAAGGACACTGGCGAGGGGAAAGCCAGGGAGAGACTCTTTAAAAAGCAAATTTTGTAAGTAGCCAGGTCGAAGTTCACAGAACAGGTCTACAATGTAATAAAGCGAACTTTTGAAGAAGGGTCACTGGACACAACTCTATTTCCTCTCTCCACTGAAGCTGCCAGACCTGCTGAGTTTCTCCAGCAATTTCGGTTTTTGTTCATTTGACAGCACATTAGCAATGTGCGTGTTGCTTACAGTTACTGAGACCAAGAGGCACAAATTATGAAATGTCATCCCGGTGACGGTTGGGGAATAGGGAATTCTATTGATCAGGAATCCGTTACCTACACATGACACTTTTAACCAATAACTCTCCGAGATGCAGGATGGCTGCATCTCAAATCGGCTACCATTCCCGTATTTTCATTCACCGTAAATAAAACGGGTTACTTTCGGTCAGACCCCTGAGCAAGGCAAGATTTCAGTCAACGGTATCGATCCCACACTCGCCATCGGCCGTTTCAATAACCCGATAATCCCACTGTTTGATGTGACAACAAGGAAGCAGCTCCCCGGTCGAATTGACCCACAGAATCTATCGGTCAATTAACAGCAGACTGGCGACCAGAGCAGCAGCGACGGGAACCCGGATATAGTAGACACCACACACACGTGATTTTTGTCAAGATTTTTTGCTTTTTTTAAAAAAAGACCTAAGAAGACATGGCTTTCAGTAATGGGAGACACCGGGACGAGCTAGGTCGTGAAAATGTAGACCAGTCGGTAACTTCCTCCAAAACGCGTACACATCATTAACTCGTTCCTCACGCATAATATCAGTTCACATCATCATGGGTAGGCGCGTGTGGAAAATACCAGCAACTTTTGCCTTACACTGATCGACAGAGGAATGCCGTCAGGGGTTTCTAAACACATGGACGAGTTCGGTCTGAGTTATGTTTCTCCTTGGGTTAATAAACAATTATCCTAACTTGGACCGAGTCGACCTCTCTCTCGGCCTCACCTTAAATCGTCAAGGAGCGATTCCTGTATTGGGTGCCCTGGGGTAGGGGGGCGAGGGTTGAGAGGGGACTGGGTGACCACCTTTGGAAGTATTGAAAAAGGCGCATGTTTTTAGTAACAAGGTATCAACACTTCAACCCATTGACTCCATCTCTAACCCGTGCAGCTCTCTCTCTCTCTCGCTCTTTCTGGAAAAATACATTTCAAAAAAATAAAACGTCTGCTCAGACACACCAAATCCCCAACCCAGCCCCACCTCCCCCTCCGAGACAATATTCACCGTTTCTGATCGTCACTTCACTCCCAACTCCCAGCCTTTAATTATAATTATCCGCTGTTGTTACACACAGACTGAAGAAGAACTGTCATTGCCGAAACTAGGTATCTTGTTCAAAATATTTTTTTAAAAATACAAACGCCGAGGAAACTCCAAAATGACCTGTACTACCACCGGTGACCATTACAAAGAGTGGCATTAACTTCACAAACTGTAAACTACAAGCAGATTAAAATTCAATTTCACACTGTCTCCCAGATTAATTACCGTCTTGTACAATTATAATAATTCAATTCTATCTACACATTTTCACACTAACTCCAGCATTAAGCTTTAAAAGTCCAAACCCTTTGAACAGGGTGCAAACCTCGGGTGTTTAAAACATTTAGATCGTGGGGAAGAAAATAAAAGCCATCAGTCCAAAACACACAACACGCATTATATTTTTTTCAAAAAAAAAGCGCGATTCAGTTTAGTTTCGTTCTAACGTCCTTGAAACCACGACACAAGGCTCCTTGTTCTGCTCTGATTTGTGCTAAACAGGAGCCCTCCTGAGTCCTTCACATCACAAATAAAAATAAGGGATAAATGAGACTAGTGTCTCCCCACACTCCCTTTCCCCCTTGACCCGGCTATCTCTATGAAAGCTGCGAGAGACTGACTTCACTGCAGCTGCGGTGGCGGCTCCAAATTGTTAAGCGGGGGCCAGAGCCCTCTCGACTCATGAGTATTCCAGAAAAGAGAAGCTGGGCGAAATAAGTTCGTAAAACGCCCGGGCTCGGTCAGATCGACACGGGATCCTGACGGAGACCATCCGCACACTGTGCACTTTCCGATTCTATAAAATCATCCCGCTGACACCCGGGGAGTAGACTGAAATCAGGGCCAATGTTGGGGTGGTGACTGCCTTCTGACCGCACGAGGTTGGCGGAGACGGGCGCACCGTCTTTTCGAAAGCTCTCCCCGGCGTTTCGAGAGCGAACCAGAGTTCAGAGGCAGCAAGGACTAGAAGCTGGAACTCTGAGTTTTCCAGCGGTACCGGGAGACTGAGGCTCGCCTCGATGCAAGCAACGATTTCGAACTTAATTCGGCGTTGAAAGAGTGGGGAAAGTGGCCCAGCGTCAGTATGAAAAAGGCAGAGAGAGAGAGAGAGAGGCAGCAGACATGCACTCTGTGTGTGTGTGTGTGTGAGAGAGAGAGAGAGACAGAGAGACTCAACTCCAATTCTGCAACAATTGAGAGCTCCGAGTACTCTCTCAGGAACCCGGGCAGCAGGCGAAGGGAACACCCAAGCTCAGGACCAGAACCCCGTGCCCCAATGAGCACCGGATCAACGGAGACAGTCTAGCAGCAACAATGAAAAGTAGCAGTTCAGTAGAAATGAATTCAAGGCAAGCCGCCATCTTGAAATAGAAACAGCAATAAGGATGTCAACCGAGCTCGCAGTACTAATTTCGTTCAACTGTCGACAGCTGCCGGAGCCCCAGCCCAGTCCCCCAGGCCGGTCGCAAAGTAGAATATTTTTTAAAGCGGTCCCTACCTGGTCTTCGGGCCCCCGCCGTCTCGGGTGCGAGTAATCGAGCGAAGAAACAGTGTTTGGTTGGAGCTGTTACTACAGGCTCCTCACACAAAATGGCTTTTTTTTTCAGCTCCTGATCGACCGCCCCGTTTGGTCACGTGGGTTCATTCCTTCAGGGTGTCCAGAGGCAGAAATACTGACTGAAAGAAAGACAGAGTCAGACAGACAGACACACAAACACACACACAGAAACAGAGGGACGTGCACACACACCCCACACAGAGGGAGACACAGAGACCGGGAAGAGAAAGGCTGGGAGGGCGCACAGACAGAGAGAGAGACACAAACACAGACAGAGAGAGAGGGGAGAGAGAGAGACAGAACACACCTCACACACACACACACACACACACACACAGATAGAGGGAGAGACATTCTGGTTGAGAGAGATGGCGAGATGTAAACCCAGACAACCACAAAGGAGGGAAAGACTGAGACAGGGAGACAGAGAAAGACATAGCGAAAGGGAGGACGGTTGCGGTGTGTAGTGTGTTACAAGGGTCAAAGAATAAAATGTGATTTTTAAAATAAAAATAGATATAGAACACACCATTAGTTATAACATAATAAAACGCGAGTGTGTGGCCCCTGTACTTTACGAGTATTATTCACTCCAAGATCTCAAGTGACTTGGGACGTGTGGGTTTATTAATCAGATGTTTGAATCCTGGCGCTTTTGTGGCGATACTTTATTTGGCCCTTTTTGGGGTGAACTATAAGTTGCCCTTAACCCTAGTAGAGATGTGCAGCTCAAGATTCCATCTTCTTCGCTCGCTCTTAAAGAAAGTGCGTATGACAGAAACGACAATATCAAGAATTATTAACCATTCTATAACCCTGCCTTTCTTTATTGTAGCCATACAGCAACCATTGAGGTCTTTTGCCGTAAAGCTTGTGGTAAATATTTGTCTGAATATTTTTTCCATTTTATAGCTTTTAACAACAAACAGCCCCAAGCGGTTTCTTAGCATTGTATAAATGAATACCGTGCAAATCCTTTAAAGGTCGCCACCCAACCGACACAATGCGTGTCGATAAATTGTCAATTCTGTCTGATTTGTATTGGTGTTTTGCTTCCAAGACAAAAGTCAAGATCCGATCCCCGCCAATTTCGACGCGGAGGTATTGCTGATCGGGTTGATGGTTTTATCACGCGGCAGTTCGGAGTTTAAGGGCGCCACCAGTCAACTTCTACCGCTGCCATGCACTATACTGAAATATCACACATACATAATAGTGTACGTGAAGAGAGAGAGAGAGAGATACAGCGAGTGAGAGAGAAAGAAACTGACTCAGTCGCTTCCGTGTAATTTTCATACTTGACATCAAAAGGAACTGAGGCAAACCAAATACATTTTTTAAAAGAAAATGTTTTCGCTAGCCCGAGATCAGAAACAAAGGTCAAAATAAACATATGAAATGTGCCTCAAAATTATCTATCCTCAGGTCATATACTCTTTATATTCTGCATTCATCTCCTCGAAAATGGTAGAATTCCGCCTCCTATCCTTCCGCTAACTCAATTTCACACGTTCAGCTCCCATCCCCCCACCCCACAGTCGGCTTCCACTTAACCCCACGCAATCTCCCAGCCCAGGCAACAATAAAAATAATCTCGGGTTTCTGTGGGGATTGAGGGGTGAGGGGTGGGGAGAGATGAAGGGTGGACAGTACGGAGGGTGGCGATAGAGGAAGAGGGGGAGAGGGGTGAAACATGATTTTGAATTTGTACCAGGAATTCAAATCCTCAAATGAGCGAGCGAGGGGCAGGTTCACCTGCAAGAATTGGTTGGTATCAATCAGTAGACCCGGATTACAGAATTATACGGATTTAGCATTAAAACTGGGTTGGCGTGCCTTGCAGAAACTGGACGATTTCTACGTCTGGGGCTGGAGGTGAAGGAATTTTCTAGTTTTCACAGATTCGGTTCAAAACTATGGAAAGTGTAGGTATTTGAAGAAATCACTGGGACATTGATCCCATTCCAAAATCCTCGACAATGTGTACCTGGGCTGGAGAATATTTTAATATTCTGAGGAAGAGTCACTGGATCCCAAATGTTAACGCTCATTTCAGTCCACAGGTGCTTCCAGACTTGCTGAGCTTTTCTAGCAATTTCTGTTTTTTGTTTAACATTTTAAGTGGGTTCATCAGGACCTGTTTGAACCGGCTGAGGTCAGGGCGGCTTCTAACAACATGTCTTTAATATATTAAAAAAGATAAAACGTTATGCTTGGTGAAGCACCTTTTGATATTCGCGAGGTCAGATTCTCAGACGTCAGAAGAGGATTAAAAATCCTCCATTTCACTTGACCACCATCCAACTAGGCAAAGGCTGTTCTGAAACACTTAATATAACAGTGAAAGCAAAATACTGCAAACGCCGGAAATCTTAAATAACAACACAAACAGAAATAGAGAGAGAAACTCAGCAAGTATGACAGCATCTGTGGAGAGAGAACCAGTTAACGTTTCGGGTCCAGTGACCCTTCCTCAGAACTGCCGGATAACCTTTATCGCTTACGCCTCACGTTTGTTATTGGGTTGTTCAGGTATCAAATTTTGATTCTCTTTGTACTGCACTGTAAAGTTCCATCTGAATTTCGGATCACAAAGATCTGGAGGTAGACCGCGGATTAGACGCCTCTGAAAGCCAATGTTTGAGAAGATCCTTCACTCCTCACCGCGGAAGATGAACCCTCGCCACTCCTGGGCGAATCTACCGGATTATGCAAAACGATTTGTTAATAAATGACAAGGGGGTCCCTTTCTCTCAACCAACATGGTGGGTGGGGGACTAAAGAAGGTCATTTATGACGTTAACTTTTATTCATGTAGTCACTCAGCTTAATAACTTCAAAATATTACAATGATCCCTTTGTGTTTCAACCAGGACCACCGTTTCTTCACGTTGTTCCTCATTAGCAAGCAGTTTGATTGAAATATAATTTCACACTTTAATTGCAGAATTCTGTTGCTTAATGGCCCCATCTGCGAGTCATTCCTAATGTACAGGAGACTGCAGTCCCTTTATTCTGAGTGCTGCCTGGCGGGGCTGAAATGCGAGGGATTCAATGAAGGGTGGGCCGGTTAAAGTGCTCACACCCGCGCCACGCAGTGACGTGAAGTAAAAACGGAATGGGGCTTTTAAGTTCACTGCTCCTTCCTTCCTTTGTCTCCCACGCGAAATGTTTATGCTTCTGCGTTGGTTTTTCCCGCATCTGCATCCTTACTGGTAAAGCGAGCTGTGATGCAATCTTCGGTGAGGTCATGCGAGCAAACACCTCACAAAGTGAAAAATTCAAGAACAATCAAAAACCAAACATCCTCCAGTTATTATTAAACCATCAACTCAACCATCACCATCAAGTCCATTGGACGTTTAGCAACGTATGAACACATAGCCTTCAGCTTCATATTTATCGCTTACCTAGCCTCACCAAAAAAAAACAGATGGCCTGGTCACCATCTTACTGTTGCACACATGCTTTGCTGCTGTTGGACCTCCTACATTACAACAGTGACTACAGCTTAAAATATGTTTCATTTGCTGTAAGATGTTTTAAGCTGTGGCAGCGAGGGGCTCTGTAGAAACTCAAATTAGTAAAGAGAGAGAAAAAAAATCACATTGAAAAATGTCTGTTTGCCTTTTGTGATGACTGAACATGGTTAATTGGTACTAGGAGTCACTATAAGCGACACCTACATCGAGTGGTGGGCGAGCGGCAAATTATGGAGTTCTATTGCCCCATTCCTGGCTTTAGCAGAATTTACCATGGCCCTGGCAATTCTCAGGGAATATTCATTTGATTCGGGGAAATTCCTCCAGCCTCCAATGGAATAGAAATCAAAGCATAACACTATAAGAATCGTGCAGTATCGTCACGATCTTCCAACACTTCCTGCTTTCCTCCAGAATTTAATCAGCGCCCTCTAAATTACCTTCATCTTTTTACTAACGTTGGAGTCAAACAAATCACTGATTGTTTCCTATTAACTCAATCTTTCCAGAGTTTCAGAGTTCTTTCTGTGTTTATTTATTTATATGTACATATTATTCCTTCTTGGGATGTGAGCGTCGCTGGAAAGGACAACCCGTTACTAACAGCGGTACATGAGTGTATCGATTGCTAGACGATTTCACGAGGGGGCTAAAACAGTCAAACACATTGCTATGAGCCTGGAGTCACATGTAAGTCAGACAGGGTAGGGACGGCAGATTTCTTCCCCTGAAGGACATGAGTGGACCAACTGTTTATTATTATTGTAATCCAATCCTTACATGGTCGCTAATAGTAAAATTTTATTCAGATGCATTTACTGATTGATTTCAAGCTCCACAGCTGACCAGGTGGGATCTGAAATCGTTATTAAAGAGACGGCTCCAACTTACAATTTCAATATAACCATCACTGTATTACCATCCTTCCTGAAACCACCAAGCTTGTAAAACAAAACCTTACAGTTGCATTTGTACATTAATTATTCAGTTCTGCTTGAATTTTATCAAGCACTTCACTTTTATTGGTACAGATTTTAAAACATATTTTTGTTTCTCTCGGGTCATGACCTAACTGCAATGTGTTTTTGTGATTGGGGTTGAGATGGGGCGGTGATTCCGTGTTGATAACACAGAGTGACAGAGGGAGGGAGGAAGTGTTTAACTATGAAGCTGGAGCCACCACAGTATGGGAGTAAGATTGATGGGTCAGCAAGACCTTCCCAGTCCTTCGATTTCGAAAGCTTGTGTGTGCCAACAGATATGCACTACTGGACTTCTCAGTAGGCTTCTCCACCTTAATTGACCTGTTAACCTCTAATAAAAAAAATTGGTGGCTCAGTGGTTAGCACTGCTGCCTCACGGCGCTAGAGGCCTGGGTACAATTCCATCCTCGGCCATTGTCGGTGTGGAGTATTGCACATTCTTCCAGTGTTTGTGTGGGTTTCCTCTCACAATCTAAAGATGTGCAAGTTAGGTGGATTACATGCTCAATTGCCCATAGTGCATTAGTCGGGGTAACTGTAGGGTAAAGGAATGAGTTACTCATCGGAGGTTCGGTGTGAACTTGTTGGGCCGAAGGGCCTGTTTTCATACTGTAGGGAATCTAATGATTCAAACCGGACAGCAAATTCTCGGCAACGCGACATCCATTGGCTGTGACAACTTTGCCTTGAATTTTAATGACCCAATATTTAGAGACAGAACAAGTCAATGGATTGAAATGTGCTGTTTATAAATATTTTAAAATTAATAGTTCTGCTTGTTCCGTCTAAAAGTGTGGGAACTGCTTCTCTCCTTCCACGACGCTGTGTTTGACATTTTCCCATATGTTTCTGTACAATATTGCCCGGGTAACCTTTAGATTTGCAACCTGTTATCCCTCAACTCGTACATCAATGAGGATTGCAGGTGCCCCTATGTGCCCGCAGTGGCCCATCTCTTTTGGAAAGAAGCGGCCTTTAGGCAGTAAATATAAAAAAACGACAGCTTGCAGCGTGCATGTTTGAAAAACACGGCCTGCAGTTTACACCATACGAGGGGCTGCTCCATTTTATAATTACAGATTATAATCATGGCGGGTGTTGTTTCCTTCAAGTCGTGTATCAACAGGAGGAAAATAATGACCCTCCGTGGCTGGAGAATTGCTGTCGTGAGAGATATCTCAAAATAATATATATTTTTTAAATCCTCCTGGAAGACGAAGGAGTGATCATTGAGAACATTGGAAAAGGCTTAAGAGCAGCGGGCGGGGAAGATTTTGTCAATCTTCGTCCCTCTCACGCGGTGTGGACGGTTCATTTGAATATGACAACATGTTTCATCCTTGGAGGGGAAAATGGAGGAATGCCGGTATATTTCAACAGTGCTGCCGCCATTTTCTCTTGATTTCCAATGTCGTTCAAAGTCACAATATAGAGCAAATAGGGAGTGTTGCCATGGCCCGTGCACAGCTTTGGGGTTCCTGCATCAGCTTGGTTCGCCTCTGTCAGTGCCACACTGAAGAGGGGGACTTAAAAGACTTTCTTCCCGAAGAAATCCGAGCTTTATTGTCATTCATTTTAAATATTCGACATCTATTTCAGTTATCTTCTGAGCATAACTCCACCCTACTAACAAGCACACATTAAAATATTGTTTGTTTTTTAAACTTCTGTGACTTTCAAATGAATGGCAAAGCCGCATAGACGCCGCATTCCAATGGTCATCCTTCCCAAATGCCAACAAGGAATGCAAAACACTGCTCTTCTGTTTCATGGGCGCTGGATTTCAAACGGTCGATAGGTCGGGCTCCTTCTAAGATTACCACCTCATATAAAATATATACCAAATGTGTTTTATTGGTTTTAATTAATATCTCAATAACTTGACTTTTATTCTGACCTTCTATAATGCTCTTCCCACAAGAATATCTGTGGGAATATCTTCCCACAACACACGACCTCCCCCACCCCACCCCCTCCAATTTTAATTGGCTCTCTGGTAACAGGAGCATTAGCTCAAATGAACATTTCCCCCTCCAGACAGAAACCACTTGCTCCTGATCTGTTCTCCAGTATTTGATGATCAGGATCAAAAAGGATTGTTTTATTTGCTGCCAGTTTTGCAAAGGGCCGTTCCTCTCTGTAAAAACGAACTGCTAGATCTCGATGCAAATAAATGGACTGTTGTTGGAGTTGGAATGAAAACGTTTTTTTTAGAAAAGAAAGAGGCAAGGGTGTCACTACTGGCGCATGTCTCTCACAGGGGCGGACTGTTTTCATGACCCCAAGTGGCCCCACAAGCAGGCAAATTCCTCCATTGTTGACAGCGGGCATTTAAAGCTTCATTCACTCAATTTTCTTCTCGTCTTCATTCCGTCCAAAGTATTTACATTTCTCCGGCATTACCTCCAGTTGTTTTGCTGTCACTGCGACTTGCCCCCAGTGTTGTACAAATGGCTTTCTTTCGCTCGCTCTTTCAGCGGCGATTGAGGCTGGTTCAGAGGCAGGTTCCGCCTCTCTCAGTCTGATTTGTCCGTGTTTCAGAAGAGCTATAACTCTGTATGGCTAAGCACAGAGTCAGTCTCACCGTTTCCCGTCTCTCTGGAATACTCCGGCGTTCTAACAACAACAAAAAACGCATTAGAATGGCTCGCCGCTTATATAACGCGAGGTTCGAATTCTTTCGAACTTTGTCGAGTCACAGGGAAATGGAAACATAAAGTCGAGTTTGCACTCGTCCACTGTTAACAACAAAAATTGGAATAATGGTCTTAAAAATGTTTCATTCTGTAATTCCACGTTGGAAATGAAATCCTGAGTTGGGTTTCACGCAGTGGTCTATAGGAAGTATTAACTAGTAGCTAGTATTAAGTAACCTTGTACTGTAGGGACTATTTGTCTGTTTTGGGAAACATACTAAATGACACTTCAAACATTGTTGCAATACTTACAGCCGCACTGCACAAATCTAGATCAGCATGTGCCCTCTCTCCATCCGCCTGGACAACGGCCCCTCCCTTGCCGCTGATCCCTCCTTTCCCTTGCCCCAGTTTCATGTGGCTCTGTTTCCTGCCACCGTCGAGGCTCTTTCCACGCGCTTCCCCCACCCCCACCCCACTTCCACTTAGTCCCGAAACCACTGTTTCTCTGCCCGTCTCTTCCCCGGCCCATGCTCAGCCTTTTTCTTTATTTTGCTGTTTGGAGGTTGCTTCACTCCCCGGGAAAGCTGCTTCTTTCCCGGAAGCCATT
The DNA here is from genome assembly GCF_004010195.1 of Chiloscyllium plagiosum. Classification (NCBI taxonomy): domain Eukaryota; kingdom Metazoa; phylum Chordata; class Chondrichthyes; order Orectolobiformes; family Hemiscylliidae; genus Chiloscyllium; species Chiloscyllium plagiosum. The sequence goes on from NC_057742.1 coordinate 6,448,302, forward strand.
CCCAAGATCGCTCGCTTCCCTTTCCGAGGCGCTCTGTCTTCAATGAACCGTCTCCTAGCTCCGTGCACCTACCAACCAGAATAGCAGTATTATTGATTATGAATAAACTGCTTTAATAACTCAATTATCTCGTCTGCCTCAATTACTGACATACAATCCTAATTTACTGCAGGAATCCGCGATCGATAATATGTTCATTATTTTGAAGATGAATTCATCATTACAATCACAAAGTGTTCATCAACAACTATTAAAAGCCCCATGGCTGCTCCCGAACTCTAAAACAGGAAGCATTTCTATATTTAATAACAAGGCAACCAAAACTTGTAAAAGCGTGGAGTGTGAACTCGGGATTAATAAGATACTGCAAATCCGTGCTGTGACTATACACAAGTGCTGCTCCAACAGTTTAACCAGGAAAACTGTTCCAACTGACAAACAAAGCAACCCGCGAGGTAACAAATCTCATAATTGAGAGGGAGGCGAAGAATGGCAACAGCCCTATACCTTTTTAACAAATTCTATTCACCTCTACGAACATACATGCAAGTTAACATGTAGCATTCCGACTAAGATCCTTCTTCACACCAGATCTACTTAGGCCCATATTTCCTAAGCATTTCATTGTTTGTGAGGAAATCCCTGAAGGGCGCTATAGAAATGCAAACCTAACTTTCTCTGAAACATTGTCGTCTCACAATCCAATCTCAGATCGGGCGTGAGAGGAATACTCCCTCGTTTACTTTCCAATGGTCCTTTAATGCTGGGCTTCTATTTTCAGATTATCTGCCCCGGGCAGACTCAAAGTAGAACAACCCTTGGGCATTACATCACTAAGGAAGGAGGGAGGAACCTATGCTTCACAAGCATTTTTTAAAACAAATATAATTTATCGAGAATCCCTATGATGTCAGTATTGTAAATAGAACCTTATGTGAAGGCAGCTCATAAAACCTTTATATGTGAAAACACACCACATTAACCCTTCAGGAGTCTCTATGCTGTGTCCAATCTGAAACGCTCGTGTTGGGCTAATTTTCACATTTTCAGCATTGCCGATTTTAATTGTTCCACCGTTAATGGTCGTGCCTCTAGCTGCGTGTGTGCCAAGTTCTGGATATTCCTCCTCTACCTTCACCAACCCCTCACCATCCCTTTCTTCCCTGAAGATGTTCCTTAAAACCAACTCTGACCAGGTTTTGGACATCTGCCTTCATATCGTCTGATCTAGCTGAGTGTTCCTGTGAAATCTCAAGGGGTGTCTTATTATGTTCAGAGGCGTATATACCTATAAGATGTAGTTCAAAACTCTACGTGTGTATAGCACAGACCACACTTCCTTGGTTCTCCAATTCCAATTGTGTCCTCACTATTTGCGGCGAAACGGCTGGAAATACATGTATACATGTATACCTTTCCATACAGAAACTCCTTGATACTGGTCTACCTGAGGTTATAGATAAATCTGGAGCAATCAAGAGCTCCTAAAATATAGGCGAAAGTGAGGACTGCAGATGCTGGAGATTAGAGTGGTGCTGGAAAAGCACAGCAGGTCAGGCAGCATCCGAGGCGCAGGAAAATCGACATTTCAGGCACGAGTCCTTCATCAGGAATCCTAAAATATGCCTTGGTGGTTCTTAATTTAGCTATTACTCAAGGCAAGGCATCATATGCTCATCTACCTATAACCGACTAAACAAGACTGCACACTATTACTACACCACGGATATATGATAACCTTTCAGGCATTCTGGAATAAGGTTTGACAATATTTTCCATGTTTCTACAGGTTATTTCTCTGAAATATTTAAGGACGTTCCTGTAAGCATGTGAAATTGATGGGCGGGAGAGGACCAACTGCTCTATCAAATCGGTCCCATCCAATACTGCCAACAACATGACTGAATGTAAACTTTAAGCCTATTGTCACCCCATCCTCCGACCTCGCCTCCTGCCCACGGCCCCTTCTTACCTGCACTGCCCCGTATCCCTGGTATTTCGGGCTCTCTCATGAGCGAGTACAACAACGCGACATATTTGAACAAAAACCAACCGCGCTTTAAATGGTTCACTTCATCATCTATAAACATTGATTATAATAGCGCCGCTTCGAGATAACGTCCAAACTATAGCACCTTGTTGTTATTGTAATGATGAACTGTTTGATAAATTTCAGCTAAAAATGGTAAATGATGCAAAGAATCTATCGCCCGACAAGGTCGATACTCAGTGGAGCTCATCATCTAATGAATCAGTTAGTTACACCATAAAGTGTAACAAATGTTTAACAATGAAGCATCTGTTCAGGTATTTCCGTGACTCTAAAGTTTACTAGTTCATCTTCTGCTTTGAGTAATGAAGTACTCCCTTTATAGCTACTTTTGTCAACTTGCTTGGACGTACTATGACAAGGTAGGTGGGAATTAAATCCGACCTGCTTGTCCCACAGGTAAAAACACCCTAGAACGACCCCCAACCGATTAGATCACATGTCCCTGAGAATTAGTCTATGTGTGGCATATATTACTAAACCGATGTACTATCACCTCACAGCACTGTCGCCATTCTCTTAAGTAGCACTCAGCGCAGTCTACTGTACCCTAATTGTGAGATCTCTTAGTACTCAACGATCTGAGGATGTAAGGAGGTGGTGTTTTATGGGCATTATCGCTCGACTGTTAAGCCCGCAACTCAGGCAGTGTTCTGTAAGCACTGGCTTGAATCCTGAATTTCAATATTTTAAAGTCTGGAACTAGAAGTTTAATGATGACCATGAAACTGTTGACGATTGTCGCTGGAATGTGGAACACATCTGGTTCATTAACGTCTTTTAGGGAAAGAAACGTTCGTCCTCACCTACACTGACTACAAACCCACAACGATGTGGTTGACTCTTAGCTGTCCTCTGGGCAATTAAGGGTGGACAACAAAAAATAGTCCAGCCAGCGACGCAAATATGCCGTAAATACATTTTCCAAAAAGAACTACAACTCGACTTAAGTCTTTGTACTCACTTTTTTTTATTAATGACCTCTCTGTGCATCGCATTAGCTGTTGAGACATGGAATGGTGGATAGTAATATTTTTGAAATACGTATTTGATTGTTTTCTAAAATCTATATTCTTTACATTTTGTCGTCCTGCCATGTTTTTCATTGCAATGGTTGTACTTTGAACACATTGCTAAGATATGTTCCTTTTTCGTGTCTTATGTTCCTGGCAGACAAATTGACTGATTCAACAAATTTAGACCCAAAAACCCCAGCAAGGAAGCCACAGAGAACAAACCGAGACTGCATTTTTTTTAAAAAAGCTAACTAGATCTGGATTTGATTGCTAGTTGCCTGAAGGGAAATAAAATGAACTACTGCATTTTAAACTCAATAGTGGTTCATGGGAGTCCCAAAGTCTGCAATGTTCAGTTGTATTGCTGAATATTGTCCAGTCCATTCCCCACGCCTCCAAGTATTCAGAAGAAGCAGATATCCCTTTTAATCTAGTGCTATTATACTTCATTATGATTTCACGCACATGTTCTAATTGGGTGAGATGATAGTTGGACCTTCTGTATGTCGTTCTCAGTGGGTGGTGGCGTGTAAATTCGAAACTTCAGACTGCCTAAGAACGTTAACTTCTCCAAAGCACAACCTTCAAACTGTTTCCCATTAGTATTACATTCAGAACATCTTCGATCTTCGACAGCAACAATAATGGTGTTAAACAAATGAAAATAGATTAATTGTTGCCAATTGTTCTTTTTGTCAAACTTTAACAGCCAACCTACGTAATGGGGCAATTGTAGTATTTGGCCCTTCCCTACAGCCATGCAAATCTAGTTGTAAATGCCCAATGAGTGATGTCCAAACTATGCCAAATTGTGTCCCTATATACACATTTATGCATGCACATAATACATGTGCATTGGTTGTCGCACTAATGTAACCACAATTAACCAAAAGTCAGAAAGGTTACAATAAAAATCTTTTCGTGATTTCAAAAGTATCTGCCAATTTGGTTTCAATGTTTGGTTCCCATTGATCTTCATTCAGTTTGATTGATTTGGGTGATATCTCAAGCTTGATAATGACTGGCGCAAATACTGGGACAAGGGCATTCTAAAAACAAATACAGTTGTTTAGTCCCTCCCATCCCCAACCCCGTCCAAGCCACCACCACCATCCCGCACCACCCCCCACCACCTCAAACTCAGAATACAGGCAGTATATTACAGACAGCACGGCTGTTGTAAATGTTGGTCCATCCTTTTGAGAAATACTTGAGGAGAAAGTGAGGTCTGCAGATGCTGGAGATCAGAGCTGGAAATGTGTTGCTGGAAAAGCGCAGCAGGTCAGGCAGCATCCAGGGAACAGGAGAATCGACGTTTCGGGCATAAGCCCTTCTTCAGGATGTATTTGAGAAATACATCAAACAAACTCACATTTTGGTAACGCTGATAAAGACGATTAAAATTCAATGTTTTGGAGTAGAAACCAGGATTACTGTTTGTACATAATTATTACCAGCCTCAGAATAAACAACCTGGAGTCTGAAATAACCAGTATCCTATCGAGACAAAATAAAACTTTATACAGAATAGAAAAAGGTGATGAACGTAATATAACATCGACTATTAATATATTCTACAGTGTTAGTATAAAGGAAATAATTTATGTTTGTCAGAACGCAAGAAAACCCCTAGTGACTTTGCACCGAATTGGAAACTTTCAAAGTGTTGTCACTACTGAAATGTCATGTTGCGCGCGGCAAGCTCCCATAGACAACAATGGTAAAGTGACCACCTTTTTATTTTAAAAAAATCTTAATTTTGGGATAAATGTTCGCCTGAATTCGGGTGAATTCCTTTGCTTTTCTTTCAGATGCAGTTGGATCTTGACTATACCCCCCAAAAGTGTAGAGGAAGACTGAGAATTAGCCCCTCGGCCAACAGATAGCGTCTCTCTCCAACAGTGTGAAACTCTTACAGAGCCACATTGGGAGGTGTCAGCCTACCGTCAGCATTGTGGTGTGGGCCTTCCAATCCAGATACAAACATCACACTGCTTAGGAAGCACTGTGTAATTTGAGAATTTAAATAGGAAAAAAGGTTAAAGTCAACAGAGAAAGCCTACACTGAGACTGTAAGGAAGAATGAAAAACAAATGTTTTTAAAATGCAGTCTTGGATATTAAGATCTTATCGACGTGGGAGGAAGCACAAAATGCAAAAGCGGAAGAATTCACTGCTGTTAGGCCATAAAAGAGTCTTTTGCAAAGTCGAAGAGCGATGGGTGTCACGGTGGCTCAGTGATTCCCTCACAGCGCCAGCGTCCCGGGTTCGATCCCACCCTCAGGCAATTGCCTGTGCGGAGTTTGCACATTCTACCCGTGCCTGCGCGGATTCTCTCCGGGTGCTGCAGTTTTCCCCTACAACTCAAAGATGTACAGTTATTGCCAATAGTGTTAGGTGCATTAGTCAGGGGTAAATGTCGGGGAATGGGTCTGGGTGGGTTACTCTTCGGAAGGTCGGTGTGGACTTGTTGGGCGAAATGGCCTGTTTCCACGTCAGACTACTCAAATAATATATCTATAATGTTGACTTCTTAAATGCTTTCCTTCATAATTGAAGTTACAATCATCCAGTGTACAAATGGATTCGATAATGACCGTTTGCTCAGTGTCCAATAAAATAGACTGGATATACCCAGCACTAACAAAACACAAATTGCTTTTAGGGAAACAGCTGGAGAATCAGAGAGCTGGTGTTGAACAAGGCAGTTCTGAGCAAATTCATATCTCACAAGGGACTGCGTAGAAATTTAAAAGGAAAAATGACAAACAATGTTTGCACAGAGACTTACAACACGAACGGATTGATCTTTACATGCATCATTAAATAAATAGTAGACACACAGTAGACAGGCTTGGTTACACCCTAGACGCCGACTTCTCCACCTCCTGATGCTGCCTGGCTTGCTGTGTTCTTCCAGCCTCCTGCTTGTCTAATTTGGATTCCAGCAACTGCATTTTTTTATATCTCAAAATAAATAGCCAGCTGGGATGATTTTAGAATGTGACTCATGCAAGTGAGAGAGAGTTTACTTTTACTAAAATCATGGGCTTCTGCAAAGTGATTTGAGAATGATGCAGTTCGCCACAGAAGACCATGATGAAGGTCTTCTGCCCGAATCGTCGATTTTCCTGCTCCTCTGATGCTGCCTGACCGGCTGTGCTTTTCCAGCACCACTCTAATCTAGACTCTGATTTCCAGCATCTGCAGTCCTCACTTTTGCCACAGAAGACCATTGTCCGCTTTGTGGGTTGAATTGGCATTGCATTTGTATAACGCCTGACGGCCACCAAACGCCCTAAAGCACTTCACACTGAATGAAGCACTTCTTTGAATAGTTGTTGCTATTGTGATTTGCGATATGCCGAAGGCAATTTTTACACAGCAAGCCGCAAGACAAGAATGGCCACGTAGTTTTGTTTTATGATGTTGAGAGAGGTGAATGTTGGTCAGGATAACACTCTGCTTTACTTCCAATTAATACCATGGGAGTTTCTACGTCCAGAAGGCAGACAGGGTCTCGTTTTAAATATCTATCCCAAAAGATGGCACCTTAGACGGCGTAGCACTCCCTCGGTGTTGTACTGGAGGACTGGCCTAATTTTGGGTACAGTTCAATCATGAACTCGCGGCCATCTGACAGAATGCTGCCAAAGTTTTACGGCAGTTGTGCCCAAGAATTTGACTTGGCTGAGTGCCATCTCTGTCTTGGCGTTCTGGAGATAAGGGTCCTTGCACGAAGCGAACACAGGAGGGAGTAGGGAAGGGGAAACATATGTTCATTCACGTAGAAAATGTTTTCCCTTTAAATAAACAAGAGCTGCCAACGTCATTTTGTGAGCGAGGAAAGACACCCAGCTTATCTGTGGATAGACCCACTTTCGAAATGCTTGCTGCTTAATAACATGTTGGATTGCGAGTTCCTTTCGTCTGAACAATGGGCACCAAGGCAATAGAACACTGTTAATGCTGAACTATAATTTCTTTAGGCAATATTACCTTCTTAAGGAGGATGATTTTTCAGCGTTACCTTAATACTTCCACAACGTATCGACATTCTTCGTAGCGTCTAATCATCATCGGCGTCAAAGTTATTGAGCAATAAGAAACAGAATGTGCTGAAGAAACGCAGCAGGTTTTGCAGCATCTGTAGAGAGAGAAAAACAGAGTTGTCCTTTTGGTTAACAGCAGCTGGGACAGATGGTATTTATACTGATGAGAGAGTGAGTAGGGGAAAGAGTAAAATCTTGTATGGATTGGTCCCAGCACAGGCAACCCACTTTCAAACATTCGTACTTCTGCTGAGCACCGTATCCAGCATTTATCTCCCGATCGGCTTAGCATAGGCAATCATTTTGTTTGCCTCTCTTTTTTTCTCTCTCTCTTTGGTCTCCGTGTATTCTATTCACCCACCGCCTACCCCGGCATCACCAAAAATACTATCTTGTCCCTCGCGTTTTCAGTTCTGGCACAAGGTCACTGAACTCTACACATTAATTCCGTTTCACTGTCCATGGATGCTGCCAAAGCTGCCGAGTTTCTTCAACACTTACTGCTCTTGGGGGTTTCAGATCTCGAGACCTGTAGTTCTGTTTTATCAAGGTTCCTGGGGTTTGCTCCTGTTAGACACACTTTCACCAGAAGAGTGAACTGTCAGGTGCCTTACTCTTTCCTAGCAGTGGTATCTATTTCGTCTACTCTTGTGTTCCAGAGTGTGATTGTGTGGGTTGAATGAACTTTCTAATAGAGAGGACCTTGACAGAAAGGCTTAAACAGGTAACTTCGATGATTGGCACTTTCACTGGCTCATCTGCACATCTTCGTTCACACCATAATCGGAAACGCCCAATTGATGAGTTTCTAGTTTGTTGGGGAAAGGGTACATCTACCAGGCAGAGACCAGGCGCTGCCTGTGGACCAATGGCATGAGTCTATTTTTTGACATGTACGGAATTAGTTTTATTAGTGGTACTCACACGGAACCATTTCTCGCACCAGGTACCAAAAAAGTAAGATGAATTGCCATTAGGTGTAACTCTGTTGCTCCTTCACGCCCAGCTTTCGTGAGTAAATGCACGCCAGCCAGGGTACGGTTGACAGAGACCGTTTGAACACGTTTCTTCAAAACCTGGGCGCCGGCAAGAATGTAACGGCAGGCGCCAAAAACAAAATCATTGTACTATAAAATGACTCAGGCCAAAGGGTTTAAAATTGCAACAGATTCACAAGAGAGTCCAATTACATGTGATGGAGGGGACAGGTCTCCCGAGATAACGGTTATTTCTGCCGTATAGGATCTTAATGGCGTAAGGTAACATGCCAAACAATTTCATATTTTCACATCAGGGTGAGGCTTCTATTTGGATGTTGGTACCAGAATGAAGACGTTATGCCGTTTAAGCCCTGTTCTTTATAATAATAACGCGGTTAACGTCAGAACCCGCTGATGTTAGATCGCATGTCTTCCAGGATCATAAACACGACGCAAATTTCCGTTTGGAGTCTTGCAGCTCGGATCAGTTGAACTATTCCCCACCATTTGAAACACTTGAATTATCAGTGGAGGAACAGATTACTTTCTTTATCTGGGGGAGGTGGCGCGCGGTGAAGGTTATGCCAAAGGTTGGCAAATCTAAATGTCAACCGAAACTTGCCACAAACAACTACAGGTATGTGAATGGGCAAGTTATCATAATCTATTCCAAAGCTGTCCAAACACAGAGAATGAAATACAAGATTATAATAAATTAGAATGGTTCGCGAAACAAGTAGTGAGCTCACATTGCTACAATGGGAATCAACGTGCCAGTTAGGGAATTGCATGTTTAATATGGCCATCGAGTGGATATTTGTCCACCATCATTTGTACAGCACACGTAATGTACCTATCGTGTTTCTCGGTTATCAGCACTAGGATAAATATATTGTCTTCCGAACGTATTATCATAGTTTTAAGGCTCGGGAGGGCCACAATTTCGTTTTGAACCCTTTAAATCCAAGTATAACGTTCATGTAATAAATAAGAAATACGGTTGAAGGGTCGCCCTCAGAAAAATGTGGAACATTAAGCATCAGATCGTACAATTTCTAATGGAATTGTCGTCTACCAGTCTTTTCCCCAGAAATTCCGTGCTTTAATGACACCTCCACGGCACCAAAGATTGTTAAAATGTTTTAACTGGTAAGCCAATGGATTCAAGCATTCAAAAGCATTTAGCTGGATTTAAGACTAAACCGGTTTTCATACTCTACCTTCTTTTACAGAGGGTTCTGGTTGCAGAATGGTAGCGTCACTGTCTCTGAGACGAGGGTTGAAATCCCAAACCTAGAGGAAGAGCAGTCCCTATGGTCTGGTAAGACAATGGCGACACAACAAACAATAATATCCCTGAACAGGGTGGTTAACATGATCTATTCTCTTTCACATATTTATGCTCTTATCAGCTAATTCAAGCAGGAAAAGTACACTCTAAACTTAAAAAAGAAAATTACACTTTACTCCTAAAACAAATTTCTTCACTTTAGTCAAAGAGTATTCGGTGCATCAGATCAGCGCCACTATTTTTCTCCTGCTACAAACGGCTTTTCCTTAACTATTTTAATGATCTACGACAGATAATCCCAAGTCCTGACCACCTCATGTGTAATGTTTTTTGTTTGCTTCTTGTTTTCTTGTTCACATATTCTTGGAATTTGTTGAGGAACACTGGACCTTTAATGGGAATATGTGTACAGTAATTCTATTGGAAACGGGGCAATCTTCTTCACCACAATCATAAAACATTAACAGCAGTAACCACAAAGTGAACACAAAGCTTGTCAGTCACATAGTCCATATGGAAAGACAAAATATGTGGTCTGCATAGATACGAACGCAATATGGAAAATATGCTCGCAATGAATGAACAACGTCGTTAAATTCCGTGTAAAATTTGCAGCAGATTATGCTTTTGTGCTCCATAAAATTTGTACACACAGTTCATTGGAAGCATCTAGGGATAGGATAGAAGATTGTACGGCGTGAGGTCTGTATAGGACTAGTATCTTAACACTGGTTGTTAAAATGATGCACCATTAACGGAACAGACTTTATTTATGTTAATCAAACTACTCAGAGATGTGGCACAACTCTTGAGAAGGGACATGAATGTAGGCCTCCTGGCTCAAAGGTAGAGGCACTACAACTGCGCCATTGGTGCCCCTTACATTTCGTTTCTTCATTATCCAACTCAAGTCGTGCACTCATTGGTACTCAAAGCAACAATTCCAGTTAAATAGCCAAATTTTAAAACTAAAATATTCACTCCGAAAGCCTTTTCTTTGTGCAAGCCTATCTACCTCGTGATAACTGACTAAAGGATATCACATTCAATTTCTTCAGATGCACATTATCACGATAGACTGCCAAGGATTTTACTTTCAGTGCTTACACCACGATAGATATGAAATATTATCTTCAAACTCTGGCGCATTGATTCGTGACCAGGTATAAAATTATTTATTTGGTAAAAATTTTGCTTGATCCCCCAGAAGCTGCCACTGTTGATTCTTGCTGCGTTCAAGAATACGTCTTTCAAACAATGTAATAATTGAATATGAAATATTCAATAGGACGCAATTTGGATAGAATTGGTATTAGTTCACAATTAAACCAGTGTCTTCCAAATCTGGAGCCGAGGGCAGAACTTCTCTGCTTCTCTCCGAGTCCCTGAGAAGGCAGTCACCTCATGGAAAAGCGACTTATGATAGCTGTTTGATTAACTGAGCAATGAAGCTTTATCTTGGATTGTCAATCAATCTTTCGAAAGGGAGCTAAGTGTCTAATGTTTGGAGTCTTGACAAGTGCTTATAAGCCGGAGCATTCAAAGCATGGCTAAAGCCATGGGTTTGATGGGAGTCAACATAACTAACTTTGAAATTTCTAGTCATTAAACTTTGAAGTTGACATGAAGGTCTTTTGCCCTAAACATCGTTTTTCCCGCTCCTGGAATGCTGCCTGACCTGCTGTGTTTTTCCAGCACCACTCTAATCTTGACTCTAATCTCCAGCATTTGCAGTACCCACTTCTGCCTATTTTCATAAGCTATCTAGCGTTTCGTTTAAACTGTTGTAAAAATCAAAAGGTTCACATAAACATGGTAACATGGTCAATGACATGAAGCCTGACAGTGGCGGCGCTTTCATTTTATTAATAAGTACTAGCTGCCATAATCTAATACATCACTGAAATACTTCTCAATGTTTGCACCAATGTTCCTACTTTCACGTTGCATTTGATGGGAGTAATACGTCCAACATTCTGTGGTTATCCACAGCGTTGTGTAAAGTAAATTGTTGGATTTGTTGCAGCAAGTTGGAAACACACACCCAAAATTAACTTTGACAGATTTATTCAAGTGAGTCAAAATAGGCGCCTCGCAGACAGAACCAATCTGCTGCTTAAACAATTGTTACACAAACAACCTACTTTGGTACAAGCGTGGTCAGGTGACTCTTCGTGAACAGGCGACCTTTGGCATGATCATCCCTTTACGAAGAAAAACTCCAGTGGAAGAAGAAACCAAAAGATCTACAGATGCTGGAAACCAGAGACAAAAATAGAAATTGCTGCAAAAACTCAGCACGTCTGCAGACGCTTCGGCTCCGGTAACCCATCTTCAAAACTGTTCTTCAGAAAAAAAAATGTCCAGGAGGTCAGTATTCTATACGAGGCTGGGCAAACGTTTGATTAATTTAGCTGTTCTGATATCCATCTGGAAAGGATTCGTTAGAGATTCAAGTGTACGTTACTCATCCGAATTCAAGTGTAGGTTACTCTCCGAGCTCACTTGCAACAAACAAAATGTTCCAAACAATGCCTATGATTGAAACGCCAATAAAATGTGACCTAATGCGAGTTGGTAGGTCAAATCCCCTCAGGCCACATGTGAAGAACACCACCAAGTATATGGACGTTCGGCTTTTGGAAGTTCACCCACCTGGATTCCCACCTCTGTCATTGCAACACCATACACGCACTCGTGCCTGAACATGTTTCTTGTTAAACAATCACATAACTTCACTAACCCTACTTTCTCAGCAAACAAGATGTCGCAATTAGAATGGGATATTCCAAACTTTTCTCCTTCAGAGATAAACCAACTCAGGATACATACCCAGCTTTATTAAGCGATAACAATCCCTTATTCGAAGCCTCCTGGTTCGGTTTTACGGATTCTTGATATCTGAGTTCCTATCTCAAGGTTGTTTTTGCCATCAAATGAATTCCTTATCCACTTTCATTGGAATATCAAGAGTTGGGTGGCGCAGTGTTACATACTGATCAGGTCAGTCAGACCATTTAGACTGACAGGAATTCATTTCGCTGGCAAATACATTCTCATTGTGTCTGTGAGATCACACCTTTAGCGCTGTCCCGGGAGGTGTATTTTATTTTTAAAAACACTTTTTTTGCCTAAGTTCAAGCGGCCCAGACCCAAGTGCAAGTCAAGTTGTACTTCTCGTCGTAGTGCAGATCTTTCTTCTGGTGCGAAGTGAGCAGTCTAAAACCCAGCTGAAGTCAAGAGCCTGTGCTGTATCTAACAAGCAAGAGTTGCTGTCTTACAGGCGAACAGATCACAAGCTAAAAAGCAAGATGGTAGCCCAGGGGTAGCCTTCCCTGATGTGCTCACCAATGATGTTGCATTTTTTTTTAATTTGCAAGAACTTTTAAATAGACATGTATAATTATATAAAACAAGCTCTTATACAGCCTAAATTCGGATACTGACCAGAGGACTGAATTCCACCCACTCAATAAGCTCATCCAATAATAGTTTCCACCACTGACCATCAGCCAATGAAAAGCATACAAAATGCCAAGTTAACGGAAAATTGCCCCTTCGTTTTCCTCGACCTGATTAGATAGAAAATCCTTCCAATATTATCTACATCACATCCCAATTTCTATATAGTAAAAAACTTCCACAGATTGTGAAAGTTCAGTCCAGCCAACTATAGTTATATAATATCACCAGACACTAATCTTTGGGTGCGTGTTTAAGTTTAAAATGTATCATGGGCCTGACTAGCACTCAGTTCTACATGTATTTTTTTTAATAAAAAGTATACCCTCAAACATTCAATACAGACGAGGAAACATTCACCATATTTTGTTACAGAGATTTGATAGGGATACAGAAGGATATTGACTGCACAATATTGGATATTGGGATGTTTTGCCAATTAGCGGCATGACTTCGAGCTGGAGTTTAAATTCCAAATTCACTTCGTACCTAAAGCTAAATTATTGATGATAAGTGCATGAGCACTGACTTCTTTTGCTTGAGAGAAAATAATTACCCATTTCATTTGCACACTCGTCAGTGTGAAAAATGTATCTACCTCTTGATTTTCGTAATTTCTATGCCGTTAGGAGGCGTGGTCACCCACTCCCGGCCTACATATTATTAGACATCTCTGGAGTAGATGGGGCTTAAAGGCCTCCTCGATCTGAGGGAGTGTCATTATCACTGCACTACAAAAGCCCTTAACTTTTTGCGTTGTAGGATGTCCTCTGTCCTACAGGAGTTACTGAGCGCGCAATAGAAACAACTGTCGAATGAGCGACACGATTTTTTCAATGAGTTCCATCACCAAGTATTTCAATAAACAAAGATTATTTCCCCAGCTGGTTCTTTGCTAGGGAGTTGAGGATTATGAAACCAACACAGAAAATGCTGGAGAAACTCAGAACTTCAGACTTATTTTTCTGAAGAACCGTACTCGAAACGTTATCTCTGGTTCTACCTCCAGGGATGGTGCCTATTGAGTTTCTCCAGGATTTTCCATGTGTCTTTCAGACTTCCAGCATTTCTAGATATTGCCTTTAAGAAAGTTGCTAGTTCAATCCAGCAACTCGAATTCATAGATACTTTGCCAGCAAATAACATCTCTCAAAGACAGACAGTACAGTATTTAAGCTTTGTAGCTCTCAAATATCCCATACCCTTTAATCAAGATTTTGTTCAGAGTTGACAGTTGGTGTTAGATTGGAAGCAATGATCCAGTGCAATTATTTAATAATTGTTGTCAAACATTATTGGGAGTTTGTAGGGCCATTTCATCCGATTTGTCTAAGTAGAGCTGCTAATTCCACCAAGCTTGCCTGGGATCCTTTCAAAAATTAATAAAAGCCGCCCTAGGCGGACAGTTTATCTCCAAAGTTGAACATTTAAAAGGATTCAGCTCGAAAGAAAACGTACGGAATAGCAAAGGGTAAAAGTCCTGAGCTCTCGCTTTGGGGCTTTTTAAGGGAGTAAGGTGAGAAGCCAAGGTAGATAATTGGACCGGCGAGTATTAGCATCACCGCATTCTCAGTTCTCACTTAATCCCCAAGAACGGCTACAAGGCAAAAGCTTAGTTTATATAATCTCGTATGACTGAGATGTTTCGTTTAGATATAGCGCTAATTATATATATATATTTTTAACAAACATGGTTTGGTCTTAAATTCGCTATTAAATAATCGTGGTTTAGTCTTCCACCTTCAAAAGTGAGCATTTTAATGTATAATTTTCAATTGAGAAGTTAAGCAGCTGTTCACTACTATAAGGATGAAGACCCAGAAAAAAAGTAAAATAAAGTCAGGGGAATCCTTTCACTCAATAGAGTGGAAGTTATATAGGGGAATAGGGAAGATAGGTGAGAGACGAACAGAAGAACATGTCGTTAAGATGAAGTTTCGAGAAGAGCAGAAGCTGAATAATTTGTACATAATGTAGTAAGGATAAAGTAGCCGTTGCCTAGAGCCGGTTTAGCCTGAGATAAAGTGAAGAAGTCGTCTTCATGACACTCCAGCTGCTGGGGGAATTGAACCCACGCTACCAGTATCGCTTCGCGTGGCGGACCAGCCAAGGGCTGGTCACGCTGAGCACAACGTAGGAATAGAGCAGAGCATTGATAGATTGTCTTTGCTGACTAATGGAAGTTCAACCAAGCCATGCCAAGCCAAGCCGATTGAAACACTCCGGTTTTGATTAGGACTATTAGCCCTGTACCCGTCCCACGGTTATGGCAACAACTCCCTGTGGGCAATCAGGGATGGGCGATTAATGCTGACTTAGTCAGTGACATCCTCATCCTGTGAATGGATTTTTCAAAATCCCAATCGGTCAAATGAAAAGCTTAAAACTGTGAAACTTGCAATTCTGAGAGAGTGAGAAAAATAAAGGAAATTCCTGAAAGACTGGAGAACTAGTCTGTGGGGAATCGGACACTCCTCACTGAAGCTGCCGAGAATTTCCGCCTGAAAACTAAAAGTTCTGGAAATCACAGCGGGCCAGGCAACATCCATGAAACTAACCTTTCGAATTTGGATGACTCTTCAATTTCTCTCTTTCAAAGACTATCAGGTCATGTCCCCTGCTGTCGGAACCTAACACGATTAAACTCTCCCGAAATCTCAAGCACCATCTGAAATGGAGCTCGTAGCGTCGCGAAGAAATTCAACCTGACCAGGTGGGTATCTGCAGTTGACTCCGGGATAACTACTTGGCTGGTCGGCTGGATCTCGGAATCTAACCGCCTTGCTGCCACCTCGGACAATGCAGGATAGATTCACAGTGAGTTCACAAATAAACCAGCGGTGTTGGTTCTCTCGTGTTTGTGGGATCATCCCGTGCACAACTTATCTGCTTTATTTCCGCTAACACAAACTGTTTCCGTGTCGCCTCATGAGGACGTAAAAGGTGCCATGCAAATGCAATGTCTTTCTTTCTGATCCAAACTTTGCAGCGATCCCGGTTTACGTCCCACACATGACAACCCGCTTTTGGGTTTCTGCTGAAAAATGTGAACACAATAATAACAACAACAACAACAACATGAACCGTGAATAACGAAGGACACCGACTGCAACTGTCCTAAATATTCCCTCTCAAACGCGCGTGCGGCGTTCGGGAGAACTTGCCGGGGAATGTGGAGTTTGGTTGCGGGATGGAGCCCACATTCTGCAGAATGAACGCCAGGGTTCTCAGATTTTTTTTTGCGATCAAAAAATGCTTCGTGAACAGACTGGAATTGTACGTATTCCTAACCCCGCAATGCAGATACTTCCAGACGTTGTCTTCTCTCGAGTCTTAGCAAGCAAGGAGAGTTCAAGCATTCCGAAGAAATGTTTTAAGTCTTCAATGCAGGAGTCAGGTAATCTCTGCTCGCTTCCGGAAGCGATTAATTCCAGTGGTTTTCAGTTCAATCCAGATTCTAGAAGCGAGGAAGCGATTAGGATTTGACAAACGGCATCAACTAACTACTCGTAACCTCGAGATGTCGATTTTCATTGCGAGATTATTGCATTTTGTGACAGAACAGTGCAAGATTGGTAAGCAGGTGAGAGAGATTTACGACAACCGACAACAAAAAAGGTCGAGGAAAGATTAGGTGATTTTATTTTTAAAAGTCTCGCCTCGTTATATTCTGGAATGTATTGCAAGGGGGCAACATATTTAAACTAAAACATATACGTGATGTCCACTTACAGAACTCAGCTCAGAATACGAGTGAAAAAGTACATGCAAAAATAGCTACAAGACAATTTGCATTAAAGTGGAGGGAATTAAATTTGGCTAATAATGGAAACTGCGGTGGAATAATTAACTTCCAAATATAATATGGATAAATACAACTCAAAATTGCAGGACTCGTGGCGGGAGTGGGGGGGGGGGGGGGGGGAGTTGGAATCATGGTGAGGGGCAAATTGAATAGCTCTCTGAAAGACGAGGCACGGGCTTTATGGGCTGGACAGCTTGCTTCTGCAATCATAAAACCATTGAGTTCTGAAGTCTACGGACGTAAAATGCATCAAGATTCACTCGTTAGTATTATGTTCTAATGCCCTGCTTCACAGAAAAGAATACAGACAATTGCCCCTAATGTAGGGTTTAAACGTTGAAATGCATTCACCCGAGCGACTCACTTTTCCCTCCTCCTCGATGGCAAACTGATATTAACCTGGTATCAATATCAATCTGGTTGATATTAACCTTCTACAAACTGTCAACAACGCCCCTGAAAATCCACATAAACTGGCAGATGACGAGCCCACCGTGCTTGCGTTGAGAGACCCTGGTAACTACATCAACCCAGATCACGTACGCATAACACTTGATGGGGCCCACCGGTGGTTTCCACAATGTCATTCACCTCATGGGGCCTTCAGCGCGAGATTGTTTCCTTTTCGGAGGCCAACTAGAACTGAAATGCAAAACCCGTTTCCATGTAGCTAAAAAAAAAAACCTATCTGACGACGAATTGCAGGGTTTGTTGGGTTTTTTTTTTATTCGCGGTCGGTTGAAAAGCTACCCAGCCCTTTCGGCAATAGAGTAGCGGCTGGAGGCGAAACTGGGTTTTAGTGGCAGAGAGGAGGCGCGAAAGAGCGAGATACAAGGCAGAGCTGTTAACATTTCCGCCCTTGCCACATAGTTATTTTTTTAAAAAAAAGAATGAAAGTAAGTCGAGAAGGCATTGGGCAGAAAAGAGTATTCACAGAAAAAAAACGAGGCGGATGCCAAAAATCACACAAGATGGAGTAAGCGTACTTCATCAACAGCTAATCGTCCATTCATAAAGTTGAGTTCAATGGAAGGAAGCGTAAAATAATCTCAGCCCAACTACATTCTACTTTCAGTCTTAATTTTAAAAATTACATTTTAATGCAGGTGTGAATGGTTTGTTTTGCGGGTGGGTGTTTGTGGTATTCTAATCGCAGGTAGCTAGAAAACATGACTACAGCTAATGTGAGTATGTGTGCTTTGTAATGGACGTTTGTCCCAATGTTGCTAACTACAGGTACTTGGAGGTTTAATGCGAGGTCCAGGAATACTCACTGGGGCAGCCATGGTGACGATTCATGATTTAACACGCATCTGGCAAAATGCTCAATGCCTGAACAGAAATTCAAGATTGAGAAATGTTCAAAGTGCATATGTTTCACACAGCAAAAGGGCAATACATTTAATCCAAAATATATGCATTATGTTCATTTAAAGAACTCATATCAGAATACTAACCAAGTAGTAAATACAAAAATACGTGAAAGTCAATTTGCACTAATGTGGAGGGGAATTAAATTTGGCCAATAATGGAAACGATGCACCGATATTCCAATTGAGATTCCGATGAAAGCAGCTAGAGACCATGCCGACTATTAAAGCGTACAATTCTGGTGGGGGAGGGGGCAAACACAATGAATCCGTGTTTATATTTTTTCACCGCTTGAAGAGCACGAATCTGGAATGTCGTTGCAATAATTATTCAGGACATTATTTTGTAGCTTTATTCGCCAGCCACTGTCAGTGATCAACTTGCAAGATTATTAAATTAAAAGAAATGAAATCAGAAGATACAATGCTTTCAGTCACAATCCGGAATGAGTAATTACAATGAGAAACTGATTGCAGATGCTTTTTTAGGCTGTAGCCCGTGGAATCTATTACCTTTACCATTCAGCCAATTATCTCCCCTCCCCCAACAGGCAGATTCATTTACATCAGCTGAGCAACCTGATCCGTCTGCAGCCGCCGGCTGATTGACAGCTGCAACCGGGCTTTGCTGGTTTCCTGTTAACCATTTGATGCCTCGCGAAAAATCATACAAAAACAACCCCGCTGCAAATTCCCCCTCCCCCAAACCTAGAATCGCAGGCACATCGTGTTCGCTGAGATATTTTATGTTGCGTTTCCAAAATACAAATTTAGCAAAACAAACACGTGTTCAAGGGCAAAGGTCTACAATGTATTCACTTAATTCTGGACAAAGCACAGTGGATGGTGCTTGGATTTACCATTTAAGATCATAAAACTACACGAAAAAAATTGCAAATCAGTTATGAACAGAAACTATTTTCTCTGTTGTTGACATTCCAGTTCATATTTAAAAGCTTGCTAAAGTAAGATAATATTTCATGCGGATTTTTTCTGCTGCATTACCTTCGCAGATTTCAGGCAATATTGAAACAGAACAGCGATACAAGAGCTGCAAAATTACATCATGATACCATCATTCTTGCTGCAAGTTGAATGTAGCCCTTGCAAAGGCTCTTTTATGCTTGCTGATTCCTTCCAAATCAACAGATATGAAGCATTTGTGCACACAATACATGTCAAACGTGATTGCACCTCACGGCAGAAAAGCTGGGACCTTCACATGAGTGCCGGAAGAGTTAAAGCAGACATGCAGCATGTAAATGTGAAACCATTGAATGTAATCTCTTTTATTATTTGTAGACATTTATCTTTCTGCCCACGCATTCAATATTAAACAGTCACCAATGAAAACCAAACATGAATATAATCTATTTCAGCAACAGAACTAAAGTGCATTGGCCAGCCAGTCTCTGTGGCGCAATCGGTTAGCGCGTTCGGCTGTTAACCGAAAGGTTGGTGGTTCGAGCCCACCCAGGGACGCTATTTTTTATCTCGCCACTCGCTCTGCGTGCACATTTCTGATCTTACCTGTTTATTTCACAATTTTTTTACAATTTAAAAAAATTAGAAAATTTATAGCGAAGATAACACTATTATCTCTCGCATTCAATTCTGTTGCCTTTGTTGCTGGGAGACGAGGCAACTTAACAGAAGTGTATTTACACATTAATATTTTAGTCAATATTTATAATTACAGGATGCATCTTTACCATTCATGTTAATTATGATATGTTAAAATATACGTTATTTTCTTCGAGATTATTTAATTATCTAATGCATTGCAAGCATTCGAAGCCTCAGTATTTTTATTTTCTGCTTACTCTCTTGTATCAATAATATAGTGTCAAGGCATATTTCAAACTACTTACTGCTTACTCCCATTGATTTATTCAATGGGAAGAGTCTAGCCTTAAGCGACGTTGCACCTCACGACGACTGCTGTATCCCCCCCCTCCCGCCCCCAAAATTCTAATCCCACAATTGCGAAATTCGTCAAATGTGACCATTTTAAGAGGCCAAGGTTTTACTCTTGTAAAGGTATCACATGCTAGGTGCACTTTATTTCTCAGCCCCTCGCGCCCCTACCACCGATTCAGTCTGGGTATGCATTGTTAATCTCTTGGTGGCGAGACTTTGCATTTTAAAAAAAATTAAATGTTGATTAATGTAACCCTACATCCAAGCACAGCCATTTTGAAACTGCCCTTGAGAAAATATGCTCACAAAGGCTGCCTCGCACCCAAATTTGTACCATGCCTCTGAGTTTTCCTTTGTTTCACGTGCAGCGTTTCAGACGTTGGAGGCTGTCACAAAAAAACTATCTTCATTTTGATTGGATTGCAGCCCTGTTTGGGTATCCAAAATATCTATGTATACCATGAATGAAATGCCTATTACTTGTCTTTACAACATTATCTCTATTTGTGTCCAATCCGAGCATCCAATGCACCCGATTAGCTGTTAGTGTAATGCAGTTATTTCTGATCAAATTTGATGGTTTGCCTGTCACTGGTTTCTTCAATTAGTTGATTGTAGCTCTATCTTCACGCACTTACTGGGTTGCAGTGCTTTGCTCAATGCACTTATCACTGTACATCAATGCAATAGGTATTTCTTTCGCTGCTGCGTTTATTTAATGGAGCGTCATACGGGGGCCCTGTATCAAACAGTTGCTATTAGTTTGCTCGATAGAGTGTGTGTTTCCGGATTTAAAGAAGGGCCTGTTTCTACAGACCGAATGCATTTCAAAAGACAAATCAGGTTATTACAGCTCTTTTAACCGGCTAAATGTGCTCTAAATGAGCACAAGGTTCATTGAAAAGATGAGCAGATACCTGTCATTTCTCAGACATGGAGATATTATGATATCAATGCTCGCTGCTTCAACAATACGGCCTGCTTCTACATACATTTAATACCGTACATCAATGTATCTGCTAATACTACAAATTGCTTCATTTTCTATCTGCTGTTTATTATGATATTTCAATGCAATATGACTGATTACGTTGCCCATTCAATGCAGGGATAGTTCCAAGTGCTACAAACTCATATCATTAATATAATTATTATTATTGTTTGAAGCTGACACAAATTACCACATTGTATACAGTGTTTATTACTATACCGAACACAGTATGTACACAGCAACTACGATTTAGGATCTGTCAATATTTAAGCGCTCTCTGATTTAGTGTCCTAACAGTCATAAAGTGTAGTGAACATCCCTTATTTTAATGTCAAACCTATTTCAGAATTTGTTGTTTTTTAATGGCACGATACTGGTGAGCTAGCTCTCGGTGATAAACCTCTGAAATCTTTTCTTTCATGTATTTGTTTTAAGCACCGTCTATAACAATGTGTTATGCTAAAGAACCTGTTTATATATACTGCATCAGCTTAAACCACTACTGAATATCCAACGGTGCATTTTGTGGTAGACGAAGATGTGTTAGGACAATTGTGGTACAGACGATCAAGTATTTGTAATTACTATATTTTAATTGTAAATGAACATCGTATTAAACAATATGTCTTTTTTTAGTGCATGTTCTTAACCTGTGTGAATAAATTCATTTGACTGCTAGGATTGCCTTCTTTTCTTCAACCTGATTGAACTAGCATTCAAGCGGCCTCTTTGTCAAACGTTAAATCCCATTTATTTATACAGATTGTCAGCCAAGCGAATACGTTAAGTAAATATGATTTCGCAGTAAAAGTTAAAAAGATTTAACAGGAGAAAGTTTATCGTCACCCATTACGCAAGCTAACAAGCTTTTTGTTTTGCCAGGGCTCGGGTCTTAGAGAGCTAGGATACAACTTCTCTAATGTCCCAAATATTCAGAACATTATACGCCTCCCAATTGCTTTTTGAGCAGTGCGGCAATATTACGACTCAGAACAAATAGAATCCAGCAAGTTGTACGTTAAAAACAAAGTCTGACTCATTTTTAATCATGAGGAAAACCATATCTAAAGATTGATAAGGATCCCATTTCTCTACATATTGTTGATGCAAGAAAACGGTCCACAATTTTAATTATAGGAGTCGCAAGAAGTTAAAACATGTATTTAACTGCTCCCTGAGTCTGATTTCTTTCGCGGCAAAATCTCCATGAGTTTGCACACGTATTAAACATGTTCCGTTTTCCAATGATATCATAATTAGATTCAAATCAATTCAAAAAGATTGAGAACGCGAAATATTCTCCTTTTCCCAACTGCATCAGACCATTGGCTAATTCATACATTTAAGAGAATAAGGTTAAATAAAGGAAATGAAGACAGGATGATCGAGAAATAAAGCTATAGAAAACACCCATTTTCACGCCAATTTACTAGTTTAGTTTCCAATCGTTAGAACAAAGTATTAGGGGAAAATGATCTCTGTATGTCTTTAAACCCGATTGAATTGTGTTAGTTTCTAGGTTAGGAAAATGGCAGACCCAACTTAAACGTGGTTTATGATTCCAGGTGTGTTCCTTACAATGGATGATAGAACAAGAAATAGTTGTATAATTTTCTGGAACATTTGACTTGATGCCAGTTATACAAGTGACTTTAATTCAAAGAGTGCCTTATGACGTCTTTATTCTCTTATTCTTTCTCGTTTAGCAATTATTTGAATTTCGAACACTGCTTGATGAACTGTTGAATTATTGCTTTATCCGATTGTACATAATGATTATTGGCAGCCATTTCCTTAAAAAGACGACAGGTGTGTTGAATGTTTTCTCACTATGTAGTTTGTACGCATGCAGTTTGCAAGGGTTGGAAACTAGAGATTGTGCAAAGTTCCGATACATAGATCAAATCTTCCACCTCGAATGTGCTATTTATAACTAAACATGAGTATTTAATATTTTCAGCGAACTACTGACACATTAAAAACACAAGGAACGTAGTAACATTATCCTCCGCTCAAAGAGACGCAGTTAAATAGATTAGTGCAGGTGAGCAGCCTTAAAACCTAAATGGACGAGAATTGGTAGTTTGTGCATGAGCTATTGTCCTTATGTGTGAAAGAAAGCGAAGAAAATAGATAGATAGATAGATAGATAGATAGATAGATAGATAGATAGATAGATAGATAGATAGATAGATAGATAGATGCGTCGAAAAAGACAATCAGAAAACGAGATAGTCAGAGATAGAATAATAGATTTACAAGAGAGAAAGGGGTAGTAAAAGAAAACCAACTGTAGACAGACAGGCAACGGTAAAGAAAAAGGGAAAAATACAGACGGACAGAATTGATTCACAGCGAGAGAGAAAAAGCCAAATACAGTACAGGGAAACAAAGACAGATGGAGACAGTCAAATACAGTGAGGTAGAGTGGGGGGAACCTACAGATAGTCCAGGAAATGGAGAGAAAATGAGAGACGAGAGAGAGATAACTAGGATGAGGGGCAGGGACTGACAAAGACTGGTTTTCTGCTCGCTCCTTCTGCATCATTCGGACGTGAGCCACAGTTTAACTTTTACAGCGGACTGGTGATTTCGTTCTACACAGAACTATCATGTCCATCGATCTGTTTCTCTGATTAGAGATAATGAGATTTAACCCTATTTGACATTTTCTGCCTTCCTTCTGCTTGTCATATTCTTTCTGTCCCCCCGCTTTTTAAAAAATATCTGTCTTTCGACCAACGCGTGAAAGGCAATTTTGCAATAAATGGTGGCAGATTCGAAGAAGCAGTGCGGCCATATTACCATAAATATATTCTCAAATATTGGACAAGCGTTCAAATTCCACTGAACATAAATTACAGGCACATTTCCCTAACGATTTATGGTTCCTTTATTATATTTTAAACAAACATTGTTTTTTGAACAGAAATACTTGCAATGCCAATATTATACACACAATAAACACAGATTTATGTATAATCATTGAACATTGAAGTGCTTGTGAGTGTGTGTGAGAGAGTGTGTGTGCGCGCTGGTCGTGAGGGTTAACACATCGCTTTCACTAATGTGACACAGCCTCTTGTCCTTCCTCTCTCCCGTTTCTTTGTTTCACGTAGCTATTATCTCCACGCCATCTATCTCTGTCTGGCATGCTTTCCACTCTCTCCATCTCCCCTCCCCACCCCCTCATGGTGGGTGAGACAGGGGAGAGGGGTGTTGGGGGCTTGGGGGGGGCTGGGATTTCTCATTTATGCGGGGGAGGGGGAGGTGAGGAAACCTCAAGGACAATCTGACAATAAAAAACGAAATTCCTTTTTTTCCAGGACGACGCAGCGCCCATTCAGGGAATCGATCTATTGATTAGCAATGACTAGCTTTCTCGTTGCTGGTGTCTTCTGAATAAACGCAGGAACGGATAGAGCGTACAATGCAGTAAAATACACGTTTGGTGCATGCATTTAATGATTCGGTCAGGAAATCCGGCTTTGCTACAAGCATATTCATTTATTTTAGATTATTGCCAATCACATACTATAATAAGCAATTTAAATGATGCAGCTTGTATGATGCAGTATCGGGATAATAAGTGCCTGTAATGCACATAGAGCTTTCTATGGAATAAACTGAATGTCTAATGACACGTGCTGGCTATTTTGACTCTGTCTGGATCCATATTATCTCCATTGCTAGTACAGCTGAACAGTAAGGGTAGCGCCGATCGATATATCCTCTGCTATTAGAGAGGCGACAGAAGGGAGCATATGTCACCGTGGGAAACACTGGCAGTCCGTGAACAAAAGAACACTATTCCAGGCAGGAAAGACGCGGTTACCTGGCAACAGCCAGTCGCCCAGTTTTCCCAAAGCTGGAGTGCTCTCTGCTGGTTGGGAACAGAATCAATACAATCAAAGCAGGGCGGCGATTTAATCTCACATCAGGCCAATGGCAGCGAGGAAACCCTGGAGCTGAATTGCTGCTGAGGGAGGGAGTGGACAGAGATTTCATATTGCCTTTCTAAAAAAAATCATTCCTGGACTGTTAGCGTTGCTGGTTGGGATTTACTGCACAACCCCATGAACTGAGGGGGGCTAGTTCAGAGGGCAGTGTAGAATCAACCACATTGCTATGAGTCTGGAGTCGCATGTAGACCAGACTTGGTAACTATGGCAGATTTCCTTCTCTAAAGGACATTAGGGAACCAGAGGGGGTTTTACAACAATTGACAATGTTTACATTAAGCTAGTTTCTAATATCAGATGTTTTTATTGATTCAAATGTTACCATTTGCCATGTCAGGATTCGAACTAATGCTCCCAGAGCATAAACCTGGGGCGATGGATTACTAGCTCAGTGACAGTACATTGCCCGATTCCTTAAAAGAACATGAAACTCCAATTGAAAAATAACATCTAAAGGGAAGAAAATGGATCAGAGAGAGTGTAGTTTTCACATTGGAATGATTTTCAAGTTGGTAACAATGTTATTTAAATAATTATGTCTCCATCTTGCTTGCTGTGGCCATCAGTCTCACTGTCTCGCTTTCTCACCCATTCATCAGATGACAAGGATGCTGTAAAAAGCTGAAAGACCTGCGGATGCTGGAAAGCAGAAACACAAAACATAAATTGCCGGAAAAGCTCAGCAGGTCTGGCAGCATCTGTGGAGCGAAATCATTTCTGAGGAAAGGCTACTGGGCCCGAAGCATTAACTCTGATTTCTCTCCGCAAATGCTGCCAGACCAGCTGAGCTTTTCCAGCAATTTCTGCCCCGGTGACATCACGTTTCCTTAAACCGCAATGCCGGCGGTTCACGGGTAATCTGACAAATCACCAGGGTCACAGGTCGGAGTTTGGGACACGAACAGTCCCGTGGATTGGGCAGCGAAGTGTTAAAGACTGCATCTTCACAGGAGGCATCATGTTCCTCAAATCCAATGGCGATTGAGTTGGGGGGAATAGGCTCCATGCCACTGTTTTGTGGTTCATTTGGAAGTTTCTGTGGTGCCTTCTCATTGTATTCGACATGCTTATACATAGAACGACCTGAATGTCACTTCATTGCGGTCACTTCATTTCAACTCCCTTTGTAAGCCGGGACCTCGTTGTTCCTATTGTCTGTTCTTTGGGCTTCCTGCCATGTCCCATGATATCTCCTTACTCCATCCTAATGGGCTCCAAAACGAACATACCGGCACAGCGAACCTTGGCTTTGCTAATGAACGAGCAATGCCAACAATGCAGGTCTGTGTGGAATTTCATTGTCAACCTTCAACTCTTTGTTTTCCGATTAAATCGGTAACCTTAAGTTCACATTTCCTTCACATGCACCTCGCTATGGTGTGACCATGTTCTGGACACCCAAAGGAGTGGATTTGATTGAACTTGCTTCATTTGTTCCCTGCTATTACTCAATCTGCGTTTCCCCGGTTTTTGTTGCTGTTGAAGGATTCAAATGGATTAATTCACTGTATCTTACCTCTTTGACTCTGAACGATATTTGACAGGCGGCCACAATACCTGGGAGTATTGCAAACAGGGAGAAGAATGGTGTGAATTTAGAAGGACATGGATAGGCTGGTGTAATAGACGGACACGTGCGAGATGCGTTTCAATGAGGGGGAATGTGAAGTGACTGATTTTGCTTCGAAGAACGGGTAGAGGCAATATTACACAGTAGAAAATTGTAAAGGGGCGCAGAATCAGATGGAAGCATGTGTCCAAATCACAGCAAGGGCCAGAGCAGGCTTGATACAGCTAATGAAATTAGTAAAGACGATGTTGAGCGTTGTCAATAGGAGCATCGAATATAAAAGCGGGGAGATTATGATGACCCTACTTTAAGCGCTTGCCCAGCCTCAATTGGAGTATTGTGAAGTTTTGAAGAAGGATCATAAGACCATAAGACAGGAAGCAAGGCCATTCGGCCCATCGAGTCCACACCGCCATTTAATCATGGCTGATGGGTTTCAATTCCACTTACCCGCACTCTCCGTCATATCGGATTCAAAACGTTAACTCTGGTTCTCTCTCCACAGATGCTGCTACACCTTTTGAGGTTTCTTCCATCATCTCCTTATTTAATTTCATATCTCCAGTATTGCTTTTTAAAATTCTGTTAGGATGTGGGTGTCACTGGCAAAGCTGCAATTGTTGTCAACCCTCACTGCGCTTCATGGTCAACTACATTGCTGGTGACATGGAGTCACATGCAATTTCCCCTGGGGCAGAGTCATAGAGTCATAGAGATGTACAGCGCGGAAACAGACCCTTCGGTCCAACCCGTCCATGTCGACTAGATATCCCAACCCAATCTAGTCCCACTTGCCAACACTCGGCCAATATCCCTCCAAACCCTTCCTATTCATATACCCATCCAAATGCCTCTTAAATGTTGCAATTGTACCAGCCTCCACCATTTCCTCTGGCAGCTCATTCCATACATGTACCACCCTCTGAGTGAAAAAGTTGCCCCGTAGGTCTCTTTTTCATCTTTCCCCTCTCACCCTAAACCCATGCCCTCTGGTTCTGGACTGTTCCGCCCAAGGAAAAGACTTTGTCTATTTACCCTATCCATATCCCTCATGATTTCATAAACCTCAATAAGATCACTCTTCAGCCTCAGACGCTCCAAGGAAAACAGCCCCAATCTATTCAGCCTCTCCTTATAGTTCAAACCCTGGCAACATCCTTGTAAATCTTTTCTGAACTCTTTCAAGTTTTGCAACATCTTCCGATAGGAAGGAGAATAGAATTGCCCGCAATATTCCAGCAGTGGCCTAACCAATGTCCTGTACAGCCGCAACATGACTCCCAACTCCTGTTCTCAATTCTCTGACCAATAAAGGAAAGCATACCAAACGCCTTCTTCACTAACCGATCTACCTGCGACTCCATTTTCAAGGAGCTACGACCCAGCGCTCCAAGGTCTCTTTTTTCAGCAGCACTCCCTAGGACCTGCAAAGGTCCTGCTCTGATTTGCCTTTCCGAAAAGCAGCATCTCGCATTTATCTAAATTAAACTTCATCTGTCAATCCTCAGCCCATTGACCCATCTGATCACGATTCTGTTTTAATCTGAGGTAACCTGCTTCGCTATCCATCACACCTTCAATTTTGGTGTCATCTGCAAAACTACTAACTATACCTCCTATGTTCATATCCAAATCATTTATATAAATGACGAGACCTGTGACCAGTGGAGTGCCACAAGGCTCAGTGCTGGGTCCACTACCTTTCGTCATTTATATAAATGATTTGAATGTGAACATAGGTAGATAGATTATTGATTGCCAAGGTGGGGGTGGGGGGGGGGGGGGGAGGGGGGTGGGGTGAACGATCCAGGAATATAGAGTTGAGGTTAATATCAGATCAGCCATGACTTTACTGAATGGCGGAATGGGCTAGAAGGGCCGAGTGGCCTGCCCTTGTTTCTTGTTCGAATGTTGACCAGGTTGGGTAAGAATGGCGGATTCCCTCAAGGACATTAATGAATCAAATGGGTTTGCACGACAATCAATGATAGCTTCAGTCAACGTGTCTGAGCCGAGAGTTGTAGTCCGGAATCATTCATCCCAGTAGCTGCTCTGGTGGAATTTGAACTCATGTTCGCAAGGCCTTAGCCCAGGCCTGTTCTTCTCAGGGAAGGGACGATTAAGAGGAGCGTTGACAGTTGTGCTCAAAGTGGTTAGGATCCGACAGGCGCTGCCTGACAGTGTAATGAAGCCAGATTCAACGTGGCTCACAAAATTGAACAGCCGATTATCAGAACACACCACATTTTCGGGGCTACAGAGGGAAGGCGAGGAAGAGGGTGGTGTCCTAACAATTACATGATTATATGATGAGCACAAAGTCGTGGCTTGAGGGTTGCAAGTTTTGGAGGAATCGAACAGAGGAAACAATATTTTAAAAAAGCATGAAAGTGAGGATAAAAATCCGGAGAGGGAGAGGGCTTAACAATAAAATGAACGAACTGCCAGACCTCTCAGACTCTGTAGAACACAGCCAATGAAACAGTATCATTTTGCCGTGATTTACACTGGACAGAGCTGAAAACCGTCATATACAACCCATTCTTCCTATCCACCCTAGAACAAATACATGCAATTTCACAAAATTAGGAGATGTGTCAAACACCAAGAAAACTGAATATTCATCGCCTAACAGAAAATAGTTCTTTGGCCTTGGTCAATGCTTGTGTATAAAGGTTGTCGAGAATAAGCTCTTAAAATACGTAACATGTTGTGAGTAAAGCATTCTGTGCCGGCCTTTGTTGTGAATGTATTGAAAGTGTAACATCGACACGGGTTGACATATGAAGGTGTAAACGGAACTGAAAACCTACTTCCTTTGTTGTCGATGTAAATCATTATTTGAGGCCTCGGGTAAGATAGAGACTGGGTAGGGTTTTGAAGAAATGTCAGGATTTCAAGCGTGGCGTCATCGCTTTTAAATTTCCTCGTGCTGGTATTTTTGAGGAATAAAGAAACAGATTTGCAATTATGTTAATGGAAGGCACGCTAACGGTATGACCCTAGTTGCCTAAGTCTCAAGATCTGCAATTCACTTCCTACACCTCCCTGCCTCTTTGCCTCGCTTTCTTCCTTCCAAATGATCTTTGCAACCCACCTGTTTAGCCTAATCTTTGACCTAATCTTTCCTTATTTGGTTACCTGATTCTGGATTAGTGGTGCTGGAAGAGCACAGCAGTTCAGGCAGCATCCGAGGAGCAGAACCTGTCAGCCTCGTTTTATAATGCTCCTACTAAGTGCCTTGGGATGTTTCGTTAAATTAGAGGCGCCATGTCATGACAAGTTGTTGTGGAGTTTGCGTGAATGCAGAGATGCCCCCACAAGTATATCAACCAAGCCATTACTCTAGGGGGGCGGGGGGATTTGCTGGACACTTTGGAGATGAATGGTCACGAGTCACAACATTCCAAATTGGAAACTTGCGACATTGAGGAAATGCGATGCATTATGATGTCAGTGGGGGACTAGAATGATGTATCAATGGATGAACATATCAATTTCCGAGAGCCCCTCCCCTGTCTCTCTCTCTCGCCCTCCCTCACTCTCTCCATACCATCTCACAGGCAAGGGGCAGAAAGTTTAGAGGAGTTGTGAGGAAAAAACATTTCACCCAGAGAGTGGTGGGAACCTGGAGCTAACTGCCTGTAAGGGCGGTAGAGGGAGAAACCGTTAAGACATTTTAAGAAGTATTTAGCTGTGCATTTGCGATGCCAAGGCATCCAGGACTACGGTCAAGTTGTAGAAAATCAGATTAGCATAGTTAGGTGGATGTTTTTGTCCGGCGCGGATGGTGCTGTGGACCTCTGTGACTCTATCACTTGTTCGTAAGCGTACATCGTCAATACTTGCGCTGGGGGGTTGGGGGATGAGTTCTCGGTTATCTCGTCCCCACGCCTGGTTTGGCTCTGTACGTCAGTATTGCCTCATCCTCTATTTCAGAGGACTTATTTGGTGTGGGGTGATACATGAACACTTGCTATTGTACACGGTTCACCCGGATACTTTCCAGATCAACTATAATGAAAGCCAGAAAATTCCAGCCTTCTGGAGAGCCCGAGGACACAGCAAGCGGACTCAATAAAACTACACCAATTTGAACGGTGAAAACTCCAATCCGAGACTCTGGAAACGTCTCAATGCTTTAAATGTGCCTGTTACTGGATCACATACCCAGCTTGGTACATAACGATGAAATGTATTTCACACACAGTACCAGTTTAAGCAATGACTTACAGCAAGGGCCTTAGCCTGGAGTTTGCATGCTCGAAATTGGCGCAGCGTTTGTACCAACTTAAGAATACTAGTTATTCCTGTTCAAACTTGCGTTTGGAATCTGCATTGAAAATGAACTGAAAATACATTCGTCTATAAATATATACAAGAATAAAATGTCCAGTCATCTCATGGAATCGCAAACAACTGTCGATATTTAATTTTGTTTCGAGGAGTAAAAAGATTTCATAATTCCGAGTAGAATAGCATCGAGAAAAGAAAGACAAGTTTTTTTTTCTAATAAAAATAATCTGCAAGGCTTCCCAAGTTATTCAGGGAATCCTAATTGTTGATAGATTGGAAGCCCCAAGGGCAGCGAATACTCCTTTAATAATTTGGTTGAAAACCCTCATGCGTGACACAAATAGACTCCAGCACAGCCCTTTAAGTCTGACATGTGTTGGAATTTACCGCTGACACTCTCTGGTCGTTTTACCGAGAATGGTCAGTAACGTCTTCCTTGATTTCTTCCAAATCGATGGAAAGTGGCCAGTGACTGGTTTAGTGTCGATTGTTACGACGACCTAATGCAATAACATCCAATTAAACGATCAAGGTGACCCCAGACTTTTTCACCACGTTTAAATAAAACGCCGACCAGCCTGGCGTCTGGTTTGGAGCTGCTTTACATAATTATGAATCAGTTGGCATTATTCCAAATGTTTCCCAGGGAGCTGTAATCTAATCGTTCGGGCGTCATTTTGGCGACGATCTGTGTTGCAGCTTTATTTTTATTGTGTGTTTATATATAGACACTGCAGGCTACATAATTTCGAGCGTCCATTGCAGGATGGAATGGAACACCAAACCCCGTAACACCTCCTTCACTTGTCTTTTTACATCCCTCCTCCACGGTGCAAATGGTAATTTTCAATGGTAACACTGGTTTCAGCAGCAGGTATTGTGATAGGGGTTGCAGAAGAGCAAAAATAACAGTTGAAGTCAGAACCTGGTATACCAGGCAGGGGAATTTAACAGTGGGGCGAATATAGCCGTCAGGCCAATTTTCTATTGGGCTTGGCTAAAACATGAAAAGGGTCCTATTTTGGGATTATAGTCGATTGGAAAAAAAAATAGTTATTTCGCAACATATAGGACTGAAAACGGCTGCAATTGACAACATTTTCCCACTATTATTGATGAATAATGCCCAAGGCATTTTTCAGCCTTTCTGCCCCGCTGGTGAAGGAAAGGGCGACATGACGATGACTCTCGACTTCCATTTTTGCAGCGTGGAGTTTGAGTAAAAGTAAACCCCTTCCACTGTGCTGCATACATAACTTTGCATGTCGTCTGAATCATGTACACTGGGGACACATGTCGCTTGTTGGGTATAACAAGGGGAAGAGAGAGTTAACTGCACAGGAAATCTATTCACAAGCAACATATGGAATCCAAATACGTGGTCAAGAAATCCCGGATATTTTATGGGCAGATTCTGCGTCTGTTGTTTGCAGCTTTCAGCCAAGAAGTTTTCCGAATTGTTGCACTCACCCACCTTGTAAATCGATGCATCGATTCCTTGGTACAAATGAAAAACAAGATCCGTATTGTAGCAACACACATTACACACGTGCATCAGCTTTCACTCGTCTGGCACTCAAAAGGGACCAGAAATGCTCAGTTCTCATGTTGCAACGACAAACCCTAAAAATCAGTTTAAAACCCTTGTGTATTTCTGCCCTCCCTGCTCCGCAGATTATCAGGAAGGATCTTAATTATCTGAGCTTTTACGGTTGTCCTTTGGAAATATAGTGGCTTTTCGTCGACGCATGACATAACCACCATCCCCTGATTACTTTTGTATAGCTACACTCCGAGGAGAATTCCAATTGGTGCAGCGGCAATAAACAGGTAACATTTCAGAGTGATACTGGATGTTCGTTTCATCAGGTATTTCGGCACATTTTGCATTTAACATGTTCCAAATTCCGTTAAAATAGAAAACAAGTTGTAAAACCATTACTTTTTTAAAAAAATTGTGTAACTGCACTTTTTTTTAAAAAAGGACATGAATTCTGCAAACTGTATTTGCTATATGTTGGAACATTACAGTAAATATTTACATCACAGACTTTAACAATCTCAATACCATTTTGTCAAGATTAAACGGATAATTATCTCCCTAACCTTTTAATCAATGCTCCATACTACAGTGGTAAAACCACAAATTATAACATGCTA
Source organism: Chiloscyllium plagiosum (assembly GCF_004010195.1). NCBI lineage: Eukaryota > Metazoa > Chordata > Chondrichthyes > Orectolobiformes > Hemiscylliidae > Chiloscyllium > Chiloscyllium plagiosum. The sequence continues at coordinate 6,481,227 of NC_057742.1, forward strand.
TTAAAACGTTATGGGTCTCAGAAACATGCTTGAATCCAAGTTTGGTCCATTTTCCATTAGATAATATTTTCAGTACAGCATGAGCCAATGAAACATCACAATCACAGAATGTGGCAACGGATAAAATCCCAGTTAGAGTATTACCTAACTTAACCTTATCTGCTCCCAATACAAGCTATCTGCTTCCACAAATATTAATCCCTCAAATAAGACTCTGGGTTAAACTAGTGCTGTCCCTTCAGGAAAATTACACTCTCTACTAAACTTAATATAAGAACTGACTTCAAAACCGAAGTCGGGAAAATAGCCTAGTGTGTTCCAGTAAGTAGGCCCAAAACTATCAACCAGGATTGAAATCATCATTTTACAGCCATTTATGGTCAATTCCTAGTCTGCAGAGTGAAGTGTCACTAAATCTCTTCAATTTCACTCCTCTTCTGGAATGAAAATCGTTCTTTATCAAAGCCCGAAGTTTTAGTTGATATTCACAGGATAGTGGTCCTTTCGACAAACCTGTGTCTAAATTAACAAGAGATTACTTAATTTTAACATAAACTAGTCAAATGAAAGCGGAAAGCATTCTTAATGGATTACTTCCGCCCATATGTTCTTTGAATTATACCTATTAATTCTACGTGAGTATGCATGTTTAAATTGTACCAAGACAGTGGAGGTAACCACGTTTCTGGGCCAAGGGCAGATTCCAGCATGCAACTGGACCTGCGTGCATCATTTAAAGGTATTAATTCTCAGTCAAACTGAAAAACTACTTATTAAGCGTGAGCTTGAATTTATTTCAATGATTGACTAATTGGCATCAGGCGTGATTTATGATAATTTTGTAACTAATTATAATATTATAGCAACTGCATATTGTCAACGAGATGGTTTGATTATTTTCTAAAAAAAAACACACTGCTGCATAATGACTATTAAATAGCCCTGAATATAAACAGGGCAAGAATTGTAGTTTACACTTAACACCGTCATCGTTACCATTTTTCCCTAGTATTGCTGGAACAAATAACTTCTACGTTGTTACATTTTGTACCCAGCTTCACTCATATTGTTCCAATATATTTAACTTTTATAACTGTTTAGCAGAATTTGCTAATTTGAATCAACATAAACACTGGGAGAGTGCAGTGGCATAATTGTCCGTTGTCTCCTGATGTACCAATATTAAATGTTAGGTTATGATTTATCGGCCTACTGCTAACATTTGATTTTCTTATGTTAAACAAGATTTATATCGCCCAGTCATAATGAAACGGAAACACTATTTTTAAAATGACTAGGATTGTTACTGCCAGCTGGAGGGATGCCTCTTTAATGGACAATGAACCTTTCTTTGTCGTTTAAAGATCTCTGCAGTGACCAGTTCTCAAGATAGTTTTAGTTTGTGCACCACCTTTGAAGGACTGCAACAACGAACATGCCCCTTTCGAATGATAGATATGGAAATGTTACATGTCTGACCCCATTCACCTGATCTGCTCTCTTTTTTTGTCTCATTGCTTCCACACATCCGTCAGGCGTTCTTCCCCGAAACTGTATGGGGACGTGGGAGGTTGGTTTTCGTAGGAATGCATCTAGGTTCCTCTTTGTCTTCTACATCAGATGTTTCCTATTAATATAAGTTTTAGTTAGTGAGTTGGTGCATCTAAGGTTCATAGTTGTCAGCATTTCTTTGTTGGAATTAAGGATCTTTTAAAATAAACGCAAATGCATATTTTATTGAATATGATTTGATATAAATGTCATTTATTTTTGGAAATACAAACCCCTCTGCGCATTATTAAATGAAACACTCTGCTAAATTGTGTTTTTTTCGTCCCTCCCCAGTCACAACATCAATAATGTTTTCCACACACTCTTTGCTCCCTTTGTCCTCCCTTCTCTTACAGACTGGACCTCCACTATCCCGGCATGCCTCCCACCCCAGGGCCCGCCCGCACGCCGTGACTGGTCATTTTCCTTCCCCATCACCCGGCACCGTGAAACCAAACATACTTCCGTGGCGGCGCTGACAGACGGAACAGTAGACCAATCAAAGAGCCTATTAGCACGGGTGGGCCAATCATACAGGTCAGGAGGCGGGATTAGTTTGCGCATCAAGTTTGGGGGAGCGGCAGCCAGAAGCTGGAAGTGGAGATTAATTTTAATTTTTTTTGGTCTGGAAGTTAGGAAAATATTGTAAAAATTACTGTATTTGATTCGACCGACAACTAGGCAGAATGGTGAGTGATAAAAAGGGAAAGTAGTCAAAAATATAGTTCTTTTTGCACCGATTTACAGCTTGTTTAATTTGCACATTGGAGCGAGCCAGGCCTGACCTGATTAATGTGGCCTTTACTTTCACTTTTAAACCAAGATTTTATATTATTTAAGTTTCATTTTAAACCTTAAGAAGATTCGGGTAATTTTATTACAATCATTATTTGTCTTTCTTCACCTAAAGGGGTGCCACAGGAATTTTAGATCCCTTTTTTTAAAGGTACTAATTCATTAGAGGCTGTTCCACTATAGTTTTAGGATCTTTTCTCGATAATAATTTATTTTTCTTTTCTGCATAAGGCTAAAGTATCCTTTAATTTACCTATTATGATCTATTTTACCTGAAGAAGCGTTCCTTTAGGATTTTAAGGCCTTAATGTCTGGATTCAACAGTACCTCTTCCACTATGTTTGCAGTTACAAGGACAGAACGCCCCTGGTGCTCACCTTACACCCTATCAACCTTCGCATAAACCAAATCATCCGGCAACATTTCTGCCACCTCCAAACAGACCCCACCACCAGGAATATATTTCCCTCCCCACCTCTTTCCGCCTTCCGCAGTTTTACCTGCACATCCACTAATATCATATATTGTATCCGTTGCTTCCGATGCGGTCTCCTCTACATTGGGGAGACTGGACGCCTCCTAGCAGAGCGCTTTAGGGAACATCTCCGGGACACCCCCACCAATCAACCACACTGCCCTGTGGCCCAACATTTCAACTCCCCCTCCCACTCTGCCGAGGACATGGAGGTCCTGGGTCTCCTTCACCGCCGCTCCCTCACGACCAGACACCTGGAGGAAGAACACCTCATCTTCCGCCTCGGAAAACCTCAACCCCAGGGCATCAATGTGGACTTCAAAATTTTCCTCATTTCACCTTCCCCCACCTCACCCTAGTTCCAAACTTCTAGCTCAGCACTGTCCCAATGACTTGTCCTACCTGCCTATCTTCTTTTCCACCTATCCACTCCACCCTCCTCCCTGACCTATCACCTTCATCCCCTCCCCCACTCACCTATTGTACTCTATGCTACTTTCTCCCCACCCCCACCCTCCTCTAGTTTATCTCTCCACGCTTCAAGCTTTCTGCCTTTATTCCTGATGAAGGGCTTTTGTGCGAAATGCCGATTTTACTGCTCCTCGGATGCTGCCTGAACTACTGTGCTCTTCCAGCACTACTAATCCAGAATCTGGTTTCCAGCATCTGCAGTCATTGTTTTTACCTATGTTTGCAGTTGACTTTTTGACTTGACTTTTTGCTCCATTTTACAGCTTGATAAATTTCTCTCTTTTTCTGACCAACCTACTGAATTAAAAACAAATTCAGATTTGTGTAGATTTGCATGACTTCTTGATAGCTTTAGCATGGTGTACTGGTGTATTTCTGTAGCAGAATTAAATACCTCCCAGGCTCTTTAGTTTATCTGCTGTCTTATTTCTGGAACCATTCTTTTTTGACATCTTATCTGCATTGTCTCTTTAATGCTTTTCCCTTCTTCCTTATGCACGGTGCTCACAAAAGGATTCAATTTCCTATTAAGCCGAATTTGTTTTATAAAGTTTTACCGTAAGCTTCTTGTTTATTTAATTTCTGTCTCTTGTTAGAAAGCCCAGGATCCCATATCCTAAAGCTTTCTCAACCTGCTCTATTACTTATATTTTCTCAAGATATTTTAATGAAAGAATCTTGCCAGGCAGCGTAATGCATTAACTGTTACCCACTGGATTTTATAAACATTTTTCTTCGATGCCTCAAAAATCATAGTGTTCAGTAATATGCTTTTTAAATAATAAATACATTGACTTTAACTTTTTACTTAATCATGATTCAGAATTGTGGTGAGATGGATTCACCCATCAAATGCTGCAGAGGTCTTGTGGCTCCATTCGCAGCATCTGGGCCAGAGACACTGAATTCAAGACACATTGCAGGAATTATTGACCACGGAACGAGTACTCCTGACACAATTCAATTGTGACACAATCTTTCCCATCTGCCCACTATTGCCTAAAGTATATGTGACGAAATACAAAAAAAATCAAGCATTGTAGGAGTTCCTAACTTGTTTTTCCTTCTCTTCCAACAGTCGCACATGTCATATAATGGTGGGGCTGTTATGGCCATGCGGGGTAAAGATTGTGTGGCAATAGCAGCTGACAGACGGTTTGGAATTCAGGCACAGTTGGTGACGACTGACTTCCAGAAAATCTTCCCAATGGGTGAAAGGTTATTTATTGGACTGGCTGGTCTCGGCACAGATGTACAGACGGTGTAAGTATGCTGACAGAGATTAGCTGTTTGATCTTTAAGGGTTAAGATGGTACATCTCTATGACTCTATGTCCTCAGTTAGACAGTAGATTGGCCAGTTCAGGTCTATCTTGGGTTATCCATTTCAATAAAGGGAGCAGGTAAACCAGTTAGGGATTCAGGAGTACCAGATTTTGTTACCTGTGCTTATTTGAAGGGATAATCTTCCCCAATTCCAATGTAGTGAATCATGCTATAAAATTCATGTCAAGTGAAGTGATGCTTTGTATAAGCGAAGTACAGTATGTGGTTGTTCGCAGCACTGGTAATAAGTGTGAAGAATAGCCTCTTTGGCAAGGTACTGGCTCTCCAGCAAAAGAGATCTTTGAGTGAAGGAGAGTAGAGAGAACTTGGAGAGGTCTGTAGTTCAGGTGACAGAATTTCACAGAATCGTTACAGTATAGAATGAGGTCATTCAGCTCATCGTATCTGCACTGTTTCTATTACCTCGTCCTTTCTGATTTGATTTCCCTAGATTTTCTGAAAAATGCAAGTATTAAAGATACCAATTCACATTGTTGATACTTGACCCATATTCTGCACTGAACAGTTCTAACAGTTCACAACAGAGTTGTCTTATGAGGAGACAATGAGTAGAAAGGGTCTGTATTCTCTGGAGTTTAGAATAAGAGGTGATCTCATTATAAATATGTAACCTACAGGGCTTGATGCATTTGAATCTGAGAGGCCGTTTCTCCTGGCTGGGAAGACGAGAACCAGGTCTCATGCCAGGGTGAGATATTAAAGATTGAAGACAACAAGGGAAGAGAAAACGTTTCAAAATATTCTGAATCTTTGAAATTCTTTCTTTGACAGTTGTGGATGCTCAATCTTTGAGTATATTCAAGAGTGGGACTGATGGTTTCTTGGGCAGTGATGGTAAGGGGTGGGATAGGTCTGGAAAATGGAATTCAAATTGGATGACAGAGTGGGTTTGAAAGGCAGCACTCCTGAGCACTCATTCCTTGAGTACACACTATTGTCTACTTAAGGTGGAAACTGTTTCTTTGCTACAACAGTTGCACTTCTGGTTATGTGACAATAAGTATGCTGAAGTAATCATTTTAAAATCAATTTAAACGCAGCTCCCCAAGACCTCATTTAGTTCCTCCAGTGATTAGAGTTACATAAGCTATGAATTTGCAAATTTGATTTTCAGTTTGTGCTGTGTTAGGAGATTCTGGATTAGTGGTGCTGGAAGAGCACAGCAGTTCAGGCAGCATACGAGGAGCAGTAAAATCGACATTTCGCACAAACGCCCTTCATCAGGAATAAAGGCAGAGAGCCTGAAGCTTGGAGAGATAAGCTAGAGGATGGTGGGAGTGGGGAGAAAGTAGCATAGAGTACAATAGGTGAGTGGGGGAGGGGATGAAGGTGATAGGTCGGGGACAGGGGGAGGGTGGAGTGGATAGGTGGAAAAGAAGATAGGCAGGTAGGACAAGTCATGGGGACAGTGCTGAGCTGGAAGTTTGGAACTGGGGTGAGGTGGGGGAAGGGGAAATGAGGAAACTGTTGAAGTCCACATTGATGCCCTGGGGTTGAAGTGTTCCGAGGCGGAAGATGAGGCGTTCTTCCACCAGGCGTCTGGTGGTAAGGGAGCGGCGGCCCATGACCTCCATGTCCTTGGCAGAGTGGGAGGGGGAGTTGAAATGTTGGGCCACAGGGCGGTGTGGTTGATTGGTGTGGGTGTCCCGGAGATGTTCCCTAAAGCGCTCTGCTAGGAGGCATCCAGTCTCCCCACTGTGGAGGAGACCGCATCGGGAGCCACGGATACAATAAATGATATTGATAGATGTGCAGGTAAAACTTTGATGGATGTGGAAGGCTCCTTTAGGGCCTTGGATGGAGGTGAGGGAGGAGGTGTGGGCGCAGGTTTTACCTGTGTTAGGCGATGACAACTGAATAGGAGTACATAATCATTTTAATCAACCTGTTTAGATCCACACATGTTCAGGGTGGATGGGACTTGAACCTGGACCTTCTGGCCCAGGGGTAGGAATGCTACCACCATCAAGTGAATAAAGACTTTGGAGATGTGTGAAATGAGCGCACAAGGACTCACCTGCAATCTCTGAAATGTTGCAATCAAAGTGTTATCCCGAGGTGGGGCTGGAATGTGTGCAGTTGATCTGTTAGGCCATACATTAAGAAGAGTAAAATCAACTTGTGTTCCTGCCCCTAGTTGCAATCTGGCATCCCATTTTCTCGAGTTGCTATTTAAATTGAACTTTAGCTGAGACGAGTTTGACTGTCTCTGCCCAGTTGTAATGGAGTAGGCCCTCGCTTTTGGTGTTTGTTTATGATTAACGCATTACTCGGTGAGGCAGCAGAGTGAGAGTGGCACCTGTATAACCAGGCCTCCTGTTTTTTCATTTCTACACTGTTAAATTGCTTACGAGCAGCGGTATTGACCATCTGAGCAGTACTTGCACAACTTTGGAACTTGTTGGAGTACTTCATTGGTTTCCAAATCTCACCCCTTTCCTCCACCACTTTATCCCAGATCCAACCCTCCAACTTGGCACCGCCCTCTTGACCTGTCTTACCATTCCATCTTCCTTCCAACCTGTCTACTCCACCCTCCCCACCGACTTATCATTATTACCCCCTGCCTACATCCACCTATTGTCTTCCCAGCTACCTTCTGCCCTCCCAGCCCCATCCCCCTATTTATCTCTGTCCCCTTCCCCCTCCACATTTCTGATGAAAGAGCTTATGCCCAAAACGTCAACTCTCCTGCTCCTCAGATGCTACCTAACCTGCTGTGCTTTTCCAGTGCCACATTTTTCGATTCTACTTCAGCAGATAGTTGAAAGTCAGCCTTGTTGGGAAATGGCGGAAGGTAGAAACTAGGGTCAGATGTTCAACCCATGAGCCTTATCTGACACCATTCAGTGAGAACGTGATTGATCTGTAACCTAACTCCATTCCACCCAACTAGTGGCTTCTTGTTTGCTTTTATTTCATACTTTGTTGCTGCACCAAAATGTTTTGCATATGAAAAAGAAATCACTCAATGGGAGTTTCCATTTTCCAAAATTTATTGTTCTTGAAGATCATGGCACTGAATCCTGTGCCAGTCCTCTTTATGTGACTCTGTTAAGTGCAACAATTTGTTTACAACGTATTGAATGTAGGAAAACAAGGTACTTACAGAAGACTTGTCAAACAAAAGTTAATATTGTAACTAAGGAGCAATATTAACGGATTTCTGAATGCTTGGACAAAGGGATAGATGTTATGGAGGATCTGAAAACGAGAAAGGATGAGAGACAGGAGGCGTTTTAAAAGAGAATTAAAGAGCTTAGTCCCCAGACAAAGGAAAGGCTCAGCATCCAGTGATAGGATGAAGGGACTGGGAAATGTTCAACAGGTCAAGAGTTGGAGAATCACAATAATTATCCTTCTGATTACAACTCTGTGAAATGTCTAAACTGCGTTATGTTATTTTTGGTCTCTTTGAAAGCAGGAAAGCTCTGGCAGTGCTGGTGATGGAACCAATATAATCCCAAGTAGATTATTTTATTTTAATGAGAACTTAAATTTTGGAGTCGACATGGGAGCTGATCAGAAATTTGCCAACAGCCTACAAGCTAACAGACCTTTTCTTTTGAAAAGAGTTTACATAAGATCTGGTTTGCTCCATTTCCAAATGTATAGACTTCTGCATTTCAGAATAACCTGTCAGATATCACAACAGTTAGTGAATACTTTTTCTGACTTCCTCAGTGCAAGTTGAATATTGTCTCCCTTTATGGGTTAAAGTTATTCACTACTGTTAATGCTTACTCTCATTTTATTTTCTAGCTCACAGCGACTCAAGTTCAGATTGAACCTGTATGAATTGAAAGAAGGCAGACAGATCAAACCAAAAACATTTATGAGCATGGTCTCAAATCTCCTCTATGAGCGACGGTAGGTTAAATATTCCAAACTCATGATGCAATGGTTAATGTTGTACACCATGGTATTGTCTGATTCTCAGGTGTGAGGTTGCATTACTAACTGCCACACACAAACATAATGTACAATAAACATTTATCACTCTGTAATTGGTTTCCAATTTGTATACTATAAGCAGCTTATGTAAAATATACTGAGTCCTTATTGGTTTTTGAGATCTCCAAAATCTAACTCCTAATAACAGATAAGGAACTATTGTGGCCTGTAACTGGTGTGATTTACCAGTGTGGTCCTGCTGAGGGTGGGGTTGAGCTGTACTGCTATGGATCTGCCATTGGGTGCTGCAGTTGTCTGTCTGAACTGGGACATTAAAACTGTATAATAGGCCCTATGTTGTACACTGTCCCTCAATTGCCTTATTCAACTTGGTGAAGCCTGGGTCTCTGTCTCTTATAACAATGCACTTATGTGTGGATTTGTTTTCTCATTATTACTTTCAACCTTCACAGATTTGGCCCATACTATGTTGAACCAGTGATTGCAGGTCTTGATCCAAAAACCTACCAACCATTTATTTGTTCGCTTGACTTAATTGGCTGCCCAATGGAGACTGAAGACTTTGTGGTCAGTGGAACGTGCTCAGAACAAATGTATGGGATGTGTGAATCCCTTTGGGAACCAGACATGGTGAGTACTGCTTGTCTCTTTGCACTAAGGCTTTCGCACTTTGACCTGTTGATTGCCTGAGGTGAATGCAAAGAATGCTAGTTTTGGATGTAAGTTTGCTCGCTGAGCTGGAAAGTTCATTTTCAGATGTTTCGTCACCGTACTCGGTAACATCATCAGTGAGTCTCCAGTGATAATGTTACCTAGTATTGTGACAAAACGTCTGAAAGTTAGCCTTCCAGCTCAGCGAGCAAACTTCCATCCAGACCTCAAACTGAGCTACAAATCTTCTCAAAACTCGCCAATGCTAGTTGTATTTTTTTTGTGAATACACTTTCTGTCTTCTTTGAGAACAGCATGGATCCAATTCTAAAATAATAGCATTATCCAATCTTCAGTCTCAGCCGTGTGGTCATCTCTGTGCATTGCTATTATTCTGACCTTGTGGGAAGGATTAATTGAAAACAAGCCTTCAGGATTAAATGGCACGCCTTCCAACAAAAGATGTGTTTAATTTAGCACCAGAATGATTGTCAAATGGTTGAGCTGGTACTGAACTTCACCTGCATTAGGATTCTTTTACAGCTGACCCTCTATGTACTATGATACTTCTCTAAGTGCTGTTCCCTATCCCCTAGCCTGATGCTCTCTGTTGCTGAAGGCAATGATTTACACTGAGAAACTTCCACTGAGACTGTTACCTTTCCAGTACTTAGAGTCATAGAGTCATGTACAGCATGGAAACAGACCCTTCGGTCCAACCTGTCCATGCCGACCAGATATCCCAACCCAATCTAGTCCCACCTGCCAGCACCCGGCCCATATCCCTCCGAACCCTTCCTGTTCATATACCCATCCAAATGCCTCTTAAATGTTGCAATTGTAACAGCCACCACCAAATCCTGTGGTAGTTCATTCCATACACGTACCACCCTCTGCGTGAAAAAGTTGCCTCTTAGGTTTCTTTTATATCTTTCCCCTCTCACCCTAAATATATGCCGTCTAGATCTGGACTCCCCGACCCCAGGGAAAGACTTTGCCTATTTACCCTATCCATGCCCCTCATAATTTTGTAAACCTCTATAAGGTCACCCCTCAGTCTCCAACGCTCCAGGGAAAACAAACGTGTCATTTTCTTATGAACTTGGACAGTCTGTGTTGAGAAAACATTCACTTGTCCTGACCTTGAACCAGTTCCCATCCCACCAAGACAGAAGCATTGAGGCAATAGCACTGTTTCTAATCACTTACACATCAGCTAAATCCGAGCTTGAGACTTTTGTGAATTGTATGGCTCAGTGATCCATCAGATGGTATCTATTACCAACTGAACCAGTAGACAGGTATGGAGTTGTTATATCTATCACAAGAATGACATTCAATATTTTGTTAAAAGGGGACTGCTGTGCTACAGGTATGAAATCTTGGATGGCTTAGGCTGTCTGTTTTCATAAAATATGCAAAAGTTCAACAGGTCCCAAATGCTATTTCAGTGCATGAATAGCCAGACCCTGAACTTCTATTCTAGGTAACATCAAACTTTTGAAGGGCATGAGGTGGCCTTCCTAGGGGCACTCTACTGCACACCTGAGTGCTTCCTCTGTCCCTTTGAAGCAAATCAAATGCACCCATTCGGGAAAGAAATAACAGCATTTGTGTTCTATGCTAACATACCAAATGAATGTTTCCATTTCAGAAACCAGATGATCTGTTTGAAACCATATCTCAGGCTATGCTGAATGCTGTGGATAGAGATGCTGTATCTGGTATGGGTGTCATCGTTCACATTATGTAAGTTTGGAACATTCTGTGCAGTTAGTTACAACTTGACTGAAAGTTAAGTTTCAGTTTTTGCAAATGCTTTCCATATGTGTTTATTTAACATAAGCAGGTTAATGACTGTTTAACAAGGCTGGTAAGGACAAGCCAGGGAACTATAGACCAGTGAGCCTGACATCAGTGGTGGAGGGAATCCTGAGGGACAGAATGTACATGTATTTGGAAAGGCAAGGTCTGATTAGGGATAGTCAACATGGCTTTGTGCGTGGGAAATCATGTCTCACAAACTTGATTGAGTTTTTTGAAGAAGTAACAAGAGGATTGATGAGGGCAGAGCAGTGGACGTAATCTGTATGGACTTCAGTAAGGCGTTCGACAAGGTTCCCTGTGGGAGACTGGTTAGCAAGGTTAGATCTCATGGAATACAGGGAGAACTAGCCATTTGGATACAAAACTGGCTCAAAGGTAGAAGACAGAGGGTGGTGGTGGAGGGATGTCTTTCAGACTGGAGGCCTGTGACCAGTGGAGTGCCACAAGGATCGGTGTTAGGTCCAGTACTTTTCATTTTATTTGGATGTGATCATAAGCGGTATAGTTAGCAGATAACACCAAAATTGGAGGTGTAGTAGGCAGTGAAGAAGGTTACCTCAGATTACAACAGGATCTTGATCAAATGGGCCAATGGCCTGAGAAGTGGCAGATGGAGTTTAATCTAGATAAATGAGAGGTGCTGTATTTTGGGAAAGCAAATCTTAGCAGGACTTATACATTTAATGGTAAGGGCCTGGGAAATGTTGCTGAACAAAGAGACCTTGGAGTGCAGGTTCATAGCTTTTTGAAAGTGGAGTCGCAGGTAGATAGGTTAGTGAAGAAGGTGTTTGGTATGCTTTTTTATTGGTCAGAGTATTGAGTACAGGAGTTGGGAAGTCATGTTGCGGCTGTACAGTTCATTGGTTAGGACACTTTTGGAATATTGCATGCAATTCTGGTCTCCTTCCTATTGGAAGGATATTGTGAAACTTGAAAGGGTTCAGAAAAGATTCACAAGAATGTTACCAGGGTTGGAGGATTTGACCTATAGGGAGAGGTTGAATAGGCTGGGACTGTTTTCCCTGGAGAGTCGGAGGCTGAGGGGTGACCTTAGAGGTTTATAAAATCATGAGGGACATGGATAGGGTAAATAGACAAAATATTTTCCCTGGGGTGGGGGTGTCCAGGACATAGATCTCTCTTATATTTTTCCCCCCTCACCCTAAATCTATGGGGTAACGTTTTCACGCAAAGGATGGTACTTATATGGAATGAGCTGCCAGAGGAAGTGGTGGAGGCTAGTATGATTGCAACATTTAAAAGGCATCTGGATGGATATATGAATAGGAAGGGTTTGGAGGGATATATGCCGGATGCTGGCAGGTGGGACTAGTTTGGGTTGGGATATCTGGTTGGCATGGACGAATTGGACCGAAGGGTCTGTTTCCGTGCTGTACATCTCTATGACTGTATAATGGCAGAAAGTTAGTTTCCATATGTATTAAAACTGTGTGCTATCAAAAGTATTTACACTGCTGGGTTGCTAGAAGGCAGTGCATGAACAAAATCAATCCATTTGACTTGCTGGCTGATAGTAGTTCATAGGGAAGAGAATTTGTGATATATATCCATGTATGTGACTTAACCAAGTGTAAGTTTGAGTTAGAGCCCCAGTGAGATAGGTGTGTGTGTGTGTAATAGCTCCTTCTATAGGAGATAGAAGGATAAGGGGTAGTCTGAAGTAATTTTGTGACAATGAAGGGATATGTTAACAAGGAAGCTCCGAAGATGCTTCATACAATCAACTTTCCAGTAGACTCAGTAACTTGGCCACTAATGAAGGTTTGTGGAAGAAAATAGAGGTCTTTGTAATGAGGATGCTAAAATTTCCATGTACAAATCATAAATGAACAGGGTGCTTTTAAATCAGCCATGATCCTATTGAACCTCCCAGTTTCGGGAGGTTGAACGGCTTAGCCCTGTTCCTATTTATGGTCTTGTTGAAATTGCCAGATCAAAAGGAAGACTTTTTAAGAATAACATCCAGGAAAATAACTGGTATTTTCTTGTTTTGATCAGAGTTGAAAGGCTACAGCAATCTCTTCTAAAGGGTGAAGTGGAGGACAGCATATTAGAAAGGTCAGGCAGGCTGGGCATTGTTGACTGATGGACATATCGGAGTGGTTGCAGAAGAGTCACAGTAGTTGTGAGGATTGCACAAGACAGAGGAGCATGCACTATAACAACAGATCTCTCGACAAGAGTAGATACAAACAGTAGCATAAGTTTTTTACATGTACAGTACTTAATTATTGCACGTTATTCACTAAACTGACTCAGAGGATAAGGTGACTATCCTAGGAGGGAAGATTGAGTAGATTAGACGTGTTTTCTCTAGAGATTAGAAAATAAGTAATCTTATCAAAACATAATGTTCTTGACAGTGCTATGAGACTCTTTCCCCTGCATGGGAAGCCTTAACTTTAAGGAGCAAAGTCTCAGAATAAGATCTTTAAGAACTGCAATGAGATGGAATTTCTTCATGTAGAGAGTGAAGTTTTCCTGGGCTTGCAGTGGCAGGCAGTCCAGAACAACTGGAGATAGGGAGCCACGTCATGATGACTCCTGACATAACTCAGCTACTAGGAAAGCTTTCTAAGTGTGGGCAGTCATTTACAGGTTGGGAGCCCTTTAGTTTTTAAATCTTTTTATTTGCACATCCGAAACTGAAGAGTCTTTTGCAGCGGGCCCAAATGTTTATTGTAGATATGTATCTGAAAACCAGTTGGGTCTGACATTTTCAGATAAAGGATCTCTGACTTGTACAACGGTCAAGGCCCCAACTGGGACAGTTTTCAGCAAATGCCAGGGAAGTAGCCTTTGCTGGGTCTGGGATATGTCTGTGGTAGTTAGCTCAATGGAGCAGGCTGTAGGATAGTCAGAGCTAGGTTCCAGGATTGTGGAGTATGTGGAATTGCATGGTAAAATAGGGCTGAGCCAGCACAGCTTCATTAAGGGGAGGTCATGAAACAAATCTGTTAATTCTTTGAGATAATGAACAAGTTAGTCAAAGGAGAGCCAGTGCATGTAATCTATTTGGATTTCCAGAAGGCCAATGATGAGGTGCCGCCGAGGATAGGGGATTGGCTGACAGGCAGAGAGTGGGGATAATGGGGTCTTTTTCAAGATGGCAGCAGGTAACTAGAGGTTCTGCAGGTGTCAATTGTGGGACCACAACTATTCACATTTTACATTAAAGATCAGAATGAAGGAACTGAGGGTGTTGTTGCTAAGTTTGCAGATGACACAAAGGCAGGTGGAGGGACAGGTAGTGTTGAGGAAGTGAGGAGGCTGCAGGACTTGGACAGGCTAGGAGAATGAACAAAGAAATGGCAAATGGAATACAATGTGGGAAAGTTAGAGGTTAGGCACTTTGGTTGGAAGAACTGGTATAGACTTTTTCTAAATGGGGAAAGGCTTCAGAAGTCTGAAGCACAAAGGGCGTTGGGAATTCTGGTTCAAGATTCTCTTAAGGTTATTTTGGTAGTAAGGAAGGCAGATACAATGTTGGCATTCAAAAGGGCTATACTACAGGAACAGAGATGCATTGCTGAGGCTCTGGCTGTTTGGAATATTGGGAGCAGTTTTGGGTCATATGTCTAAAGAAGGATATGCTGGTGCAGGAGCCCATAGGAGGTTAATAAGAATGATCCTGGGGATGAATGGCTTGTCATACTTTGAGTGGTTGAGGACTGTTGGTCTACACTTGGTTTAGAAGGATGAGGTAAGACCCGATTGAAAATTACACAGTAATGTGGATGTGGAGAAAATGTTTTCATTTGTAGGAGAGACTAGGACTGGAGGGCAAAGCTTAAGAGTGAAGGGACGATCCTTTAGAACGGAGATGAGGAAGAATTTCTTTAGTCAGAGGGGAGTGAATCTGTCGAACTCATTCCTGCAGAGAGCTGCGGAAGCCAAGCCAGTGATGGTATTTAAGACAGGAGAATGCAGTTGAGAAAATATCGGCCATGATTGAATGATAGAGCAGACTCAATGGGCTGAATGGCCTTATTGTCTGGTCCCTGTTCAGTTCATTGTTGTTCAGCTCAGGAACATTTCATTCAATCAAGAAAGACAGTGAGTATAGAGTCATACAACACAGCATCGGACATTTCGGTCCAACTTGTCTGCACTGACCAAATGTTCTAAACTAATCTAGACCCATTTACCAACATTTGGCTCATATCCCTCTAAACCCTTCCTATTCATGTACCCAAGCAGATGCCTTTTAAGTGTTGTGATTGTACCCATCTCCTCTGGTAGCTCATTCCATACATGCACTGCCCTGTGAGAAGATTGCCCTTCAGTGTGTCTCAAATCTTTTCCCTCTCTTCTTAAATATATGCCCTCTGTAAGCTCTATAAGGTCACCTCTCAGCCTGCAACATCCAGGGAAAATATCCCCAGCCTATTGAGCCTTTCCCTATAGCTCAAACTCTCCAATCCTGGCATTTCTGAACCCTTTCAAGTTAAAAAACATCTTTCCTATGGAATCATTTTCTTTGTTCCCAGTCTCAGATTGAATTTGCTGTAATCTGGCAAACTGCTTCAACAACAACCTGACAACTTCCTGCAGATGTATTAATGGCAATGCACTTCATTAAGACAAACAAACATGGGTGTAGGTGGAACATTGTTTTGTTTAGATCAGCATGATATAGAAGTAGGCTATCTGGCCCATTGTGCCTGTCCCCACTCTGAACAGCTCTACAAGTGCCAGGTTTGGCCTGAGTGGTGCTGAATTCTAAGTTTAATTACTGTATCTCCACACCTCTTTCCAAATATACCCAGTTCCCTTTTGAATGTTGAAAATCTGCTTACACCACTCCTTTTGTATGCCAGATCATGACAACTAACAGGCTCGAACATAAACCCTCTGGATCCTTTCCCAGCTGGATTATCCTCTGACTGCCAAGCTTTGTTTATAATGGAAGAGGCAGTCATCCTCCTTGTTACATTCTATTATCTTACCTGTGTTTTCTTCTTTACAGCGAAAAAGACAAGATCACCACCAGAACATTAAAAGCTCGTATGGATTAAAAGCAAAACTTCTGTAACCAACTTTGCAATACAATGTTTTTGTTTAATTGTAGTTTCTCTTCTGACACACCTAAAATAGCAGGAAATTGTCAGTCAACCTAAGAATTTTAATGGAATAACTTTTCATATTCTGTTCAGCAGTCATTGAGTATTCTGTTTATATGATGTGTGTAATTCAAAAATAAACTAGTTATATAACAGAACATCTTTAGTACAGAATCATTTAATATTCCTCTTACCTACTGAGTGTGGTATGCCATAAAAGTATGTTGATTTTTATTTACAAAGCAATCTTTCTTTGGAGTCATGGAAAAAAAATTCAAAGCAAACACCCAGCCACAATTTTAATGGATCCACGATAACCCATTGATGCTGTTTAGATATATGAAAATATAACTTATAATCTTCAAACCTTCCAAAGTACTTTACGGCCAATGAAGTTCCTTTTAAAAGTTGTAGTCCTCTGTTTTAATGTAGGGAATACGACAAGCAATTTGTGCACATCAAACTCCTACAAATAACAAGCGATAAGCTGATCTGTCTTGAGGAATAAACAAGGACCAAGATGTTACAGAGAATTTCTCTGCTCCTGTTCAAACAAGAAATGCCACAAGACCTTGTACATCCATAAGGGATAAACTTAGCCCAATACTTCACCCACTTCCGTATGATTTTGAATGGAGACATTACCCTAAAAGTCCACAACCTGTGGAACACAGGCTAAAGAGAAAAGAAGTGGGTGTGAAAGAAAAATCCAGGGAGATTTACAGAGTAATGGAATCTACTAAAAGTACTTCAAAATCTCACTGTATTTGGATCTGATCCGGTTGTACTTAACGAGTGGGAGAGTTAACCACCATCCGCTTGGACCAGTACAATTTTACAAAAACAAGTTTTTTATTTGTAAGCTTTGGTATTACTGTAGTGAGTTTAAACACTGTGTCACTATGACTCCAAACACAGCGTTACAAATTATTACAGTCAAACTCCTGATAAATGCATAACTGGTCAAACCAAAATTTTTGCACTTTGCTGATAATTTCCACTATGGAACAGACAGACATCTACAAGTTTGTGTGTGTGTGTTGCATCTGAACCCAAAGATAAACTGGGTTTAGGCGAATATGCTGACACTTACTGAGATGTACCACCTGCAGAAGTTGGTTAATCCCTAGTGCTTTCAATCATAAGTCACATGATCTTGGTTTACTTGATGAAGATATGTTGAATTTTTTTTGTTGTTTAGACATCTGAAACAAGGAACAAAATAAGAAATCTGGTGCAAGAATAAAATGAGCTCTCCAGTGGGGTGATAGTGTGTCAGATCTATGAAAATCAACAGGAAAGATGTGAAAAATTAATGTTGGGGGTCCTGACTTGTCAAATACAAAGTTCTGGGCCTATAAGAAAAGCAATATTTGATCATGGGCAGATATTTTGCTTCATGTGGTAAGGTGGCATATGGAACTGGACAGTCCAATCCCTGGACAGTGCTGAATTAGCCAGCTTCAACAAAATGGAAATGGATACAAAAGTAAAATTGGTCTCCATACCACTGGGAGGGATTAAAAATCCTTAATAGGTGGCCACTGCAAGATAGTATCTATGGTGTTCATGGCCAAATTACCTGCTCTTAATCATCATCTGGTCTTGCATATGGAAAATGGTCTATTTGGGTGAAGTTTAGGAGAAGGGCTACTATTTATGGGCATGCTCTCCAGTGGGTATCCACAGCAACAGTTTTAAGGTTTAAAATCAGTTTTAAAAATTATTTTCTTTCTGCTGTTAACTTTTGAAAATTGGAATGAGTCCACATTATCAGTGACGTAATGTATGATCAATTGAAAATACCAGAGAACATCCTCCAAATCTTGTAAAATATAACCTCATGGAAATTAACAGACAGCAATGGACTGAACGGAGCTGTTGTTCAACTAAAGTATTTTATGAAAGGACCGGATTATATACATGAGTTATGCCTGCATCAGGAACCATCCATATGTGAGAAATCACTTGGTACTCTGAATATCAAAGCTTGGATCAGATGTGCACTTACCCTGATGCAACTGAATTTGGACAGTAATTTTAATGTTCCTTTTCTTCATCCTTTACAGTTTTGAATTAGCCTACAGCTGCACTAGAATCTTTCGTAACATACAGTGCAATAAGTTGTACATTTTGTTCCAGCAACACAGGATGTCAGAAGGTGTCTATTCATCTACTGCAATGTTTACACCTCTACCACCCTACGTCTACTGTTCTCAATTATAAACTTGACTGATCACTTAGTAAAATGGCCTTTTAGTACAGAACGTTTATGTATTTAAAAACAATCCATAGAAAATAATTAGCAAGGATTCAAACATTAAGTTTAGTCTCTGCTGTTATTATTATATCTATTAGTGATTACTTAGTCTTTGCCAAGTGCAGACTAAGCTCACCTGCATTATCCCTCCTTTAATTTGTTTAAGCTATACATAACTAACAGCAATACATGAAATTTGTTATTTAAAGGGTTAAAGTGCCAATCAATTCCTTCTATGGTTCCTGCAAACAACAAGTAAATGGTTCAAATTTGATGCTCGTCTGCTTTAGTCATACGTTTTCATATACCCAGAATGTTCTGTTAAAACAGCACAATATTGCCACAGCATTTTCATAATATTTCAGGCTTGTTAAGGATCCAAAAATCAACAATCAGGTAGTTTTACAAAAGCACTACCGAGTAACATTATTGTCACAGCTACTTCTTTGTAACAAGATTCAACAGCAAATAGCAATACTTTCTCAAAAGAAGTTGAGTCTTTTAAAAAGTCCCTTACAAAGGAGTTAGCTCTTTTAAAAAAAAATCACTTTTTTTACTCATGTCTATTGACCTAGCAGACAAAATGCCACATTGTCCAAAAAAATTAGCTTAAAGCACAATTACAGACTGTACTGTTTTATAAAGCCAAGTAGCTCACATCAAAGTAAACGCGAGCCCTCCTGCTGAGTAACAAATAAAAGTAAACGTTTAGAATACATTAGGAATGCCACAAAACCAAATGATTCACCCAAATCACATCTGATGGATTGATGGCCGTTCCACAGACTGCATAACCAGATGCAGACTCGAGAAATCTGGATATGTGGCATCCTATTGTAAATATTCACTTGAGTAAACATTGCCCCATCCCTTACCCACCCACCCTTAACGAACAATAGCTTATATATAGTTGCGTTGGTTTATTGATAAAGTTGCTGAAGTCCATTTTTTTTGCGATTAGACAATATGGCAACTTAAAATATTTGAGAAACAGCGTGGCAAAGGCCTGGCAATGGCAAAACCAGGGTTGGGACGAGTGCAGTGTCACAAAGATACACGCAAATAATACCGTGCCTTTGCTCCATTAGGACAATATATGAACTGTAAAAAAAAGTGATTCTTGCCATTGTTAAAGTGCCCATCGTCCTTCACTGCGTTCAAGTGCCCACCTTCTGGTTTTATGATCACACAGTATGTCTCATCATGGCTAACGGAGTGCCATTGAAGCTGCCGCCAGTAAAGACACACTCATAATACATGGCAGGGAAAACTTCAAGAGCAATGCAACATTTCAGGCAATGCAGGTTTGCCAGTAAGTATCTTTTTTTGTTGTGTTTTTGTTTTATTTCCAAAGGATGCAATTTTGGAGATTAGTCTCTGCACATTGAATACTGCACGCACCACTACAGTGTCCTCAGTTTCCACGTTCCTGCATTTGCTACACATTGGTAGTCTTGTTGTGCGTGTCATGTGTTGTCTGCAGGGGCACTATGTTATGATGTTAGACATAAATTCCAAGAAACGCTTTGAGTACTGTTCGGGGTTAACTGTGGAGATCTCGGCACCAGCCTGGAACACACAAAGAAACAAGGCATTAATCTAAATGATAATTGTGCTCAAGAAACTATGAATCCTTAACTAGCAAAGTTAAGACATTGAAAAGCAAAATGGTTACAACTTCCTTTTCCCCATAACTAGCAAAAATAGAAACATTACGCAGATTTGGTCATTTATTCATCATGTCCTCAAAGATATTGGTCTACAACTGCTTCCCCAAACTCAAACCACATCACCTACCATTCAAGCTTCACCCGGAAAGGAAATTAACTCAGTTTCTCTGAATCCAATATCCTTTAGTATTCTGCAAGAGAGGCTAGACAGTGTGTACCAAACATGCGAATCAAATGTGTAAATAATAATACAATTAGTCTGATGTGATTCACACCTGACATCGATGCACAAGTTCATGCAATCTTCCCTCATCTCAAAATTACTTAAAAGGAGAAAGGTTTTCTCAAAGTTTCTCATCCAAAAACAGGGAGATAAAAACATAAAATTTGTGACTGACTCAGTTGTGTCATTAACACTAGTTCATTCTGTCTATCCAGATACTGTTTATCTTGAATGTTTATAATAATAAAATAGAATCATAAGAAGATTTCATCACAGAAAGATGCCATTTGGCCCATCATGTCTGTATTCGCTGAAAAGTGAGATGTCCAGCTTAATCCCACTTTAAAGCTTTTCGTCTAAAGCCCAGGTTGTTAATTTGAGATGCATGTTAGAGATTAAATTGTTAAGGCAGCAAATGGAACGCTGTTGTTTCTTGGAAAGGGAATGAAATATAAAATTACAAAACTTTTACTGCAACCGTACAGATCCATTGACTCATGCAGTGTACTGTTTCTCAGAATCCAATATCGTTTAGTATTCTTCAAGAGAGGCTATATCCAAATCACTGTGTTCAGTTTTGGTCTCCTTACTTGAGAAAGGAAATAATTGCAGTTGCAAGAATAGATTAAACTCCCTCAACAGTCACTTCATAATGTAATGCACTAAATTAAGACCAAATTGCTGATCTGACCTCATATCTGCTGTTAAAATTAGCAATTGTATACTTCTGCTCCTTTTGTGTAAAATAACAGTACATTTATCAATCCTCTTGTCAAATCAAATAATGTGGCCAGTAGGTTCCAACTACAGGAATTTGAAATGCTTGTTATTCTGTGGAACTTAAAATATGTATTACAAAGTCATAATGAAAAAAAAAACAAAGTTGGCCTGCTATAATGGGCAATTATACACATTAAAATAAATTGTCTTATCGTTGTTTCCTCTCCTGATAGCACTGATACTAAGCTTCCCCAAACATGGTCATTCTTGATACACAAGCTGAGTGTACGATCTAGGGACCTGGGTTCGATTCCCGCATCGGGTGACTGTCTGTTTGCACATTCTCCCTGTGTCTGCATGGGTTTCCTCCGGGTGCTCCAGTTTCCCTCCCACAATCCAAAGATGTGCAGGTCAGGTGAATTGGCCATGCTAAATTGCCCATAGTGATAGGTCTGGGTGGATTACTCTTCAGAGGATTGGTGTGGATTTGTTGGGCCAAACGGCCTGTTTCCACGCTGTACGGAATTTAATCTAATCAAATCTACTCTCTCCACCATCTTTGGCTGCACTGTACACCATCCATATGACGCACTGCAGCAAGTCACTAAGTGCTATTAGACAATATTTCCAAAACCCCAAGCATCTACAAGAACAAGGGCAGTAGGTTAATGGGAAACCATCATTTCTACGATCCACAAGGGAAAACATATTATTGGGTCAAAATCCTGGAACTCCCCACCAAAGTTATGCCTATATCATGTCCAAATAACACAGTTTGTGAATTAATGTCACCCTGTAGACTGCAACATTTCTATTAAGTGGCTAACCACCACCTTCTAAAATGCTGTTAGGGAGGGGCAATAAACACTGCCTTACTACCAACACCCACATTCACAGAATGAATAAAATGTAGTGAAGTCTATCATGTTATATGATCAGCTTAGACAAATGTCACCAATAAACCCAATGAAGACTTCAGGAGGAATGTCATTGCTTGGAATGAGAGAGAGCTGTTGGTTGAGGGAGTTAATATAGACGCATTTAACTCTGCTAGATAACTCTGTGGGAGAATGGAAAGAAGGACATGCTGATAGGATGGGATTAAGTACTTTGGAGGAGGCCCGTGTGGAGCACAATGCCAGGCCAAATCAGATAGACTGAATGGCCTGTTTCTGCTTTGCAAGTGTTATGCAATTTTATGTAATTGTGGCTGATCTGTTCCGACCCACATTTGGTGAGAAGGAAGAAGTACATTAAGAATTTTCCTTCAGAGATTCTTGGCATCCCTACAGTGTGGTAGCAGGCCATTCAGCCCATCAACTCCCCGTGGGTTTCCTCTGGGTGCTCTGGTTTCCTCCCACAATCCAAACCTGTGTAGGTTCGGTGAATTGGCCATGTCAAATTACCCATGGTATTCAGGGATCTCTACATTAGGTGCATTAGTCAGGGGTAAATATAGTATAATAGGTTAGGAGAATGGGTCAGGGTGGGTTAGTCTTCGGAGGGTTGGTGTGGACATGTTGGGCTGGAGGGCCTGCTTATACACTGTAGGGATTCTATGATGTCCACACTGATCCTCTGAAGAGCATCCCATCCAGACTCACCCCCTATTCTCTCCCTGTAGCCCTGCATTTCCCATGGCTAATCCACCCAGCCTGCAAATCTGTTAATACAATGGACAATTTAGCATGGCCAATCCACTGAACTTGCACATCTTTGCACTGTTGAAGGAGAACTAAACAGTTTTAGAAAATGGGGGTTTTCTGGATATGAATAACATTCATCAGCCACATTTATTCAATTATTGCCCAATTGAAATGTAGGCAATCGCATCAGTGGGAGAAATTTAGCTTTGACTTTCCCAATCACTGAGGAACAGGCAAGGGACAGGAGGTTTAGAGGGGACTTCAGGAGAATTTTGTTTTTACCTATAGGGTTGTGGTGATCTTGAACTCACTGGGAATTACAACACTTAAAAGATATCTGGATGAGTATATGAATAGGAAGGGTTTAGAGGGTTAGGGGCCAAATGCTGGCAAATGGCATTAGATTAATTTAGGATATCTGGTTGACATAGATGAGTTGGACCAAAAGGTCTGTTTCTATGCTGGACATCTCTATAACTCCAAGGCTAAAAGGGTGGTAGATACGGGAACCCTATTTAAATGTACAGTGGAAATGCCTCAGCAGAGAAAGCTACAGGTCAACCTAAAATAATGCAGGAAATTTTGGAAGGGCTCAGCATTTATCAGTTTCTTAAAATAAAGACCTTCACCAGATTGTCAGATCTATTGTATGTTTCCTGCATTTTCTGCTTTTTTAAAAAAAGAATTGTCTCATACTGAATGCAGTGTTGCCCAACAGTGAGAGAAACAATCCAAAATCAGGAGCTAACTGCCTTGAACACTGACGAAGTGGTGGCTGAGAACATTAAAAATTTGTTACTTTCAGCTGAAAGCTAATGCTTTTCTCCTTGTCTGTATTTACTTTCACCCAATGTAAATGCAATGTGGGGAGGGGATTGTCGCACTTATTACTGGTCTTAAAGAGTATGGATAGAGGCCTATCCATCCATTATTTCAATACCAGTTATCAAATGTCCATCTATTCTAATCCCATTTTCTTGTAGCCTTCTATGCCGAAGTATTTCCAGTGCACATTTAAATAGGGTTCCTGTGTCTACCACTCTTTTAGCCTTGGAGTCATACAGATGTACAGCACGCATACAGACCCCTCAGTCCAACTCATTCACTCTGACCAGATATCCTAAATTAATCTAGTCCCATTTACCAGCACTTAGCCCATATCCCTCTAAACCCTTCCTAGTCATCTACCCATCCAGATGCCTTTTGAATATTGTCAGCACACAAGCTTCCACCACTTCATCTGGCAGCTCATTCCACACACGCACTACCCTCTGTGTGGAAAAGTGGCCCCTTGGGTGCCTTTTAAATCTTTCCCCTCTCATCCTAAATGTATGCCCTCTAGTTTTGGACTCCCCTAGCCTGGGGAAAAGACCTTGGCTATTCAAGATTTATAAACTTCCAAAGGTCAGCCATTAGCCACTGATGTTCCAGGGAAAATAGCCCCAGCCTAACTGGCAAACTTAGATTTTCAGAAGGCTTTTGATTACAAACCTCACAGAAGGTTGACTGGCAAAATGACAGAAAATAGATACTTGGTAGTTTAGAACTTGACTATTGCTACAAAAAAGGTATATTTTGTCAAAGGTCTTGTTTTGTACTCATCAGGACAATTCGCAAGAATACACAAGGAGACATCCAACATTTATATTGCATGAGCCGGCAAATGGACTCTGAGTGGTAGAAATATTGTCATGAGTATGCACCAATTAATGGTGATTGACAGTTAACTGCCAGACATTGTTTAAATTTTAAACCAGTCAGATTGACTCTGATCATAATGTTGTCCTGATAAATGAACCAATGAATAGCTGTCACCTATTTTGTTAGTTGTAATAGGAATCATAATATTGTCATTGAGGTTTGTCAGATCTCTGGGACAACAGGACTTATCCTTGAAAAGAGATTGGGCAACTGGATACAAATTATCTTGAGCTTGAAAGAATGAGGGGTGATCACACTGAAACTTATAAAATACTTAAAATGATAGACAGGGCAGATGTAGGTAAGAACTAGGTGTCACAGTCTAAGAATAAGGGGTAAGCCATTCAGGACTAAGATAAGGAAAGCTTTCTTCACTCAGAGTTGTGAACCTGTGGAATTCTCTCCCACAGAAAGCTGTTGGGACCAGTTCATTAGATATATTCAAGAGGGAGCAGGACATAGCTCTTGTGGCTAAAGGGATCAAGGGATATGGAAAGAAAGCGGGAGTGGGATATTGAAATTGCATGATCAGCCATGATAATATTAAATGGTGGTACAGACTCAAGAGGGCAGAATGGCCAACTCCTGTATTTATTTTCTATGCTTTCTACATTTCTCAGATGTTTGCCTAGCTGGGGAGGCTAGAACCAGGGGAAATGTCAAAATAAGGGGGACGCATTTAGCTTAGATACGGAAATTTTTAAAATTTTACTTAGACAATTGCAAATCTTGTCTAGAGGGCTCTAGAACCTTAGTCATCGAGTCAGTCATATATTTATATTGGAGACTGTCTTCTAAATATCAATGATATAGCGAGAGAAATAACATGAGATAAAAATAGGGAGAGCAAGGGAGTGACAGCATGTATGAGTATGAGTGAATGAGTGTGAGACCGAGTGTGAGAATGAGAGCAAGTGTGAGTATGCAAGTAAGAAAGAGATAGAGAGCGACATTGAGAGAAAAAGAGTGAGTGAGAGAGCGAGTACATGAGAGAGAGTAAGCATGAATGTGAGTGTGAGATTGATTGAGAGAGAGTATGAGTAAGTATGGGAATGAGTGAGCATGTGAGTGAGTGAGCATGAGAGGGAGTAAGAGTATGAGATTGAGTGAATGAGCATGAGTGAGTGAGTGAGCATGAGAGTGAGTGAATAAGTATGAGAATGAGTGAGAGTGATTGAATGTCAGAGAGTGTATTAGTGAGTGAGTGACTGAGAGGATGAGTGTGCAAAAGTGCAGCTGGGAATGCAAAAGAAAGATTGTGAATGAAAAATTGTGTGAAAGAAGAGTGCAGAGAAAAAAGACAACTGAGACATTGAATGCATTTGCAAGCACTTGATAATTCTTCCTTAATATCAAGGTCTGGGTTTGAACTCTGCTCCTACAATAACAATTGCATAGATATTCTTCATTTGTCATTAGCGTGACATTGACACCTCAGCTGAAAGACAGCACACCTCAGATAGAGTAGAACTCCATGAGATTGGCACTGAAGTTTTCACGTAAACAACATGCTCATGTATTTGGGGTGGGACTTGAACCCACAAGCTGCTGAATCAGGGTGATACCCACTGAGCCAAAGCCATGCTCACAAACAATAACCAGATGATGAGCAGCTTTCTTCACTTTGTAAACATAATGTTAACATCTATGAATGAACACAAAAAACATATTCTGTTGTTTTAAAAAGCTCCCATTCTCTCCCCAAAGCTTTCAGATGTCACTGACGTAGGTCATGTACTTACTCCATGTTTGACTGTTTTGGCAGCATGGGCAGCTTTCTTCTTTGCATCATAGTGAGTTAAAATGTCGATTATAGCCATAAAAAAAACTTCTTTCCTTGGCGCATCTGGAAAATCAGCCAGTATTACTGACATTAGAGAACAAGACTATTACAATGCTGTTATGATACCAGCTCTAGAATACAAAATGTTTCTTCTAACAGTTTTGTACACAGTAACATTGCCCAGTTATACACACAGACTTTCAGAACCCATGCAATTCTCCAAGATCCTGGGAGGGAGCAGTGAGAAATGGAACTGACCGGCTAGTGTGCTGCAGAGTATTTCAGGCATGAGTCATTGGTTAACCACAATTTGTGCAGCAATGGTCAATTAGAGTTTCCGGTCATTGCCTTAACAATTGTGCATACCTTATCAGTAATTACACTGGTAAAGTAGTGAAATGCTTACAATGACACAACCAAGCCAATAAGCCCGTGGCTTGTAAAATCTGAAATAAAAGCAACCCGCAAATTGTACTTCATGTCAAGAAGTTCAATTGTAATATCATCCTCATCACTTACCTCTCAGTAATGTCAAAGTAAACTGCGGGAAGCCCAACTCCACCTGGTCATCTGATTCAAATGTTAAAACATAAGGAATGGGATGCAGGAGTAGGTCACCCAGCCCCTCAAGCCTGCAGTGCCATTCTCTGAGATCAAACTATTCAACCCCAGGCCTCACCTCCACTTTTGTGCCAGGTGCTCCTAGCTTTAAATTCCTTGATACTGTCTACTAAACATCTTCAGTGATCTAGCCTCCACAACCTTCTGAAGTACAGAATTTCAGATATTTTTAGTGAATAAATTATTTTGCCTCTCAATTTTAAATTAGCATCCCTTTATTTTGTAACTAATCTCCCAAGATTCCCTCACTAGTGGAAACATCTTCTAAACATATATCATGCCCAGCCCCCTCACAATCTTGGTGTATGGTTAAGAGCTATGTGCATTATACAATCTATACATTATCTGAATAACTAGATAAATGATTCTTTAACTTCCTTGCTCTCAGGTGCTCTTTTCAAATAGGTTACTAATCACAAACCCTTTACACCCTCCATCTAACTTGTAGCATCATATATTCATCTTGGAACAAAGGAGATGGAGGGGAGATGTGATCGAGGTATTCAAGATTATGACAGGTTTGGTAAAATAGATAAAGAAAAGCTATTCCCATTAGTTGATAGTACAAGGATGACTGGGGTTTAAATTCAAGATTTTGAGAAGTACTGCGGGGGGAGGAATCGGGATGGGACACGAGGAAGATTTTTAAACATTTTTTTCATGCAGTAAATGCCATGACTGGTAAATGGTGGCTCAGTCATTAGCACTGCTGCCTCACAGTGCCAGGGCAGCAGGTTCAATTCCAGCCTTGGACAACTGTGTGTGTTTGTATGTTCTCCCTATGTCTGTGTGGATTTCCTCCGGGTGCTCCAGTTTCCTCCCAGAGTCCAAAATTATGCAGTGTTTAGGTGGATTTGGACATGCTAAATTGCTCCATAGGGTACAAGGATGTGCAGACTGGGTGGATTAGCCATGGGAAACATGGGGATAGTGTGAGTGGGTCAGTCTGGGTGGGATGCTCTGGGTCAGTGCAGAATTGATGGGCCAAATGACCCCTATATGCACTATAGTTGTATAGTCTGGAACTCTGCAATGATCAATGGTTTCAAAAGGAAATTGGACGGACACTTTGAGGAAAATAAACTTGCAAGGTTTCAGGGATAGAGTGGGATTGGTTTGCTTTCTCTATCGAGAGCTGGTACAGACTTAATGGGCTGAATGGCTTGCTACTGTGCCATTCTCACTATGATCAGGAAATTAATATGCTCCCTTCTGAGTCAAGATTTAAGCACAGTAAGTCAGGACTATCAAACAATGCCTGCATTTTTTAAACCGTCTACTCATTTTATATCAGGACAACAAAAGAGCTTTAACACTCAAGGGAGGTACTTAATTTGCAAATAGATTTTTTTTTACAAAACACACATTTACCTCTATCCAATCCTTTTACAACTATAAAATACAATGCATGGCCACCAAGTTGCAGTAATAACCAAACAGCAGATAAATATTTCAGACATAAAACACATATTGCAGAGCTATATATTTTTACAACTACAACATTGCCCAAAGGTCACACTCCTCCCCCAATAAGCCTTACGGGCAGCTTGCTCCATGTGCTTCGCTGAACTTCCCTCAGTTTCCAAATAGCTTTATTTAATTTAGCCCCAATCTCTTCAAACAGGAACAATGTACTGGGCATCTGGCTTACAGATGTTCAAAGTAAAATTACTAATTTTACTTAATTTTAACCAATCATGTTATTTGTCCAGTTGTTAATGACTCCCAAATGAACTAATTTTCAACAGGCTTGGCATCTTCATTAGTGACTGCAGAATTGTCAAGTCCACCTGCTACCCCTAATGGTTTTTTAATTACCAGGCCATGCACTGCACTTGCATTTTTCACGGCATGTTTCTGGTCCTCATATATTTATAAAAGCATTTTGTTCTGGAGATGTGGGCCTTTTTGTTTTTTCAAGCAACTGATTTTAAATCTAAATGGCTCATTAAGCAGGCATTCAGAATCAGCAACTAGACTCATATTTTAAGACAGATTTGGAGGGCGGCTCTAACTGGAAGCACTTTAGTGAAACAGTTAGTAATCCAATAGCTGTTGCTGACATTTTACCAGAATATATCGAGATTTAGAGTCATAGAGATGTACAGCACAGAAACAGACCTTCAGTCTGACTCATCCATGCCACCCAGGTATCCTAACCTAATCTCATTCCATTTGCCAGCACTTGGCCCATATCCCTCTAAACGCTTCCTTTTCATTAATGATTTGTTGTTTTTGAATTTCAAATTGACAATCCAATTGCTTAATCACTGCACTGTCATTATCCTCTTCCATACTTAATGAAATGTCAGTAACCAATGCCCACTAATAAGAATGGCCATTCGACCCACTCTAGTTCCTTCAGTAACATCTTGAAGTTCCTCTGACTGTAGCATTTAATCAGCTTATTTTCACCTGATATATCGTCTGACTGCTGTTGTCTCAGCTGCTGAAACCTTCATCTATGCATTTGTTATCTCCAGGCCATTGCAATGCAAATCTGGGTTTGCCTCCCACATTCTAACTTCTGCAAAGTGGAGATCATTCAAAAATCTGATTTTTTGCCCTCCCTAAAGCTCTCCACTCACTTTCTTCCTTAAGATCCTTCCAAAAACCATTTTCACTAATATTGTTTGATGTGGCTCAGTGTACAATTTTGCTTTATTAACCCCCTGAAGTATCTTGGAATAGTTTATTATGTTAAAGTTGCTAAATAAGTATTGGGTTGGTGTTCATTCCACAATAAACTCTAATTAATAAGACAATTACCTCCTGCAAATTTCACTTCTTATCATTATCTCTAAATATATAATTTGTCCAATTGTTCCTCTTTAAACCATTTCCAAGTATATACATGCAATAGCAGGGTGCAACTATGGAGTACTCAGCTGCGATGATCACTGTACATCCCTGTTCTTTAGTTTAAGCCAAGTGTTGGCAGTTCACATTGATCATGTTGAGAAGGGACAGTGTTCTGCAATTGTCAGCAAGCCACAATCGCTGTTTGATTTGGAGAGTTAGAAGTGACTCTTACACATTTTCTGCAAACAAAGATCCCGTAAACAGCACTGTGACGAATGATCAATTGAACTTCTTTTGGGTGATGTGGGTTGAGGAGGAATGTGAACACTGAGAGAACGGTCTGTCCTTATTTGACCTTTGCCTCGTGGAGCCTTGCACAACAACTGAAAATAGGCAGGTGGGACACAGCAAGTGGGTAATACCAGACTGAAACAGTGACCAGATAGAATGATTTAAAACAAAACTCAGATCAAAACCATTACCAATGGCTATAGTTTAAAAACGGATACAAGAAAATATACTGAAACTGAAATTTGAAATAAATGAAGTAAACACTAAAACTGACCACTGGGGATCTAAGAACAAATCATAATGTAATGGTTGCCCTTACTCCACCAAATCACCTTTGTTAAAACTTTAATCCACATTTCCCTCCAGCTTTCTTGTACTCCTCAGTTGCTATACATCTCCATTCTGACTAGAATTTAAACTGCAAATCTTTGCAAAACTTGAATAATGGTCAGAACAAATTCACAGAATCTCTGTCGTCACAGTGCAAGATATAAGGGACATCAAGTGTAGATCAAGTGCCATCTTAATCAGCTTCCTTTCCTACAACCCTGACCCCACCTTGCACTCCCCACCCCCCCAACACATACAAACCCAGTCTCCATGACACGCAGCAACAGACTCTAAAACAGGAGATGTACAGCATCAGCCATCATCAATTCTCAAACCTCCAGCAACAAGCATCAAACAAATCTTACCAGTCTTTGACCTGACATAGCACAGTGACTCATGTTATAGTATAGGACAAAGACCAAGATAAACAATATTTTCCATTAGTTCTGACAGTGCACATCATCTTGCTTGCTAAGTCTAACAAACTCATATAAAAGTCAATGAAAACAAATGTACAGCTGGAAGCAATAAGATTCAATTAACACTTAGACCATGCACTGCTGAGCTGTGGTTCCAGAAATGTGTAAAATACTAAATAATCAAAGCTATGATGATGTGCTGTATAGACTCACCTCATTTTTAATCAGATCTCACCTCATATAAATTAAAAACAGATTACATTTAGATACCAACTTTAATATGGTGAGCTTCCCAAGGCACTTTACAGGATGTTATCAAACAAAATGCAACATTGTGCGATTTAAGATGATATTAGAACAGGTGACTAAAACCTTGGTCTTGGTCAGAGGGTTTGGTTTTAATGAATGCCTTAAAGGGAGAAGGGGCAGCAGCATCAAGAGGAATACAGAAAGGATTGTAGATCTACAAGATAATATTGAAAATCAGGTAGTTCATTTAAGACTAAGGTAAATTCTGAAGTAGAAACAAAACAATACAATGCTTTCATACAATTGACTTTGAAGTGAACACAGAAATAGGCAAAAAAAAGTAACTCAGTTACTTCTATATTGAATGTAACCAGGGCTAGTTTCCACATCTCCCAACACAGTCAAGAAATGAATTTGCCACCCTCGTTAGTGCTGGCTGCTGAGAAGACTCAGTTTGAAAAAAAAACAGGACTTTTTGCTTGTTGGACAAAGTGAATTTAATAATTTTAGTTTGGGGTTGTGTGTAACCCCGGCAATTGCTAACCAATGCTAGCTTCACATGTCTTTAAGATAAAATCTGCGTCGGTGGAAAAAGCATTTTAAAAGAGAGCAAATTTACAAAATCTCTCTGAACCAGATGCAAGATATAAGGAACACCCACTGTCTGTAAATCAATGCCCCACATTGAACAGCTTCTTTCCCTACAACACCATAGGGACCCCGAAAGTCAGTGGGAAATTAGAAACAAATCTGTAAGGAGATCTCAGATATCTGTAGGAAAAAAATAGGGGTGTCATGGGAGGAGATTTTGACTTTCCAAACATTGACTGGACTGCCATAGTATTAAAGGCTTGGATGGGGAGGAATTTAAGTGTGTACAAGAAAATTTTCTTATTCAGTACATGGATGTACCTACTAGAGAAGGAGTAAAACTTGACTCAAGAGGGAAATCAGGAGGGCAAAAAAGGGACATGATATAGCTTTGGCAAATATGGTTAAGGAGAATCCAAAGAGACTCTACAAATACATTAAGGACAAAAGAGTAATAGGGAGATCATAGGTTTCCTTAAAAAATCAACAAGATCATCTATGTGTGGAACCGCAGGAGATGGGTGAGATACTAAACAAGTATTTTGCATCAGTATTAACTGTGGAGGAGGATAATGGAAACTAAATAATGTGGAGAAATAAATAATGATATCTTGAGAAGCATCCACATTATGGGGGAGAAGGTGCTGGACGTCTTAAAACGCACAAAGGTGGATACATCCCTGTGACCCGAAGCAGGTTTTTTTCAGAATTTTGTAGAAATCTAGGGAAATGATTGTTGGGTGCCTTGCTGAGACATGTGGATCATTAATAGCCAAGTGGGAAATGCTGCAAGACTGGAAGGTGGCTAATGTGATGCTATTATTTAAGAAAGGTGGTAAGCAAAAGCCAGAGAACTATAGAGCGGTAAGCTTGGTGTCAGTGGTGGCTAAGTTGTTGGAGGCAATTCTGGGGGACAGAATTTAGATTAGATTAGATTCCCTACAGTATGGAAACAGGCCCTTCAGCCCAACGTGTCCACACCGACCCTCTGAAGAGTAACCCACCCAGACCCATTCCCCTACCCTATATTTACCCCAGACTAATGGGCAATTTCGCATGGCCAATTCACCTAACCTGCACATCTTTGGATTGTGGGAGGAAACCGGAGCACCCGGAGGAAACCCACGCAGACATGGGGAGAATGTGAAAACTCCACACACACAGTTGCCCAGGGGCAGGAATTGAACCCAGGTCCCTGCCGCTGTGAGGCAGCAGTGCTAACCACTGAGCCACTGTGCCGCCCTAAATTTACGTGTATTTGGAAAGGCAAGGACTTATTGGGGATGGTCAACATGGCTTTGTACATGGGAAATCAACTTGACTGAGTAGCTTGAAGTGTCAAAGATGATTGATAGAGGCAGTGGTGGACAAGATCTATACAAACTTCAGCAGGGTGTTCGAATGGTAAACTGGTCAGCAAGGTTGGATCACATGGAATACAGGGAGAACGAGCCATTTGGATACAAAATTGGCTTGAAGGTAGGATTCAGAAGGTGGTGGTGGAGGGTTATTTTTTGGACTGAAGACCTGTGACCAGCGGTGTGCTGCAAGGATTGGTGATGGGTCCGTTGCTTTTTGTCATTTACTGAAATGATTCGGATGTGAATATAGGAGGTATGGTTAGTAAGTTTGAGGATGTCACCAAAATTAGTGTAGTGAATTCATGTAGTGAACAGTGAAGAAGGTTATCTCAGGACCTTGAGTAGATGGGCTCAGGAGTGGCAGATGGAGTTTAAACAAGGGCAGGCTTATACACCTAATGCTAGAGTTCTGGGGAGTGTTGCTTAGTAAAGAGACTGTAGGTTCATAGTTCCTTGAAGGTGGAGTCAGAGGTAGACAGAGTAGTGAAGGTGGTGTTTGGTATGCTTGCCTTTATTGATCAGTGCATTGAGTATAGGAGTTGGGATGACATATTGTGGCTAAACAGGACGTTGGTGAGGCCACTTCTGAAATACTGCATTAAATTCTGGTCTTCCTGCTATCGGAAAAATGTTGTTAGACTTGAACAGATTCAGAAAAGATTTACAGGGACGTTACCAGGATTGGAAGGTTTGAGCTATAGGGAAAGGCTGAAGAGTCTGGGGTTATGTTCCATGGAGCATTAGAGGCTGAAAGGTGACTTCATTGAGGTTTATAAAATCATGTGGGGCATGGATAAGGACTTTTTTCCCAGGGTAGAGAAGTCCAAAGCTAGATGGCATAGGTTTAAGATGAGAGGGAAGATACAAAACAGACCTAAGGGGCAACTTGTTCACACAGTGGGTGAAGCCTGTATGGAATGAGCTGTGGCAGGAGACAGTGGAAGCTGGTACAATTACAATATTTAAAAGGTATCGGGATGGGTTCATGAATGGGAAGGGTTTAGAGGGATACGGGCCAAATGCTGGCAAATGGGACTGTAATAATTTAGGACATTTGGTCAGCACAGATGAAGGGTCTGTTTCTGTGCTGTATAACTCAATTACTCTGTTAGAAGAGCAGGGGAATTTTCTTTAAGCATTGTGACAGACATTGGCAAAGTCTCATTAAAAGCCTTGAAATTGTGACATTAAGCCTTTTCCTACCAACACTGCAAAACATTTGGTGATGTGCTCCCAAAGTATCCCTGAAGAGGTCAAGGGACTGTCTAAGCCAAAAAAAGTGCTTCCACAATGGCATGAAAGTAAAATACTGCAGATGCTGGAAACCTGAAATAAAAAGACAGAATGCTGGAGAAACTCAGTAGTAGATCTGGCAGCATTTGTAGAGAGAGAAACACAGTGAATGTTTCAGACAGGACCCTTCTTCAGTTCTGAATAACAGCTGGATTGGACTTGAAATACTAACTGCTTCTTTCTGTACAGATGCTCCCACAATAGTGTTAAGTATCAAAAGCTTTAAACTAAAGTACCTTTTTAAAAAGAAACATTAACAATCTGCTTACTGTCATGGCTCTTTATAGCATACACATCAACTGTTGGATCAAACTCCCCTGGTCCAAAGATTCGTGGAAAATTCAACATGTTTCCAGGACTGTCTGGTGGAGTTCCATATGAACCAACTGGATGACCCATTCCATCATTTTCACAATCTTCTTCGTCGCCTTTCTCCTCCACTTCCATCTCTTCTTGCTCGGCACGATCCACATCATGGATGCCAACTAACAGACTGTAATCCATGATCTTCAGCTGTGCTAAAAACTGTTAAAGAAACAAATTAAGCAAAGTTAGATTGTTTTGTGTATCTTATCACTCGGGCAACACAATATGACTGCTCATAAAGTCCTAAAGGTATCTGAACCTATTTATCAATTTAAAGTGAAGAATCAATCTATATGCTGAAGAACAACACCCCATTGCAAAGCAGACACACTGTAGTACACCAGACCTTGCAAATACAGTCTTTATGTAGCATGAAATTCCACCACCACACTAAGACCCAATAGTGGGTTGGTCCAGCTTGCTTCAAATTGAAAGCAAATTTCCTGGGACCCACCAAGATTCATGTCTAGAAAACATAAAGAGTGTCCTTAAATTGGTGAATACTGACAGGCCTTTCATTAGGTGGTCACCATCTGTGAGACGGCCATACAGAACAAGCTGGCATCACAGGCACACTGTAGTGCAACTTGAAAGCAATATTGGTGCACATTAAGTAACAGTTTCATTACTACTGATTGCAGAGGCAAGAACATGGTAGAGAATGTTTTAAAAAAACTCATTCATGGGATGTGGGTTTTTTTAAAACGAGGTCAGCGTTTATTGCCCATCCCTAATTGCTCAAGGGGTTGGTGAGCTGCCTTTGAACTGCTGCAGTACATTTAATGTAGGTACACCCACAACGTTGGAAGGGAGGGAGTTCCAGGATTTTCACCCAGCGACACTGAAGTAACCGTGATATATTTCCAAATCAGTATGGTGAATCTGCTGCCCTTTTCCTTCCAGAAGGGAGTGGTTGTCAACTTAGAAGGTGTTGTGTAAGAAGCTCTGGTGAAATTCTGCAGTGCATAATGTGAATGTTACACACCAGGAACAACTGGGCATGTTGGTGGAGGAAGTAAATGTTTATTGATAGAGTACCAATTTTTGCCCTGAATGATGTCAAGCTTTTTGATTATTATTGGAGCTGCACTCATCCAGGCCAATAAGGAGTATTCCATCACACATGCGATTTGTACCTTGTAAATGGTGGATAGGCTCTGGGAAATGAGAGGTAGTTACTGTTGCAAAATCCCTAGACCCTGACCTGCCTTTGGAGCCACAGTATTTATATGGCTAATCCAGTTCATTTTCTGGTCAATGGTAACCCCAAAATGTTGACAGTGCAAGATTCAGTGATGGTAATGCCAAGGGAGCATACAAATAAGGTTGCAGTAGCTTTGCAATGAGAAAATATTAAATAGCATTGGAACAATACATTTTTCAATATCAGAGCTTATGTTTCGAAACACAGGGATGTATAACCAAGAGGATGCCAACCATTCTTAAAATTCTGTTTTGCCGATCAATTAAATCCCAGCTGATCTGTATGTTAACTCCAACTCACCTTGGAGGGATGGTGACATTGAAGCATGTAGTAAAGGCTAAGTGGTTGGTAAAACAGAATTTAAAGAATGCTTGGCATCTTCTTGTTTATACATCTCTTTGTTTCTAACCATAAGCTCTGATATTAAAAATGTATTGTTCCAGTACTATTTCATATTTTCTCATTGCAAAGCCACTGCAACTTGATTTGAATGCTCCCTTGGCATTCAATGGCATTACCATTGCTGAATCTCCCACAATTTCTGAGTCTCAAAAATCCAGTCAGGATACAAGGAATCAACTAGCACAGGAGGCAAACATTGTTCAATATCAAGTCTCTAAATGACCAAACACGTATTCAAATAGGAATCATTTTGGATGCACTGTACTTTCTCAGTGGTCTCAGATTTTCTAGAGGTAAATTGCAACAACAAATACTGACCTCAACATCACGCTTGAGTTTGTCCAAAAACATCTTTTTGTTTTCGTCTCCAATTTGAATTCTCTGCCCTTCATTTAGGAAATCATTGTCTTTCAGTGTTGGTAATTCCTTGGCCTGCAGCAGAATAAGACAGATCACACTCAATTATAAAACACTGTACATAATGGACTGCACATTGGAATTAATTCTATTTTTGAAAAAAAACTTGTTTGTGACATGTCATGGTTATTCTTGCCAATTGCCTTGAATGTTGATAGATGTTCTGATGAATTTTCTTCCCCCGAGTAGAAGGCTTGTTGCACCACTTCAGTAAGAGACAGCAATCTAGTTGGTTTAGTTTAATCCAAACATAACTGATTCTCTAATACACATAAATAAAGGGAATTTTCTATCCTATTCATCTGTAGGGGTAGCAACATTTTGTTGTCGGGGGGGGGGGGGGGGGGCGGGGGGAGGGCACTGCAGAATAAGTTGCTTTGTCAAATTTTGCAAATTACAATCTGCTACTTTTAGATCTTTATGCACATACTGTAAAGCCTGTGGCATCTGAAGTGTGACAGACATTGCTAGACACAAGATAATTACACTTGCATTTTTATGTAGCACCAATAAATAATTAAAACATTCCGAAGAACTACCAAACAAAATGTAACACCAGCTCATACAAAAGATATTAGTGCAGGTGACCTAAGTTGGTAGGTTTTAACAAGTGTCGTAATGGAGAGATGGGTACAGATATCGAGAAATTTAGAGGGGGGATTTTATTATTTAGAGCACAGGCAATTTAAAGCACGGCTATCAATGGAAAAGTGATTAATATTGGGGATTTGCAAATGATGTGTGGTTTATAAGGTATATCCATCTGAAGAAACATATTTGCTATAGTGTGGACCAGGAATCATTAAAACTATTTGCAAACCTCCATTTTCATGATGGACCCATCATTCGAGCACTTATTTTATCAAAACAATGAATCATGTTTAGAATGGTAGAATCATAACTGTGCTGAAAAGGCTCTTCATACCATCAAGTCTGTACTGCCAAAAATACACCATTACCTACATAAGTTCCACTTTCCTGCACTAGGCCCTATAGTCTTATGTTTGTTTAGCTCCAAGTGTTCTCCATGTAGCCATGAGCACATCTTATAGTTTGAATCCCAAAAATTCAATATCAACACAATTGCTTAAAATGAGGTCGACCAATGCAAGTGACCACTATAGACATCAGTCGTATGGGCACCTACTTAGTAACAGTAATGCATACAACCAGCATTTTATACCACGTCAATCACATAGGAAATGACAGTAGAAATCTGAGTCACATGCCCAGATATAATGACACAGATGTCACTTGAAGTAGCTTGACTAAATCATTATGCTTTATGCATAAATTTAGATTGTGACAATTAGTTGGATACTTATCCACCAAGTTCAATTCAATCTGCATTTGCAAAATTCAGAAAGGTTCTTTCACTTCCTAGTTCAGGGGCATCAAGGCCAACTTTGACATGCTTGTAGCCACCTTAATGTGGACCTGCTAAATCCACACAAGGCAGAGATTGAGCTTAAAATGATGTTCCTTTCTCATGATCATTGGTAACTCAAACTGAACCCTCTGACTTTTTAATTTTAATACAACCAGATCAACCAACATTTACAGTCAAAAGTTACAAACATACAATGTGGGGATTTTAATTGAGTTTTCTTTATAATTCACTTGCTGAAAAAGATAGTTATTTGTTGCAACAGAATTTCTCTTGATCATTTTTCAGTCTTGTAAGCCAATGGTTTGCATTATGGTGATAAACTCAGTATTAAACATTGACAGGTAGGATGAAGAGCTTATGCTCGAAACATGACTCTC
Source organism: Chiloscyllium plagiosum (assembly GCF_004010195.1). Taxonomy (NCBI): domain Eukaryota; kingdom Metazoa; phylum Chordata; class Chondrichthyes; order Orectolobiformes; family Hemiscylliidae; genus Chiloscyllium; species Chiloscyllium plagiosum. Next base: position 6,519,458 of record NC_057742.1, read on the forward strand.
CTGCTCCTTGGATGCTGCCTGACCGGCTATGCTTTTCCAGCATCACACTTTCTGGCATTAAACACTGTCAGCTGCTTTTCCACAGAGGAAGATAGTGAGACAAGTTGGTACATGATTTGCTGGCCTTGGTTTTCACCAGACTCTTCTCAGCCAGCTGATCACTGCATTTCTGCTCGCTTCCAATACCCTAGCAGTCAGCTCCAAAGATCACTGCCATCAGCAACGATTTTCCAGCGGACAGCAACATGCTCACCCACTTTCATATCTCGCTCACATGCCCCTGTCGCAAAAGGATAGATGCCCAGGCCGTCATGACCCAGTGGCCAGTTCACCAGACAGGAGGTCTTTGAGTATATGGCTATCATCTATCTGATAAACATGGCTGAGTCAGCACAAGCATCATATTTATGTTCCAAATTTAAATCTATACTTTTTAATAAGCAGTTTCATAATATTTCCAACCAAAGAAGACACCTTTAACCAGAACACAATCTGACTTCACCTCATTCAATGGAAAAGGCAAACACTTCCCATCAGCACCCTGCATTATTACATTTTGATTCAGCAAATTTTATGAAGAGACGTCCAAATCCTTTGTTAATGTTAAACTCCAAGCTTAACCAGTATGTTTCAGGATAACAATCTTATTAGGTTCCTTCTCAAAAATTCTGGGACTTTCCCTTCAAATCTGTTGGCATTTATTCCCACTAAAAATATTAGATGCAATTAGATTCATAGAGCATTCTACTATACATATTGAAAATCAAAATGGCTTTGTCGGTTATGACAACTTATTTGGAGAGGGAAGATCTATCCCTAAGTGGTTTGCAGAAAGCTTTACTTTCTGATGCTTCTTTCCATGTGGAAATTCCTCTTGTATGCACCAAAGCTATTTATTTAGTCCATTTCCTTTACTGATACTGTGTTTTCTGAGGACTTCTTCAGTATGCTAATAAACTCCACCAGTTTACTTTTGTGTGACGCATGTCATGGTAATGAGAAGTGTTGGTTTCTCTACATTACTCTTATTCTCTGTATTCCATATTCAATTAATTGGGTCAGTTTCTGCCTTCTCCCTAAAACCAGATTATTGCTCCAGTCTCCTTACTGGTTTCCATATGGCAAAGTTTGAATATTTGGATGCTGGTGAGAAATATCATATGCATCTCCCATAGGAGCTTCCTCTTTGACCTTAGCTACCTGCCATTCATCCAAATAAGAACTTTACTTGTTAATGGAATACTATTCCTGAATTCTTCCATAATAACAAAGTCCCTCGAATTATCAAAGGTTTGCTCAAATTATTAAATTCACTTGTTCCAACAAATGACACCAGAGATCCCATCATGTTTACTTTTTCCCAGAAAATTCATTAAATATCTGACTGGGTTTGCCTTAAAATCTAAATCTTAGCTGGCAAGCTTCAGGAACAAACTAATAGGAAATAAGTGCCACCATTCTAACTGTCTCACAATTTGAGGACAGATGTTCTAAAAAAAAGCTAGGATACACATCCATCAATTTATTAGCCAGTACACTTTGTAGCATATCAATGAGATCTTTGAGGACTTCAATCCTTTAGCAAATTCACAAATGAGAGAAAATATCTCTGTATTGCCTCTCCTTATGACCAACAGAAAACGTTTTGGTTAAATCTAACTTAAGAATGGGATGGGACCTCCTTCCTCGTCCAAACTACTATACTCTCCTCATGTCCAAAATCTAAGCTTTTAATTATGTAGATCATGCTTCCTGATTTCTTTCTCTCTTTGAAGTTTAAGTTCAAACATTTGCATCGCTTTTTCTCTCTCAAGCTGCTTCAGCTGCGACAGAATTCTAGCTAACTCAAGCTGCGAACCATTTGGCTTGTGCTCCTCTTCCAATCCCAGATGATATGCTATGACCTCAAGTGAATCCATCTACTTTAGCTTCAACCTTTAATTCTAACTTCAATTTTTCTGCCAATGTATTACCTGGTAAATATTTACAAATCATTTAGGGACAGAACTTCCTTATTCAGAAAAGTCAATAGCCACAGTGAGACCAGACGATGTAGGATCAGAAGTAGGCAATTTAGGCCATTGACTCTGCTCCGCCATTCAATGAGATCACGGTTGATCTGATATTCCTCAACTCCATTTTCCTGCCTTTTTCCCATAATCTTTGATTCCCTTACCAATTAAAAATCTATTTATCTCAGCCCTGAATAGGCTTAACAACTCAGCCTCAACCCCTTTGTGGGGAAGAATTCCAGAGATTCACTACCCTGAAAGAAGAACTTCCTCATCTCTGTCTTAAATGGGCAACAGGCCCAACTCACTCAACCTGTCCTCATAAGACAGTTCCTCCTTACCCAGGATCAGCCTGGTGGACCTCCTCTGGGCCATCTTCAAAACCAGTATAGCCTACCTTAGACAAGGGGTCCAAAACTGTTCACAGTATTCCAGTTGTGGTCTAACTAGTGCCTTGTATAGCTTTAGTAAACTTTACCTACTCTTATAGTTGAAACTTTATTGCTGGAACAGCACAGCAGGTCAGGCAGCATCCAGGGAACAGGAGATTCGACGTTTCGGGCACAGGCCCTTCTTCAGGAATCTACTCTTATACTCTTTTCCCTTTAAAATAACATTCCATTTGCCTTCCCCATTACCTGCTGAACTTGGATGGTAGCTTTTTACAATTCATGTATGAGGATCGCAAATCCCACTGTTATGTAGCTTTTGGCATTCTTTTTCTAGTTAAAAAATATTCAGCTCCTCAATTCTTCCTGAGAAAGTGCGTAACCTCATATTTCCCCACATTACATTCCATTTGTTAACTTATTGCCCACTTGCTTAACCTGTCCATATCACCCTCTGTAGACTCTTTGCATCATCCTCATTATTTGCCTTCCCACCAAATTTGACATCATCCTTTCGTGTACATGACCCCTCAGTGAAATGTTATAAGATCTCTCTGTTTGGAAGGACGGAAATTTCACTTTTGGCTTACAACATGATCAACACCACTTTTCTTCCATAATTAAATGGCATTGAATGTCCAAATCTCTGAAACAATATATTCTTGACTGACTGAAAATGTACCACTTCAAATATCTGCAGCTGCTTGCCCATCTGAACCTATATATTTAATTTTATTCCAGTTCTTCAGATGGGTGTCAGGAAAGAAGACCATTTATGATTTTCCAGCTCATCCGTAAAGTATCTTCAGAAGCAGTGTCAGTTTATTTTTCTTTAATTTCGGTGCTTCTACCTCCAATGCTCAGTTGACTGACCCTTAATTTGTAGATGATGTCTTCTCAGGGTTGTGTGTTTCAAGTGTGGGTCTTCATATGACTGACCAGGCGAAAGTGAGGACTGCAGATGCTGGAGATTAGAGTCAAGATTATAGTGATGCTGGAAAAGCACAACAGGTCAGTCAGCATCCAAGGAGCGGGAAAATCGATGTTTCGGGCAGGAGCCCTTCATCAGGAATCTGATGCCCTGATGAAGGGCTCCTGCCCGAAAAGCCGATTTTCCTGCTCTTCAGATGCTGCCTGACCTGCTGTGCTTTTCCAGCACCACTCTAAATGTGACTGACAAGGCCAATTCTCGACTGCCAGCCCTCTGAGCACATGGTGTAGGGTATTCCAGGAGGTGGTGTGATCTGGAGTGCGGATATGCTTCCTTTCCTTCCCTCCTCGGCTGCTGCGTTGTCTCACTGTTAAGGTGTTATGACTCAAAATGTGATGCAGCTTCATGGTCAATTGAATGCTGTTCTGAACAATAGCGGGTGAGCATCATCCACATATTAAATGGCACTGCTGCTGAACTTCAACAACGGTTTTAGAACATCTTTGAAGCATCTTCTTTGTCTTTCCCTAGGAAGCTGGAGATCTGAGAGTTGAGGAAACATGATTTGTTGGAGGGTGACAGTTTGCGGCCATCTGGACAATGTCCAGTCCATAGTGGTTGGTTTTGTCTGAAAGTGACAAAATGTGGCAAGAGCGTCACTGATAGAATTTCTTCATCTTCTCTCATTTATTTTTACATTATTCATTCATGTGATATGTGGATTCCTTCACTGTTGCTGAGAGTCCACAGTCACATGTAGGTCAGACCAGTTAAGAACAGCAGAGTTCCATTCCTAAAAGATACTAGTGCTTCATGGATTTAGATGCCCGAGGAACTTCACATTCCTGCAACTGCTTCCAGTATTTACAAATCCATATTATTAATGATAACTTTTGCCATGAAAAACTGACATGAGTTCCAGATGTGCCAATTTTGATCCAATACTCCTCTCTGATGACACTGGCCAGTGCTGTGCATTTACTAGTTATGTAGTGTTTGATTTTGACGACTTTGGTGGTTCTGTGACTCCAGCAGGGAAGCTACCTTCACAGTCCCCTGTGATGACAGAGCCCCAATCACTCTGACCCACACTCTGTGATCACAGCTTCCTTTTAGGGACATGTGATTGAAGAATTATTCCTTCCAAAGAGTTTTCACAGTCACTTCATTTAAGTGTGGAAAACACAATTTTAATATTCTTCCTTCAAACCATTCTTGTGCTTATTGGATTAAAAGTATATCTATTTTTAGCAACATGTGATATGATAAAAAGTATATATTTTTAAATAGCATCTACAAATAAATGGCCTTCAAATAATGTTACATATTAATAAATTTCCCAAGGAGGAAACAGAAAAATAAATATTTGCAACAGTATTTTTTATTTATAACTTCAACAGCATGTTGCAATTGGTACTTGAATGATAAAGAATGAGTAAAGCATTTCTCTCAGACAGTTTAGGGGAATTCTGATTTGGAAATAGGCAGTTAAAGCCTTTGCATAGAGAGATTCTGTCCCTCCCACTTGATCCAGAAATTGTAATTTTCGAGAAGTAAAACATGGTCAACAGGTCATAATTTTTCTTACATATTTGGTCATGGAGTGTGATGACCTTGGCTGTCATTTTCTTCATTTTGATACTATGGAAACATCAACACACATTCCACAATAAACGATCCATTGCATTGTTTTACACAACTTCAAAATAAGAGCTCTGCATCGCATTCTAAAGATATTTTCCAATAGTAAACTTATTCAACTGTTTGCAATTTAGATATTGCCTGAACCTAAATCATAGAGGGAACATGTTTCATTGACTCCGCACTTGTCTATCAGTTTACGTATTGTTTTTCTCAAAGTTGACCTCTCATTGTATATAGTGTCATATGCACCATCAGCTATGTTGTGTCCTGCATAAAAGTCGACTTTAATCTGTAAGCAACAGTCGGTAGGGTATGCATCAATTACGGCAGTGTTGTCCATTAGAAGCGACAGAAGTGTGACGAGGGCAATATAAATTGCAGGAGAGACTTGGACCCAAGGGCACAGCCTGAGAGTGAAGGGAAGACCTTTTAGAACGGAGATAAGAAGAAACTTCTTCAGCCAGAGAGTAGTGAATTTATGGAATTCATTGCCACAAAGGCTGTGGAGGCCATGTCATTCAGTATATTTAAGACTGAAATAAATAGGTTCTTGAGTATCTAGGGGATCAAGGGTTACGGGGAGAAAGCGAGAGAATGGGCTTGAGAAACTTATCAGCCATGATTGAATGGGGGAACAGACTTGATGGGCTGAATGGCCTAATTTCTGCTGCTATGTCTTTTGGTCTTATAATTTTGAGACATGCATATATCTCAGTAGGAAACACACGTACATAATATAGATAAACTTACACAGATATAAATAATCTTACACATGATTGCTTAAACATCTTTCACTAATCAGTAACCACTGGCGTAAAGCACTCGAAAATGATTCAACACATCTTGCACTCTCTAGTTTTCATCATTTTACTGACAAACACACAAAAACTCCTAATTTATATGGCTTAGTGCTGCATTGTACTATGTCTAATGTTCATTGCAATTTAATTTTTGACTTTTTGAATCTGATTCAATTGCCTACATAACAACTTTAGAGAGTTATTGATAACATGTCAGTTACTTAAGAGTTTACAACACAGAAACAGGTCATTCAGCCCCACTGGTCTACACCAATATTAGTGCTTTACTCAAGCTTTCTCTAACCTCCCTTCGTCAATCAGTCAGCAAATTCTTCCTTTTTTAAAAAAAAACACCTTATGCTTTTCAGCTTTCCCTCAAATTTATCTGTGCTATTCACATTAACTATTTTATGTAGTTGTGAATCACACAATTTAAGACTTCCAGCATGGAGACTGGGAAACAAACCTAAACTGTAAGAATTAAGCTCTAACTGCATGTTAGTATCTTTTGATGGATTGAGTGACTTGTTCTCTAATAACTCCTACAATGAAATAATATACCACATGCATTATCCCAATCACTATTACCCTTTCACTGTAGTGAACCTGTCTATCGTATAAAGCAAATGATTGATGTATGGAAAAGGCACAGCAGCTAAACTCAGAATGACTTCCATTCATCTCTTTACCATTTGTAATGCTTTACAGACTTAGAATAGCTGCAACACAATGGTCACTACCAATGCTGCATCTATGTAGTAAAGGGATAAAATATTTTTCTTTCACCACATTCTCTCTTATTCCTGGCTAAGCGTCTAGCTTAGCTGCTGGGAGATGCACAGAAGCAGTAGTAGTGTTTCTTTCTCTGAGTGGGCACATTGACAAGACAGTATGGATGATATTGATAAATTCAACAAAAAAGCCACTGGTACAATTCTAATCCAATTGCCTTGAGGCTCGGCGGAATGGAGCTTCACTACACCACAAAATATTGCATCCAATTCTTGTATTTTCATAGCTGGCTTTAGTAATACTTTATAGACTCGGAAGCAACAATGTCAGGCATAGATTAAAACAGCTCTCTGTCCTATTACAAAAAAACCTATGTCAATAACCATCCTTAAATCTTACAATGGGAGTCTTGTCAGCTACATGAATACAAAATAGATTGATAACTCGGTTTAATAAATAGGCGGTATCTTCAATTACAAAATGAAATATATGTTTTTAAAATAACAGGTATGTACAAAACAAACATGAAAGTGCATTATTAAATCCTGACTCTGGTTGATGAATCAGGATTTTCAAATTGACTTTGTTTGTGAATATGTATTTGTTGTATTTTTAAGTCAAAACCAATGCATATAGAAGCAAGAGTACTGCTGGAAGCTGAGGGAACGATCATGCATTGCATAAATGTAGATATTCATACCTTTTCTTTTCCACTGGCTTCTCGTGACACTGTTGAGCCCTAAGGAAGAAAACAAAAAAAAATTACCATTGTCTTTCCAATAGCATGCACATTATAAAATGCTACTCTTATTAGGATTAATTCCACTGTACACTACACAAACCAAGAAGGATTGTACAAAGTTAAATATCACATAACACTCGGTTATAGTCCAACAGGTTTAATTGGAAGCACTAGCTTTCAGAGCGCCGCTCCTTCATCAGGTGGGTGTGGAGGACACAATTCTAAGACACAGAATTTAGAGCAAAAGTCTACAGTGTGATGTAACTGAAATTATACATTGAAAAATACCTTGATTGTTTGTTCAGTCTTTCATCTGTTCCAATACCATGATAGCTTCACTTCTTTCATATGTAAATCACAAAACTTTTTTTTAAAATGTTACATTCTCAGGTTAACTATAACAATTGGTGTTAGCCAGATAATATGTTGCAGGTGTTAGCCCCTTGTGTTCCATGTCTGTGCCATAATGTTTAGACTGATTCTAATCTCTAAAGTGAGTTAACAGAATCTTACATGAATTCATGCAGTTTTTGAGCAAAGTACAATGTAACTCTGCAAGTACAAATTCACCCCACAAACGTATATGTCTACATGTGGGTTTTTGTGTGTGTGTGCCTGTCTGTCTGGGGTGAGGGATTGTGAGTGTGAGAGAGAGTGTATATGTGTTTGTATGTGAGTGTAGAGTGTCTAAGTCTGTGAGGGGGTGCATGTGCGAGTGTGGGAGTGTGTGTGTGTCTGGAGTGGGGGATTGACAGTGTGAGAGAGAGTGTATATGTGTATGCGTGAGTGTAGAGTGGTCTAAGTCTGTGAGAGGATGCATGTGTCAGTGTGGGAGTGTGGGGAGTGTCTGTTGGGGCGTGTGCAAGTGTCTGTGTGCGTGTCTGTGTACACGTGTGTCCATGTGTATGTGTGTATATAGGAGTGCCTGTGTGTGTGTATATAGTGCAATGATGGTCACCTGTAGTGTGACATGAACCCAAGGACCTGGTTGAGGCCCTCCCTATGGGTATGGAACTTAGCTATCAGCCTCTGTTTGGCCACTTTTCGCTGCTGCCTGTCCTGAAGTCTGCCTTGGTGGATGCTCACGCGAAGGTCCGAGGTCGAATGTCCTGGACTGCTGAAGTGTTCCCCAACTGGGAGGGAACACTTCTGTCTGTTGATTGTTGTGCGGTGCCCATTCAGCCGTTGCCGTAGCCTTGCTCGGTTTCCCCAGTGTACCATGCCTCAGGCATCCTTGCCTACAACATATAGGATAGACAATGTTGGCTGAGTCACATGAGTACCTGCCACATACATGGTGGGAGATGTTCCCATATGTCATGGTGGTATCCATGTCCACACTCTGACACGTCTTGCAGCATCTACTGTGACAGGGTTGTATGGAATTGTCCTGAAAGCCAGGCAGCTTGCTCCGAACAATGATCTGCTTGAGGTTTGGTGGTTGTTTAAAGGTGAGCTTGTGGAGGTGTGGGGAAGGTCTTGGCGAGGTGCACATCCTCAACGATAATGTGTTGCAGGTCACGAAGAACATGGTGTAGTTTTTCAGCTCCTGGGAAGTACTGGACAACAAAGGGGGTACTCTGTCGGTTGCAGCACATGTCTGTCTCCTGAGCAGGTCATTACGGTTCCTTGCTGTGGCACATCGGAACTGGCGGTCAATGAGTTGAGCATCATACCTTGTTCTTATCAGGGCATCCCTGACTTCCAACTCATTTATATGGCAAATTTTCATTCACTTTCCCAATGGAAACAAGGAGAGACTGTGTTGCAGAAATATGAAATGGAAGCGTTCACCATCCAATTTCCTTTCCTTCCCTGAAGTAATACTGGACATTTGCATGCTGCCTCTGCCAGGGCACATGCAAGACCTGAATTTGCCCATGTAGATAACTACAATCAGGTGCAAACCCATTATCTGTCTTGTAACGTTGTAGCAAATTTGAGCAAGCCCTAAGTTAGGGCGCCTGTTTCCACACTGTAATGTAATGTAATCTAATCTAATCTAATCTAATAACTACAATCAGGTGCAAACCCATTATCTGTCTTGTAACGTTGTAGCAAATTTGAGCAAGCCCTAAGTTAGGGCAGCCAATGGGGAACAATTCAACTAACAAGCAGTTTAAGCGCTTACAAATTTTACCTGCTTGTCAAAAATACAAAATTCTCTGTGGTGCAATTTTTAAAAAGTATCCAGCTCCAACATAAGTCTATCGAAGTTAGGTGCTTGTTCTGGTTAATGCATGCAACTTGTGTGTAGTTCAGCATCTTGTTGAAGTAACTGAAATGGAACGACATGCTGGTGCTATTTTACATAGAAACATGATTAGGACTGTCAACCCTTTGAGTTTGGTCAATTACATCATGAATGATCTATGTCTTAACTCCAGTTAGCTGCCTTTCTTCCATACATTTCAACATTTGAACTTACAAATCTATCAAGTTCAGTTTTGAAAATTTCATTGGAGTTCCAGCATTGTTATACAATGGCATCATGAGGTCTTCATTTATGACAACTGCAATCCTGAAGAATCAATTTCTATAACTGCAATTTGCACTAAAATCTTTCATCTTGGTTTTCAATTCCTTCCATGACCTCAACCTTCCAGATCTCTTTCCTTCTTTCAGCTTTACCGTCCTCTTAAAACTCAGCGTTCCTATTGTGCATCAGGGGTCCATCCCCAGTTTTAATAATTCTTTCACTGGCACCCTTGCTTTCAGCTGCACTCTGAAATTCTCTGCCTCTTCTTTCAGATGTTCCTTGAAACCCTAGTCTCCACAGATGCTGTCAGACTCTCTGCATTTCTCTAGCAGCACTTTAGTTTTGTTCCTTAAAACCCATCTCTTTGACCAAGCTTTTAGTCACCCCTCCTATTATCACCTTATATGACTCAATGAAATTCTACTTGGTAGCAATTCTATAAAGCAACTTTACAATGTTAGAAAGCAATATGAGTGCAAGTTATTGCTGCTGCTGTTCTACTAATCACTGTTGTAATAATGGCTGTTTTTTGGACACCCAAATTTGATCCATCCCATTCCTGATAAAGGGCTTACACCCAAAACATTGATTCTCCTGCTCCTCGGATACTGCCTGACCTGCTGGCTTTTCCAGTGTCACACTTTTCGATCCATCCGCCATACACCATTCACATATGCACCTTGCAGCAAGGATTGCTGCCTGGCAACCAGGAGCAGCAACATCCATGGATGATCTTTTCCCCCTCCAGCTGACAGCACCAAAGCCAACAGCAGTGACCAAATATGAAGAATCAGAACCAACCCAATGAAAGAAGATGATCTTCTTATGCATTGAGTAGCTAAAACTTGTGAAGGACTTCCTTATAGGTTAGTGATGACAGATGCGGCAGTGACTTCCAAGAGCAAATCTTGAAGGAGAAATATATTCCTCTGGGATTGGACTAACTGGATTGCTCTTCCAAACAGTCAAGCTGGACTTGATGGGCTGAACATCAATCTCATGCGCTGTGCTATTTTATGGTTCCAGATTCTTTCGCCAAACATCACATAATTTAAATCTGTTCAGGAGTCACATCGGGAATAATCAGTTTGCATAGATCAGTATGCATTCAGTTAAAGCTTTGGGGGCAACTGTGGACTTTCAATTTTATTGATATAATGGAACTATTCACTTTCATTGGAATATATTTAAATTGATCCAAATTAAATCTAATACTTGGTGTTTCATAATTAATTATTCACTTGCTTCAATAATTAAATCACTGAATCCATTCTGTAATTAATTGACTTACTGCCAGTGTTTTCTTAATTGTACAATTTAATTTAAAGGATATCCGTGCTGAACATATTAGAATTCAGAACTTGTGTAATTATATTTTCATTTAATATTAAGGAGCCAACTAGATCTAAAGGTTAGCAAACATTTTCTGAGCCAATTTACTGTGACCTCTTAGCCACTGGGCTACAATTAAACTGCAATTTTAGCAGCACAATCTGTCCATTCACACTTAAAATGCCACTCAGTGGTGTTCTTGTAACAGGGGGAAGCTGGAGATGAGAGACAGTGTAAGTGCAAGAGACAAGGTGCATTTGAGACAGAGATTAGTACGAGGAATATGAGGAGTCAAATTATAGTGAGACTCATCCCAATAACGTGACTTAACTACAGTAACATAGCCCCAGAAGAGATTTCCTTGATACCTTGACCAATATTTATGCCTCAAACAACATCACTAAAAGAGATCACCTAGCAGTTTTTGTTTGAGGCCATTGCTGTACACACAATATCTGTACACACAACACCATGCAATACTGCCACAGTACCTCTGCCTCAACCACTCTACATCCCAATAGTATCAAGCAATTTCTCCTAACTATTCTCAAAATGCTGATTGCAAAAATTTAAAAATTAATGAACACCCCCAACCCTTTCATCATGGATTCCTCAACTATAGGAAGTATTCTTTGCTCTTTGCAGCCTGTCAAAATCTTATATTGTGATTCCTTTTTATTTATTTACCCATGAGATGTGGGCATTGCTGTCAAGGCTAGCATTTTTCAGCGATTGTATCTTGCCCTCAGACTGACTAGCTTTGCTAAGAAATTTTAAAGGGTACTTTATAATCAGTCAATCAGTGGGTCTAGAGTCACATATAGGTCAGATCAGGTAAAGACAGCAGATTTTTCTTCCTAAACGACTTTTGTTTTAAAACCAATTCTCTAGCTAGGCAGCATTTATTGCCCAGAGAGCTATTGAGAGTCAATCGCATTGCTGTGGGTCTGGAGTCACATATCAACCAGACCAGCAGATTTTCTTCTCTAGAAGACATTAGTGCACCAGATGGGATTTTGAAACAACTGACAGTGGTTAATGTTAGGCCAGCTCTTTAGATCAGGTTTTGATTGAATTCAAATTTCACCATTTGCCATGGCAGGAATTATACCCCCACAACATTGGCCTGGGATTCTGGATTGCTAGCCCAATGACATAACCAATATGCCACTGCCTCCCAGAATGAACCAGATGGGTTTTTACAATGATCAACGGAAGTTTTACAGTCACCATTACCATATTTAGAATTCTAATCTAGGTTTTGAAATTGATAGAATCGGAGTTCTACCAGCTGTTGTGGTGTGAATCGAACCAGTGCCCCCAGAGCATTAAACTCAGCCTCCAAACTATTAATCCAATGGCATAACCACCATGTTACTGCGTCCCCTCAATTTTTACAAAGTTCCAACATTTTAAGTAGATAGGGACAGTTGGACAAAAAATCTGCAGCTTTAAAATATGAATGGTTTCTGTGCCTTTAACATTATTAATAATCGGCAGTACTTTGCTAAGAATTCACTTACTGGGGTTTCCTTTAGTTAGGTCATGCTGATAAATACCATCTCCACATCAAAGTTAACTTTGAAATTTGCTTTGACAATAGAAACTTTGAAAAGGGGCAAAGTATCCAGTTTTGCTGTATTTAATCCTTTTCCAAGCCTGTTTTTAGCACAGTTTAAAAGGAAATTAATTATACAGTTGAAAATTACAGGAACTATGTTTTATGGTTCATGTAGCACTTTCACAATGATGCAGTCAGGGGTCTGACTCACAGCACAGGCCAACATTCAAATATGCCACCCACAGCTGTGATGAGTTTTAAACGGAGTGGGGGGTTGGCAGGCAGGCATTGAGAATGAAGCAGGGCTATTTGTCTCAAAGAATGATTACTTAAACGATCATTTCCCCTATTATCAGCATAATTCTGGGGAAAGGGCAAGAGAGAGTGGGTGAACAGCCTTTATTCATTCCTGTCACTTTGAACACCACCTATTACCAACCTGATAGACTGGGAATCTGCACATTTAACTTATTCACAATGCACATTGCCTTTGTGGTCTCAATTGCTCAGGGACAAGGGCAAGGATTTGCAAAAATAATGAAGCTGGCAATGAGCTAAACGGGTTGCCATCTGTAAATCAGTGCACAACGGAATGACCATGCTGGCTTTACACGTTATTTTCTGGGACAGAATAGATACAAAGAAAGGGGCCATTTGGCCCACTGTATCTCTGCTGGTTCTCAATTAGAGCTAGTACGTAGTCCCACTTCCCCATCTTTTTTTCAGTAGCACTGCAATTCTTCAGATAATTTGAAAGTTATCATTAACCACACTCTCAGTCAATGCAATCTGGAAGCTAACCACTTGCTCTGTAAGGCTTTTTTGTCAAGTCACCAACATATCAGAGTTATTTTGATTCTTCCACCTATGGAACTGTTACTCTCCATCTACTCTGTCCAAAGTCCCTATGAGTTTGAAAACTCTGTCAAATCTCCTCCTATTCCTCTCCTCTCAGGAGAACAATTTCAGTGTCTCCAATCAAACCACATAAATTAATTTCCTTATCTCAGGAATCTTGTCTGTACCTCTCTAATACCTTCATATCCCCTCCTAAAGCACTGTATCCAGAAATGGATAAAAATTTCAGCTGTGATCAAACCATTGCTATATATAGGTTTTTCCTCAACTTTCTAGATTTGGAATATCTGCCTTTATATATAAAGCCCAGGAGACTATGCGTTTCATTAACCACTCTTAACCTGTTCTGCAATCTTCATTAATTTGAGGCAAATATCTTCAGGCCCCTCTATACCTACACTCCTTTTAGAATTGTACCCTTTATTTTATATTGCCTCTTCTTGCTCTGTCTTCACGCTACTCTGCATTAAATTTCATCTGTCAATTTTCCGCCCATCCCTATTTGAGCCCTTTTACATGGTCTTTCTCGGTTCACAAAACTTCCAAGCTTTAAGTCATCTGAATATTTTAAATTGTTCCTGACAAACCTAATTCACAGTAATTCATATACATCAAGGAAAGTAGGGGTACTAAAGCCAAGCCCCAATAAAGCCCACTGTCATCCTTCCACCAATCACCCCTCACTCTCTGTCTGTTCCGAGGAAAGGTTACTGAACTTAAAATGCTAACTTTGATTTCTCTTCACAGATTCTGCCAGACCTGCTGAGCTTTTCCAGCAACTTCTGTTTGTGTTTATGTTTTACAGCATCTGCAGTTCTTTTGGTTTCTCTGAAGGACCATTGGGCATGAGCAATAAATAATGGCCTTACCAACAATGTCCATATCGCGTGAATGAATAATAGAGAACAAAAATAACAGAGATTAAATCTGGACCTTGCTAGGTTATGGCTCAGCTATTCAGTTGACATACTTGATGATCCACTGTGGGGAAAGGTAGCTCTGAGTTTTAATTAGAAGGAAAGATTAGCAAGCAGATACCAATAATGAGCAAAGGCTTATGCATTTAACAACAGCAAGCAATTTAACAATTGCTTCACCCACCATGACTTCATGTAGGGACCGAGGAAGAACAATTCGTCTGATTCACCAAAATAGGTTTCTACTCACAGCTGGAGTTCTGAATGTTTTAACAGACTGACCTGTGAATCAGTTCCATGTTTTCAATATGAATATACAGCAGTTAATGCATGTGGTTTGCTCGTGTAAAAGTTAATTCTATTATCACTCAAAACTGTTTACATTCCTTTCTGGGACATGGTATCTTGATCAAATGGCTATTATTCATGAGTAAATCTTGTCAGTGAATATCATCAAGGTATTCCTGTATGGTGAACATCATGGACAAGCCACTGCTGCCTCCAGTTGACATTCATACATATACACTTCAAACAGGTCACTGGAGAGAGATTAGGGACAGGAATTCTGGCTGATTTATTCTCCTTCCACAGCTCTCGAAACAGGAATCCTGGCTGATTTATTCCCCTTCCACAGCTCCAGAGCATAACACTCCCCTTGCCACTTGAGTTAAGCTCAGCCAGCTCAACGCCACACACGAGGGAATCAATTAAAATATCTTCCTTGTATGTGAGGACTCATGATATGCTAAGTCATTGCGGAATAAAATACATTTTTAATGTTTTAATCATTAATAGCTCTCTTTCTACAATAAAAGTTTCAAAATGTTGCCAATATCAAGATGCTGTCAGAAACAGCAGTGGCTAACATTTACTAAATATATGCCCTTACTTGCATCGTTTGGATGTTGCTGGATTGTTACCTTATTTCTCCCAGCATCAGAGATGTTCCTTGAGACAGATTCTCTTCTTTTTGGAGTTTTCTCCCTGTACCATGGGCAACTAGGGAAGGGTAATAAATGTGGGCCCAGCCAGCAATGCCCACAGCCCATAAAATTAATAAATTAAAAAAAACACTTCACTTTGTTCCCAGTCTCACTTCCTCCAGAAGCTGCCCTATGCTCACTGTATCTTCCCTCTCCCCTTTACCTAGTTTTCATCCCTGTACTTTGCTTACCATTTAATTCTGAAGATACTTTCTGTGCGAAGAGTTTTACAAATCAATTTCTTGCAGGTTCCCCTTCTAACACAAATATACAAAATTCCACTGGACTACTTGGCTTTGAAAGAAAATTTCTCTGTGTAGAGAAATTCTGATGCAGGTCACATGTTTCTGTCAGGGAAATTACCTTCAGGTCATATTTCCTGTGCACAGTGAGTCTGTGGCTAAAGACATTTCTTGTTACAGTCATATAGGTCTCCACTCCATCTACTGTTAACCGGTACATGCCCAGGAATTGAGGAAGAAGTGTGTTGCCATGGCATTCCACAATATACTAGAAAAATAAAACAAGAATGTTTTCAGAAACAGAAGAAAGTCAAATACGAATAAACACTTTTTGTTATATTTTAAAATAGACTTCATTCCTCTGGACCCATCTGGAACAATGGGCACCAAGACTCTAGTTCAAGCTGCACTGCAAAGCAATCTTTTTCGCTGTTGTATTAACTACTATTAATTATAGTTGCTATGTTTCCCATACCCTGCAGAATCCACAAACTCTTGCTGGGGTTTGACACATTGGGTGCTGGCCGTTTTTCATGACAGTTAAGGAGCGTCTGCAGGTTACTCAGCCATGAAGATAATCACAGATGAATTTAATCTCACTTCCAGCAGACATCCTAAAATTAGTAGCAAGAAACCTGGTTGATATTTCCTCCTCATTCCAGGAGCACAATTCAATTGTTATCTACAGCAGCATAGACTCAAGAACAAACACAAAATTAAAGAGGCTTATAAAATCGTGAGCGACAGCAAAGAGGGTTACGTCAGATTACAACAGGATCTTGACCAGATGGGCCAATGTGCTGAGAAGTGGTAGGTGGAGTTTAATTTAGATAAATGCAAGGTGCTGTATTTTGGGAAAGCAAATCTTAGCAGGACTTATACACTTAATGGTAAGGTCCTAGGGAGTGTTGCTGAACAAGGAGACCTTGGAGTGCAGGTTCATAGCTCCTTGAAAGTGGAATCGCAGGTAGATAGGATAGTGAAGAAGGTGTTTGGTATGCTTTCCTTTATTGGTCAGAGTATTGAGTACAGGAGTTGGGAGGTCATGTTGCGGCTGTACAGGACATTGGTTCGGCCACTGTTGGAATATTGCGTGCAATTCTGGTCTCCTTCCTATTGGAAAATGTTGTGAAACTTGAAAGGGTTCAGAAAAGATCTACAAGTATGTTGCCAGGGTTGGAGGATTTGAGCTATAGGGAGAGGCTGAATAGGCTAGGGCTGTTTTCCCTGGATTGTCGGAGGCTGAGGGGAGACCTTATAGAGGTTTACGAAATTATGAGGGGCATGGATAGGGTAAATAGGCAAAGTCTTTTCCCTGGTGTCGGGGTGTCAGAACTAGAGGGCATAGTTTTAGGGTGAGAGGGGAAAGATATAAAAGAGACCTATGGGACAACTGTTTCACACAGAGGGTGGTGCGTTGATGGAATGCGCTGCCAGACGAAGTGGTGGAGGCTGGTACAACTGCAACATTTAAGAGACATTTGGATGGGTATATGAATAGGAAGGGTTTGGAGGGATATGGGCCAGGTGTTGGCAGGTGGGACTAGATTGGGTTGGGATATCTGGTCGGCATGAAGGAGTTGGACTGAAGGGCCTGTTTCAATGCTGTACATCTCTATGATTTTATGACTGGACAGATTACAGCACAGTATGTTCCCAATGACAGACAAATCCACAATCAGGGCTCACAATCTAAGGATACGGGTGGGCCATTTAGGACTGAAATAAGGAGAAATTACTTCAGTCAGCGAGCCTGTGCAATTCTCTGCCACTGAAAGTAGCTGAGGCCAAAACACTGAATGTTTTCAAGAAAGTGTTAGATATAGTTCTTATGGCTAAAGGGACTAAAGGGTACAGACAGAAGGCAGGAATAGGGTACTCAGTTGGATGACCAGTTATGATCATACCGAATGGTGGACTGCGATTGAAAGGTGAAAAATACTCCTGTTCCTATTTTCTAAATCTCTATGATTCATCATTCTGCCCACTTCATTGATTCGGATTTAGACTGTGCTCATTGCAGGTTTCAGCATTCATTTCAACCAAAGTCTTCGTGTTTTGGTTTGAGGTTACTCCCTGCCTAGCTTCAAATCAGTGTGAAGCGATTGAACAAAAGGAAATACGACACAAGGTCCTTCCTCTTCCCCCAACTGTCACTTTTCTTGAGGTTTTAGTTAAATGTTCACCAACCAATCAAGTGTTAAATCTCAAGTTATGATTTTTTTCACTTCTGATGGCTCACCATATTTCCTGTCCAATTTCAACTTGCTGCACATTTAATACTTTGCAAATGTTAGAGCACAACATTTGTCACAGCCACAGATTTTCATCAAACCAAATGTAACGTGCATCCAAATGTACCTGATGGTATTTCTTTAAAATATTGTGCATCTCTGCTACATCTTCGCTGGTTATCGTTTTAATGACAAATCTTTTGTCGTATGTGGTGAGGAATCGAGCTCCCATTCGATTCTGCGCATCACTGTTTAAGGGAGCACTCCGTGTTACTGAATTCTGAAAGAAAGAACAGCTTTTGAGTGCAAATTTCAAGGAACACCTTCTCAAACAAATGGTACATGGATTAACATTGCTTATTGTGACTTATTTTACCCAGACAGTCATAACAGTGTGGAGCACGCTCCTCAAGGAATGGGTAGGGCAAAAAGTATAGATCAATTTTCTAGGAAACTGGATAAATAGGGAGGAGAAAGAGAGTACAACTGAGCCAGTACTGCCTCCTGATAAAGCATGGAAAGGCTTGTGCAGAACCTGAAAGCTTAATTCTGTCGTTTGTCCCACAGATTTGGTAAATAAATGCAACAGTTCTGTCATTATTAAGAAACAGTGCTTCTGGTATATGTTGAATGTTTTTTTTAGAATTCCAATACAGAACAGTTACAGCCCATTAAGAGGTCACTTGGACCATTGCGTCTGTGCTGGCCCTTCAAAATAACAACCATTTCATGCTATACCTCTGTTTCTCCCCTATAGACCTGCAAAACCTTTCTTCTTCAGACAATGATCTCATTCCCTTTTATAGACTCAAAAACAGCTGGGAAATAGCCCCTTTGGTCCAACCAGTCCACACAGACAATGTTCCCAAACTAAACTATTTTCATTTGCCTGCGTTTGGCCCACATCCCTCCAAACCCTTTTGATTCATGTACTCTTGTGTTTTTTTGGACTATAAAAGTTCCAAAATAAATAAAATCTTATGCTTTTGATACATATAACCATAAGAAATCTACAACTCAGGAGGAGCGCAAGATCCTTGCTATCTCAGTCCACCATCTTTCTTTGAATGCCTCAACCAAACCTGTCTGCACCACAGGGAGAAAGTGAGGACTGCAGATGCTGGAGATCAGAGTCGTGAGTGTGGTGCTAGAAAAGCACAGCAGGTCAGGCAGCATTCAAGGAGCAGGAGAATTGACCTTTGAAGGGCTAATGCCTGAAACGTAGATTCTCCTGCTCCTTGGATGCTGCCTGACCTGCTGTGCTTTTCCAGCACCACACTCTCGACTCTGTCTGCACCACACTCAGCAAGCCCCTTCCAGATTCTTAGTGCGAAACAATTTTTCCTCATATCAATATTGCTGTTTTCCCAATTACAATGAATCGGTTTTTCTTATCTCTGGTTTCCAGTTCACTCCTTCGCAACCTTTCCTGCTTTAATTGACATTGCTAACATCATTCATTGTCCCTTTTAATGTTTGGCTCTTCCTCCCATTAAGTGTGAGAGCCTGCATGGTCTCCAATACACAACATTGCAATTATGCTCTAATCAAAATTTACCACCACATTAATTCCACTGCTGCAAATGGTTGCAATGGACTTGAGGTAGTAAGTACAGAGCATTTAGATTAGAGGTAGAAATTTACCATTACTGAATTAAGAATGCTCGACAACATTAAAACCTATGGATATTACACATAAGCTGTGATTTTCCTCAATTTCTTAAAATAGCCCATTGGACCAAGTAAAGTAGCCATGACCAATAGCAACAGTAGAATCATTCTACACCCGAAATGGAGATATGTCTATCTGAGGTTACAGCTCAGCAAAATGCAGGTGGTGCACTGTGATCTTAAAGAGCAGGAGCTGAGCTCCGACCTGAATCCACAAAGGCAAGTGCAATGTGAGGTAGAGCTATTTTTATACACAATGATTGGTAGGAAAGGCCCTATGTTCCTTCAAGACATCTTCACTTTTCAATCTAATTGTAGTTAATCCTATACCTAACTTGGTTTTCTTGCCCTCTCTTGACATCAAAAACATCTGCTGATCTCGACCTTGAATTGACTCGATGGAATATTCACCGCCATCTGGAGTATAGAATTCCAAAAATTCCTAATCCTTAAAATAATGAAATTTCTTTTCACCTCATTCCTGAACAGCTGAACTGAGATGGAGATTGTTCCAGACTCTCCAGCCAGGAGAGAGAGCCTTGCAGAATTTACCCTGAAAGGCCCTCCTATTGAATGTCTTTTTATGCAGGTATATGCAGTGGAGCCAAGTTCACTACGTTCAGAACAAAAATGGCATGTTAGTCAAGCATGACTTTAAGGGTGTGGTTGACCCAATTTCTCTCTGTCTGATCCCCCTCCCTCAGTACTAGCCACCACCCTCCTTAAAATTGACTGCTGCAGCCTTTAAATTGAAAGTTTTGTTTTTTTTCATTCCATGGTTTAACATGCATGCTCATAAATTCTGGGTAGTACCAAACAGCACACCAAAAAGGGGACAAAAAGTCTTATGTACACTGCCAACATATATATATTTTCGGCCCTCCTTTGTGCTGGCAAACAATGGTATGATTATTCAGACCACAGATTTGACATGCATAACATAGTCCAATTACCAGTTTACAGTACACAAGCACTTTGGCATTAATTAACGTTTAAATGCCAGAACTACGATACAAACCACTCTCAAAATAGCAGCTTTGCCCAAGGCAATTTCACTTTCACAATTTTAGAAATCAAATTAAGTTACTCAGCATTTTGAGAAGCCTAGTTATAAGCACATGCTGAATCTGAAACACAGGCAGAAAGGCAGACTAGCATTTATATGCCATTTTATAATGTTTCTCAGAAATACTCTTACATCAACAAATTCCTTTGAGATTCAGCCACTATGATTATGCAGGCTGTGATGAAATTCTTTTGTTTTGTAACTATTTTGTACTGAAAATGTAAGCACGCTGTGAACATTGTAGTGTTCAGGGAGCCTGATGCTCCAAAATATACTCGTTACATTCAGTGCTACCCTAGAACATGGAAGGAATTGTTGACTGGTTATTCAGGACAGTTTAAGGGTTATTGAACATTCACTTTTAGTCAGAGGGAAACAGTCAGAGAAGGCCGCTAAATTGCTAGTCAGCCAGGTATGTAGTAGCAGAGAGAAGAGAGGAAAGCTGCTGTAGTAATGGGGCCAAGCCGTTAGGACTCGGGAGACATCTGGAACATGAGGTCAAGCTAAGTATCTGGGTTGGAATTCAGGAAAAGCCGTGAAATCTTGAAAGAAACTGTATGCTATTAATAGTTCAGCACAGTTGAAAGCAAGCGTGGAGGTAGCCCACATGCAGTATGTGCTTTGTACAGCTGAGCAAGATTAGAACTTGGAGAAATGCAGGGGTAGTACCATTTTGGTGAAGTTCTGGTGAGAACGAGAAACAGTAGGTGCTCTGTGTAGATGCTGGAGTAAAGTCACCACAGTCTGACCAGGTCACAGAGCTGCTCTCTCTCATTAGAGAGAGATGACTGGTGGTTGTTTAACCTGAGAGTCACCATACCTCAGGATAGAGAGGGATTCAGGAGGACAGTCCTTCATGGCAATCTGAGCCAGTGCAGGAGTCAAACCTTTGCTGTTTGCATTACTCTGCATTGTGTACCAACCATTTGGCCAACTGAGCTAACCCACCCCCAAGGTTTCCAGCACAGTTTCCAGAATCTAGGAGAGTGCAATCCTAATTTGTACTGCTGAACATGGGTATCATTGAGGCAGTAAATGACAGAGGGGCTTTTGAACGAGTTCTGCACCTAGTTCTTTAACAGTGAAGAACTAGAACACCTGAAATTTTCAATAGATTTGATGATCCATCGTATAATTAACACCTAGATGAGTTACTGAGAAATCTGTGGAATCTGTCTTGCTTGCATGAGTTACTTGAGATGTGGTACAGGGTGATCGACCACAGTATGTCTGTTACCCATATTTACCTCAGGTTAATGCTAATTGGATGTTAGAATCTAAGTTTTATATGAAAAATATATCATAGATTGCACTGCTATTCTGATATTATTTGTGGTATAAAAGCAAAATACAGCAGTTGCTGGAAGTCTGAAAAAAAAAACACAGAATGCTGGAGTAACTCAGCAGGTCTGGCAGCAGCAGTACAGAGAAACAGAGCTAAGAGTTTGAGTCCTTCAGCTCTGACCAAGAGTCATATGGAATCAAAAATATTAGTTCTGTTTTTCTTTCTCTACAGATGCTGCCAGACCTTATGTGTTGCATAATTAATTATTGATTGTTCAAAACCATGGAATCTCTGTGTTATTTCCTTAGTAAACACCTGGGATCTCCCATTGCCTAGTTTAAAGGAAAAAAGGTTAGATTGGAACATGGATTTGTTGGCCTTGTCCAGAATCATAAATAAGGAATCAGCAAATCAGTTTTAGACAGCAAGATCTCACAAAGATCCGTAAAATGAACAACCTTATAGTTAAGGTAAAAACAATGACTGCAGATGCTGGAAACCAGATTCTGGATTAGCGGTGCTCCTTGGATGCTGCCTGAATTGCTGTGCTCTTCCAGCACCGCTAATCCACAACCTTATAGTTAAGTTAATTTGTGTGGTTCTAGCTAAGAGAAGCACTGATCTGGAGAATGCTCTGCTTTTCCTTAGACAGTGCTTTGAGAATCAACCAAGAACAGGTTGAGGGGTTCAATGACCCATTCTCCAACAGCACAATACTCCATGGGGCACTGCATTTGGGGTTGCAGCCTAGGTGATGATCTCAAGCTCAGATATGGAATTTGAACACACTGACTGAGGGAGCTGCAGAAATCACCAAGGTTCTTTAGATAACTCCTTCCAAACACACACCACTACCATCGAGAAGGTCAAGGGCAGAAGATACAGGGAAAAACCACCATAGGCTAGTTTCTCAAGAAACCACTTTCTATCCTGACTTGGAAATATATTGGAGATGCCGGTGATGGACTGGGGTGTACAAAGTTAAAAATCACACAACACCAGGTTATAGTCCAACAGGTTTAATTGGAAGCACACTAGCTTTCGGAACTACGCTCCTTCATCAGGAGCGACACTCCTGATGAAGGAGCGTCGCTCCGAAAGCTAGTGTGCTTCCAATTAAACCTGTTGGACTATAACCTGGTGTTGTGTGATTTTTAACTTGGAAATATATTGCCATTTTTTAAATGTCATTGGGTTTAAATTCTAGAACTCCCTCCTGAACAGCATAGTGGGTTTACCTTCAATCAAATGGACTGCAGTGATTCATCACCACCTTGTTGACAGTAATGAGGAATGGGCAATAAATACTGCCCCAGCCAATGAAACCCCTGAAAGAATTTTTAAAATGAAGCCAGTTTAAACGTCATGTACAATTTAAATGTAAAATATTTAATCTCACCATTTAACCAGTTTCAAATCTGCAAACACCATGGATTCATGAATCCAATAATGACACAAACCTTTTTTTCAGACAATCTAGGATCTGTAACTCCAAAAGCCTATTCTCAGGAAGCTGCATGCTCAACAACAACATTACAATCTAATGCATTTCACCTTTTATGACCATAATGGATGAAAGCATTAAATGCAGAGACCCACTTTGGAAGGTGGCCTTTAAGAACCAACATTACAAAACAATTTTTTTTAAAAAAACACATTAATGATTCTCCACTGGACCCTTGTGTACAAAGTAGGGTCTTTCAGCTTTTAAAATGACAGCCTCTCCTTTCAACACCAGACCTGCAACAATAAACCCTTTCTCTGAAAGCATCTGAAGATGTGTGGCACAAAAGAATTTCAAAATCCAAGCATGAAAAAATATTTGTCAATTCATCCTCATTTTGAACTATATTAAAATTATCACTTTTTTAAAATTGTGATCCACAGTCTCAGAGGGGTTTAGAATGGAGCCATAAAACACTTTTTTGTGTTTATTTTCAAAAGCCTGCACTAACCAGCTATAAATTTTGAATGTTTTAATTTTGCTGAAGGCAGCATTCTCTCTTTCAAAGCAAGCAGACAAGCAAGGCTGTTGCAATAAGTTTATGAAGTAGCCAGGAGGCCCAGAGAAAGCCCTGAGTGCTTTATAAGTGCCATTTCACACTGCACTCTCGTCCTTTTGGTGTCAAACTCAAGTGAAACAAACTGGCCTCCTCAGACAGCATAGCGGGCAGGAATTTATATGTTTCTTGGGTTTACTATATCCCAGAATCAAACTGAGACAGAAATCTAGACACTCACTACCACACATCTGTGTGTATTTCAAGCTAGCATGACAATTTGAATCCATCTTATATTAGTAAATATTATATGGACAAGGATGTGTCTAATGGAAAGAAAGAATTTGCTTTTGTAAAGCATCTTTCATATCTTCAGGATATCCTACAGACAATATGTAGCCTGTTGTTATGTACCAACTAAGTGGCACATAAACAGTCTCAAGAAAAATAAATGACTGAAATGACCTATGAATTCCTTTCCTGTAGTTTTGTATCTGGGAGAGCACTGATCTGGATACCTAGAGAATTCCCAATTTGTTTTCAATATGTGCCACAGGTGTGTTCATATTCACTTAGTCAGGCAGAAGGGGCCTTTCATATGACACCTTTCCAAAGGTAATATTCCAACAGTACAGCACATCTTCAGTACTGCACTGTCCATGGTCATGATTACTGTGTTGAGAGGACGAAACAGGAAAGGGGTTCCCAATTCCAACCTACCCAAATCACACAAAACCCATTCCTGCCACCTTCACCCCCATCCACCTTCAGCTGGAAATTACACCAAGAGTGAAAGGGGATTGTTTTTATAACAACAAGGGTCCTCTGTTTTATCCCTGTGCTCTGCATGAGGGACACATGAAAGGTGAGGAAAACTGAGCAAGCAACTGAGAGCACAAGGGAGAAAGACAGACAGAAAGCGAGTGAGACATAATGAGATAGACACAGAGTGACAGTTAGCGAGTGACAGACAGGGCAAAAAGAGAAACCGAGAGACAGAGAAGCACAGACAGCGAGAGAGAGCAAGAAGGGGGGGGGCAGGGTGGGGAGAGAAAGAGACAGACAGACAGTCACATAAAGGCTTATATAAAAATAGAAAATGAAAACGATTGTCAAAGTGCACAAAGATGGGGGTGTTGTGGTGGAAAAGGTGCAAGGGAGGTCGGAAGATATGGCGACAAGAGTAGTTAGTTACATACGGGAGATTTCCTGATATTTTTCGTGAACAATACCCACACAGAAAAAGCTAGTACTTAAACAGCAGGTACACTCTGGTCTTTAACCACTGGCTTTCAAATGAATTATTCTGACTGAAGCCAAAGGTTATAACAAACTAAATTCATTGTGAAAGAAAGACGTGAAATGATAGAACTGTCAGCAAACAGCCATTATGTTAAAATTTTACATCTTGGAGATGTGCACATATTGTAATAAAGGTAATATTAATCGCAGCAAATTGAAAGTGTGCCACCCCCTTTAATACTTCAGGGAGAAAATGACAAGCATGCTGGGCAACGAGAATCTACAGTATGAGAGAAAGAAAGATAAAGAGAAGCACAGTTTCCTCATTGGCTGTCCCATGTCAACTGTCATCATTCAAGTTAAAATAGGAACATAAAATGATCGGGGTTATTAGTTGAAAAGTCAGCAGAAGCCTATAAAGTTGTCTTGAGGTCTGGGGCCAAGTAATCTTCCCAACAAAAAAGGGTAAGGGTATATACTGGTTTGTAACAGGGAAGGTATTATGACTTCTATGGTGATGCAATATTTGTACATGCAGAAAACCTTTCAAAGTTCTATCAAAAATAAACAGTTCCATCTTTGTAAAGTTCAATTAAACCCACTATAATTTATTGCCCACTGATTGGTTCTTCCTCACGCTCAGGTATGGTTTGTTGATAGCTCGGTTTAGTTCCCAATGGATTGTTCTTCCTTTTTTAAATGATGGGGTTATTCACCTCCGACATTACTCCAGGCTGATTTCCCCTCACAAACCTCGGTACCTGAGCCCTTACATGTACAGACACTAAATTGTTTGAATATTAGTTTTACAAAAGAGGCTAAAGAACAATGATCAGAGATGGGAGCCACAGCTGATCTTTCACCCCCACCTCCTCCTCCCAAGTTCTGACCAAAATGTAGCACACCCTTACTCCGGCAGGAGACTTACCTGCCCAGACTGTGAGTCATCTTGATCTTCTGCTCTGTATTGCTCAGTGCAACTCACCAATTTGGTCAAGACAGAACCACAGGAGATTTGGAAGAAAGTGGTCAAGTGGCTTGTGGCAATTCAAAACAGCTCAATAAAATTCAACAATATCATCTTAATCAAAACGGACGTATGAGGGGAATAAATAATTCGCATCAAAATTAAATCAGCAAGGCTTAAAGGCTTTAAACTAACTGAATAAGAACCCACAAAACTAGATATTCTGAAGATTTGGCAGTATTTTGTCATTACAGAAATTAATTCAAGAAAACAAGCTGCCATTAAAGTTTTAAATCAGAACAATGATTGCCCTGGAAAACCTTTACCTCATTGTAAACGCTGTGGTAACTGAAGCTAATTTGAATTATGGTATGATTGTTGTTGTAGCAGCTGAATATCTTGGCAACCATTACACAGCTAGGAGATCAAAGCTGCTGTGTGAACACATCTGTACAGAAGACAGAACTAAAAACTACAGCAAACCAGACGAGTCTTTCTCTCTAACCACAGTGAAGTCTGTATGCAGAGGAGAGCTTTGGTAAAACACGATATAGGAGCAAATTACTGCAGATGCTGGAATCTGAACTGAAAACAAAAAATGCTGGTGATCACAGCAGGTCAGGCAGCATCCATGGAGAGAAAGCAAGCTAACCTTTGAGTCTCAACACCAAAACTCATCACGGGGGAAGTAGGGCAGAAGTATGAACAACCTGTGTAGATGGCAACGCTGCTTTACAAACTGCTGTGTTTTTATTGCATATTTCCCTACCCTCAAGAGATCTGTCCAGCAATCATATTAATCGATACCCTCCTGTAAGCTGTCACAATTCTGGGTGTCTGAAATATGCACATATTACACCTAATACCATTAACATCCCTCATT
Organism: Chiloscyllium plagiosum; assembly: GCF_004010195.1. Lineage (NCBI taxonomy): Eukaryota > Metazoa > Chordata > Chondrichthyes > Orectolobiformes > Hemiscylliidae > Chiloscyllium > Chiloscyllium plagiosum. The sequence goes on from NC_057742.1 coordinate 6,546,428, forward strand.
TTGACAAACACTAAAAAAAAACTAAAAAGTGAATGAAACACAGAATATAGGTTAAAATGTAGTTAGAGGCCCTCCTTTAGAAAATGATATAACATTCTTATCTAAAGTGCCAACCTGTCTTCATTGTTAAATGCCAATGGACTCACTTGTATTTTCCATAGTTTCAATTTTGATTTTGTAGTGTTTGCAAACATTGGCTTTCAGTTCTAAAGGTCCTTATCAATATCCAATGTGTGAATCATTTACGAATTCTGGGCATTATGACTATAACCAAGTCAATGGATCGAGGTTCATTACTGTTATAGATTGGAAATCAAATTATATAACCAAAAAATTAATTACTATTGGAATCTTAAGACATGGTTTTGAGCCAAATGAAAGACTCAACAGACAATCAAGGTATTTTTCAATGTATAATTTCAGTTACATCATACTATAAATATTTGCTGTAAATTCTGCGCCTTACAATTGTGTCCTCCACAATCACCTGGTGAAGGAACGGTGCTCCGAAAGCTAGTACGCTTCCAAATAAGCCTATTGGACTATAACCTGGTGTTGTATGATTTTTAACTTTGTACACCCCAGTCCAACACCAGCATCTCCATATCTTGAGCCAGAAAGGCCTACTTCAATATTTTGTTAAATGCATTCAAGGATGCTTATTAGCCTTTGAGCCACACTCTTCTAACACCCCATCTCCTTTTTCACCTCTTCCCTGCCAACCCAACTCCATCCTATTCATCTCTTCCCCAGCTCTACCATTCTCTGCTCTAGGTCTCCAGACCTATGCCAGTCAACTTTCGTCCCATTCAGATTCTTGCTGCCTCAGGGTTTGCATCTCTCACCCTTCTTGTCACTCTTGTCACCCTTCTCCTCTACAGGTCAATAGTTAATAGAAGGACAAGGGTAGCAGCTGCATGGCAACACCACCACCACCTACATCACCTCCAAGCTCCTCACCATCCTGACCTGGAAATATATCAGCACTTCCTGAGCAGCGCTGGGTCAAAATCCTGACTTCCCTCCCTAACAGCATTATGAATCCCCTTACACACCAAGAGGTGCAACAGTTCAAAAAAGCAGCTCATCATTACCTCCCAAAGAGCAACTAGGGATGAGCAATAAATGTTGGCCTATGATCCCCACATCCCATAAATGAATTTTCAAAAAGGCACAATTTCCAACTTGGGGTCCTTCATTCCCAACTTGCCACTCCAAAATGACCTGTCAATGTTGCGTCAGATGCTGGTGCAGTTTCTTCTGCAGACTTAATATTCCTTGCTTTAGTTGACATTGAAAGTCAGGCTCCCAGTAGTTTTCAAAGCTATCAAAACCCTCTTTCTGGCCTCAGCTGGCTTCTGACCATATCTCCATCTCAGAGTTGGGAACAGCATTTCCTGCTGTCAGTCAGAGAGGTTTTCATGAAGTCCAACCCCTTTTGCTTTCAAGCCCTGCTGGCTGGCACAGCTGTTTTGCTTAAATCTGTTCCTGCCGTGCTTTTCAAGTGCCGCACTAAAATATTCCCTCTCACCCCATGTCTCTCTGACAGTATTATAGTCAGTCTGCAATAATGCGCTAGTTCTGTTCTTGGGTTATAAGAAAATTACGTAATAGCAGCACCATTTAAAACTAATGGGGCTGGAATTGTGTTATAATCGATTCCCGCTTTAAAGGTTTGTGCTTTAGAAACAGTGTCCCCAATTCGTCAATCGCACTGTAGCGAACTTCTGTGAATGAAATGTGCGTTGTAGCAGAATGACCTGTATTGTTTCCTCAGTCCTATAGCTCGCACTTTTTTTGAAATTCTCACCTCCCGTTTCTTTAAGAATCTCACCTATTAAAATTTAAAATTTCCATGGTCCACCTTTTTTTTTTAACAAGAAAGGCTTTATTTGGGAAGACTGGAGCCATTGTTTTCAGGTCCTGCTCTAAACTCCAATCCTTGACCACTGATACCAACCCTCCCCATGTAAACTGAGTGAAATTAAGTCAATTTGGTCACAACTTTGGCGGCTTGAGGCTTCTTCCGATGGTTTCGGTGGTGGTTTTTGTCAGCATCCGTCTGAGTCTCCTTGTGGCTACTTTGGCATCGGTCTATGACTCCATGTGACTTTTCTTTGGCAGTGTCGGATTCCGGCCTGGGATTCCAAGGGAGGAGGTTGGCTCCTTGAGTCCAGAGTCATGAACTAGACTAATTTCTCTGTTCTTTGGTTCCTTTCTTTTTTTAAATTCTACTATTGTGTAAGGACTGTTATTCTGAACTTTTTATATCTTTACTCTTTTAATTTATTACTCTGATTCCGAACTTTTTATTTATTTTTCTAATGTATTATTGTGATTTAGTTCATTTGAAGGTTGGTAATGCTGGATTTTTTATTTTCTTCATTTTTGTATCTTTCTTTCCTAAGATATGTTCTCAAGTGTCTGTACCTAGGCACTTTTACGAAGATGGCACTGTAAATGGTGACTTATCAACCTTTCACTGTACTCATGTGAGTACATGTGACAATAAAGTAAATTCAGTTCAAATTTAATCCTGTCATGACTCCCAGCCTCGTAACTGTACTATCACTAAGATCACCTATTTCCGCCTTCACAATGTCACTTATTTTGCCCATGTGACAACTCATCTGTTGCTGAAACCTTTGTTTATGCCCTTCACTAGTTCTACGCATGACTGTTCCAGCACACACCTGGCAGGCTACCCACTTTCTAGCCTCTACAAACAAGAGATGAGCTAAACCGGTTACCTGTGTTCTAACTTGCAGAAAAGCGATACTGGAGGGCATAGATTTACGGTAACTGTTGTCATGGTTCCCACCTCTACCACCCTTTCAGGTAAGGTAAGCAGCAGGTGGTTTACAGAAAATCTGAGCAGAATTTTTTCACACAGAGAGTGATGATTATCTGGAACTCTCCACTTGAAAGGGCAATAGAGACCATTACAACATTTAAGACGTATTCAGATGGACACTTGAGATGTCATAGCATTCAAGGCTACGGACCAAGAGAAATGAGATTAGAGTAGAAAGGTGCTTGATAACTAGCACATTCTTGATGGAACGAAGGGCCTCTTTCCATACTGTAATGACTGTGCTTCTGTCTTTCCACAAAGGTCTCCATTTTCTGATCACCCTGGTGTTCACTAACCTACAGTGGCTTCTGGTTAAACCAAATCTTAATTTTTAATAGGACTAAAGGAGCTGGGGTAGGCCGTTCAGCCCTTTGAGTCTGCTCCACCATTCTAGATTACAGCTAATCATTCATCTCAATGCCATATTTCCATATTCCTTGATGCCACTAGTAACTAGAAATCTACCAATCTCTGCCATGAACTTAATCAATGACTGGACTTACAAAGTTTCTATGGGAGAGAATTCCAAAAGATCACCAATGAATGAAGAGGTTTCTCCTCACTCCAGTCCACTATATTTGCCTTTTATTCAAAGGCTGTGTTCCCTGGTTCTCGACTCCGTCAAGAGAAACATGCTTTCTGCATCTGATCTGACCATTCTCTATGAACTTCTTGAGTTTTGCCTTTCATCCTTCTAAACTCCAGAGAATATGGGTCCAATCTTCACAATCTCTCCTCATTCACTCAACCTTGTTTTCAAATCCCTCCACTGCTTTGTTTCTCCATATCTCTGTGACTTCCCTACCTTCCTTTCCTGCAAGGTTTCTGCACATCTCCAATCCTGGCCTCTTGAATACCATTAACAGGAAAAGGCAGGGTAGATAAAGATAAACAATTTCCACTGGTTGGGCATTCTGGAACTAGGGGCAGAATCTGAGAACTCAGACCAGACCGTTCAAGAGAGATGTTAGGAAGCAATTCTACGCACAAAGGATGGGAGAGGTTTGGAAATCTCTTCCACAAATGGCAGTGGATATTAGATTAGTTGTTAATCTTATATCTGTGATTTATAAATTTTTGTTAAGCGAAGGTATTACAGAAGATGGGCCATTGGTATGCATATGGAGTTAGGACACATATTAGGCCATGATCTCATTGAATGGTGGAACAGGGTTGAAGGGCTGAATTGCCTACTCCTGTCCCTATGTTCTTTCCCCCAGTTACAAGTTACGTTTACAAGAATGATCCTGGGGATGAGGGGTTTGTCATATGAGGAGTGGTTGAGGACCGTTGGGCTGTACTCGATGGAGTTTAGAATACTGAAAGGCCTGAATAAACTGGATGTGGAGAAAATCTTTCCACTAGTAGGAGAGACTAGAACCAGAGGGCACAGCTTCAGAGCGACAAGATGCTTTAGAACTAAAATGAGGATAAATTTCTTCAGCCAAAGTGTAGCAAATCTGCTGCCGCAGAAGACTGTGGAGACCTTGTCATGGTGTGCATTGAAGACAGTGATGGATAGATTCCTGATTAGTAAGGGATCACGTGTTATGAGTAGTAGGCAGGGAAATGGGGTTGAGAAACATATGTCTAGATTAGAGTGGTGCTGGAAAAGCACAGCAGGTCAGGCAGCATCCGAGGAGCAGGAAAATCGATGTTTCAGGCAAAAGCCCTTCATCAGGTACCCAAAAACTTGGACAAAGAGCTATGTTTTAAGGAATGTCTCAGGAGGAAAGCAAGATAGAAAAGCACAGAGGCTTTTTCCAGAGGTTATTCCAGAGTTTGGGGCCTAGACAACCGAAGACCTGGCCACCAACAGTAATGGTCATAAGATATTGGAGCGGAATTAGACCATTTGGCCTATGTAGTCTGCTCTGCCATTTGATCATGATCCACTAGTAACTAGAAATTTACCAATCTCTGCTGTGAACTTAGTCAATGACTGGACTTACAAAGTTTCTGTGGGAGAGAATTCCAAAGGAACCTGATTCTCTTGGCTGTGGGGTCGAGAACCAGGGAACACAGTCTTTGAATAAAAGGCAAATATTTTGGACTGGGATGAGGATAAACCTCTTCACTCATTGGTGATCCTTTGGAATTCTCTCCCACAGAAACTTTGTAAGTCCAGTCATTGACTAAGTTCACGGCAGAGATTGGTAGATTTCTAGTTACATATGGACCATGATTGAATGGCAGAGCAAACTAGATAGGCCGAATGGCCTAATTCTGCTCCAATATCTTATGACCATTACTATTGGTGGCCTGGTCTTCAGTTGCTTAGGCCCCAAACTCTGGAATAACCTCTGGAAAAAGTCTCTGGGCTTTTCTACCTTGCTTTCCTCTTGAGACATTCCTTAAAACATAGCTCTTTGTCCAATTTTTTGGGTACCTGACTTAATACCTTCTTTGAAGGCACAGAAAATCCCTCAGGATGTTTCATTCCATGAAAGATGCTGTATAAATACAAAGTGTTGTTTTCTAAGCCAGCCCATGACGTTATATTTAAGAATTCTGTTTCCTCTGTTGTTTCGAAAGATCTGATTTCTCATCGTATTCAGAGAATGTAGTCTTTCCCATGTTCCTTCTAACATATCAAATCCAAGGAACTGAAGGAACCAGCATTGGGTCATCAACTCGAGAAGAGGCGGGGTTGGAGGAGGCTAGTGGTTAAAACAGAAGAAAGACAAAGAATAAGAAACAATTGAAACAGTGAGCGAGCACCAGCAGAGAAGAATGATACAAAAAGAATGGAATTGCTTATTAATGAAAAACAAAAAGTGAAGGAGGCAAGAGGGAGGGAAAACAACAGAAGTGAAACAGCAGATTGAGAAAAGCAGTGTGATAAAAGTAGAGGTAAAAGAAGAGTAGCTATTATTTTGCAGACTTGGCATTATCAATATTCCAAGCTCGAGTGTGTGACAGGGTCCTGCTTTTCTGGTGATGATCAGTCCAAAAAATAGGCTGAGACCCTCTAAATCATTTAGTTCTGTTCAGATCCTGTAGCCAAGAATGGCTTGAACTGTCTCTTTAATGAAGGCTTGTGAATAATGCACAGGATCCTTCAATCCCTAAAGCATTATTAGAATATGTGGCTATAGGGAACAGTATCTACACCTTGTTTCAAGTTCCACTTTCACCATCACTCTGAATGACCTGACTGATCACCATTTTACTCATTATTAATCATATCTCATGTCCTTGAAGGGATGCAGATTCACCTTATAACATTACAAGATAATGTTCTGAAGCAACTTAGCAAGTTATGTTAACCTTTTACAGAGCACTGGTGCAGCCTCAACTGGAGAACTGTGCCTGGTTCTGGGCACAAAGGATGTGAAAGAGGTAGAGAGTGCAAAAAAAAAGATTTATGAGAATCAAATTTTTCATTCCGGGAACCAGTTCCATAGATAGGTTGGAGAAATTAAGATTGTTCTCCTTGGAGAAGGTTGAGGGAACATTAGATACAGGTATTTAAAATCATTATAGGTCTGGACTCAGTTGATAGGTAAAAATGTTTCCATTGGTGGACAAATCAAGAACAAGAGGGCACAGAGTTAAGGTAATTGGAAAAGACAGTGTTACCATAACAGTAAACATGTCACCTCATTATAGGAAAAATATGGAAGCTTTGGAGATGGTGCAAAGGAGACTTATGAGGATGCTGCCTGGGATGGAGGGCATGTCTTTATGAAGAAAGGTTGATGGAGCTAGGGCTTTTCTCATTGGGGTTGAGTGTGTGGTGCTGGAAAAGCACAGCAGGTCAGGCAGCACTCAAGGAGTAGGAGAATCAACATTTCAGGCATAAGTCCTTCAACAGGAATCCTGATGAAGGGCTTAAGCCTGAAATGTTGATTCTCCTACTCCTTGAGTGCTGCCTGACCTGCTGTGCTTTTCCAACACCACCCTCTCAACTCTGCTCTCCAGCATCTGCAGTCCTCACGTTCTCCTCCTTTCCTCATTGGAGCCAAGGAGGATGAGAGGTGTACAAGATGTTGAGAGGCATAGATAGAGTGGATAGCCAGAAACTTTTTCTCAGGTAGAAATGCCTATCACAAGGAGGTATAATTTTAAGGTGATTGGAGGAAGGTTTAGGAGAGATGTCAGAGGTAGATTCTTTACCCAGAGAGTGGTGGGTGCATGGAATGCACTGCCAGCAGTGGTAGTAAAGTCAGATACATTAGGGACATTTAAGTGACTCTTGGATAAGCATATGGAGGATAGTTCAATGAAGGGTATATACGTTAGTCTAATCTTAAAGTAGGATAAAAGGCAGGCACAACATTGAGGGCTGAAGGGCCTGCACAGTCGTATGCTCTATGTATTCCCACACAGACAGTAGTTAGGATCTGATATTTGAGGCTTGACAGCATGATAGAATCTGAATCTATCAAGACATTCAAGAGATATTGGATCATTATCTGAAAAGAAAAAGAATGTAGGGATGTGGGGAATAGGTACTAAGTGAATTATTCGGTCAGACAGCCAGGCTTGACATGACAGGCCAAATGGCCTATTTCGATGCTGTAACCTTTCTGTGATTCTCTGAAATGCAGCATTTATTTTGCACAATAGTTCACATAAACAGCATCAAGATAAACAGCAGGCTTATCTACGCTTGGTGGTTCTTATCAGGGAGGAATGTTGGCTGGGATACTGAACTGTAAAGAAAAATCCTCTGTCATCAGTTTAACATATCTTCTCAAGGACGACTACACCAACAATGCACCTTAATCATTCAGTCACAGACTGAATGGTCAATATTTGCTGAAGGTCTAGGGTTGGGCTTGAAGCCACTTGACTCGTGCCTAACTCCCCTGTCAAACAAACCAAGCTGATAATTGACTATGGATAGATTAGGTCAAAATCTTCTTTTTTTGCAAGGCGTTCCAAACTCACCTAAGGTTCAGAAAAATGCCACAGCGATTGGAAGCTGATACAAATCAAATACTACACAGTGTGGTGATACATGTTTACTTTGCCAGATATCACCCCTACTTACAAAGACTGGATATCCATCTTTCATCCCATCAATGTGCTCACTGACCTACTCTAGCTTCTGGTTCAGTAATGACTCAATTTTAAAACCCCAACACTTGTTTTCAAATACTTACACTTCTCCAGCCCTACACCGCTCTAAGACATGTCCACTCCTCCAACTGTGGTTCAAACACCATGCTCATTTTAAAATCATCCAACAGTTCCAGCCTTACTTTCAGCCCTAAGCTCAGGAATCCCCTTCTTAATTTATTTCTTTCTCTCTCCAATTCACTGCTGAAAACCTCTCTCTCTGACTGAGCTGCTGGTCAACGGTCATAATATTTCGTTCTGTGGCACAGTATCAAATTTTGTTTGATAACGCTCACCTGAAGTGGTTTGGGACATTTTTTGACATCAAAAGGGGCTACATAAAAGCAGGCTATTGTTGCTGCCCACACAGTGAAGCAATTCAGAGATATCCTGAGATATCCAGAGATATCTGCCTCTGATTAAATAAAAATTCACCAATCCAGGGAGCTGGGAACAGCAATGTCAGAGGAGGGTGTCATCACAGTGTCTGATGTTCTTGAAATAAACTAGTTATGGTAGACTTAAACTCAGTCTTTTAGCGCATACAACAATGCCATGCTACTGGGAATCTCCATTAGAGGCCTCATGAACTTTAGTGGCAAGAAAGGAAAATAAAGTAAAGTACTCTCATTCATTTACAGTCTTACATCTGGTTAAAACAAAATGCTTGGATGCAGACAATTAATCATTCCACTTCCCAGCTCCACTATTCCTCACCTCAATGAACATGAATTTAACCCATTAGAGCCACCTATCTTGCAACGACTTGACTCTAATGTAAAGCAATGTTATCACTAGCACTACAGTATTCCAGACATCTTTTCCTAACACAATGTTGTGAACAGAAAATGACTAGTCACAGTTAAGAAAGTGATATAATTTAGCCACATCCAATAATTGCAGTAGATTTTCTTTCGCATAGTACAAATAGATATAAGTTCACACATAATAAATTTCTACCACCTGGCAATTTTGTTTTCATCAAAACTAGGAATTCATGCGTGAATTTCATAGACGCACATTGTTTGCCTAGCAGCTATGAAGGTTACTTTGACTTTTTGTAGTTATTGTTAACTCAAATGATGAAAAGCACCAGAGTCACACTTGCTTCCGGTTCAAACGCAGCCTCATTCTTTGCCCAGAACAGTCCTGCCTCTCCCCAAACCTGTTTCATCATCCCCCAGCTTCACTGAACAGAACATCAACTGGATGCTTCTTTCCATACTTGTTAGAGCTAGCAGCTATTGGCTAGATCTGCTTTTGCTACTGGCTTGGAGTGATTAGTGGTTGGTTGAGCTGCCACAGTGACAGCTCCAGTCTTCCTGGTTTTTCCATTGTGCTGAAGTCCAGTCTTTCCATCCGTGATACAGCCTTATGCAGCAAATAGTAACCAAGGAAGTTAAGCACAGTCAATGATTAAAATGCACACACACACACATACAGTAACGTTCTCTTTGCTGGTAAAATGAAAAGCGTGTTAACTTTGTTAAAAAATTTAAAAAGAAATATTGACACACATGCGTCGTGCAACTGAGTGTCAGAATCACATGCTGAAAGGTGGTGTTTATTACTCATTCTTCATTTACTTAACAGAAATGCAATCAGCCAAATCTGGATTCTTAATCAGGTATTTGTAGCTAGTGCTCAACACATTGGACAAAACCATTCAATGTAAAATAACGATCATTTCGGATTGTGAAGGTTCTGTTTTTTTTGCAGCATATTAGTTGCAAACCACACAGTACCTACAGCAGTACATGCAGTGCAGCACACAGGAAATCGTGGTAAAGCACACAAATGCAAGGTGCCATTTTATAATCTGACCTGGTAGACTAAACCCACGTTCATTGTCACTTTATCCAGCTCCTGCGACGGAAGCTTTGACAAAGATCGCTATAAACAAAAGAGTTGAAAAAAATAAACACACACACCTATGCCCTGGGAACATGAACTGTTATCAGTTAACAAAGTCCCTACTTATAAGGCAACAAACAAAACATCAACATAAGAGAAATCAAAACCACATTGCAATCAACCTGATCCAACACAAGCAATACTCATTTCAACAGCCTTATTGTTCACACCAAGAATGTTACAAGTGTCATATACGCTGCAGCTAAATAGGTTTCTGAGACAGAAACCAATACAATGTTTAGAAACAATCAAAAAATTAAACGATTTCATTTATTTTACTCCTTTCTACAAAAGACTTGCATACTGTTAAATTCAAAAGGCTTCAAAATACAGTGCCCTAATGGTGGGTGGAGTGTCCTACATTTGCTACTCAGTGGAATGTTGAATGTTTTCAGTATTCATTGAGTCATAAGGCATGGGAACAGACCCTTCGGTCCAACTAATCCATACGACCATGTTCCCAAACTAAATTAGTCCTTCCTGCCTGCATTTGGCCCATATCTCTGCAAACCTTTTCTGTTAGTGCACTTATCCAAATGTATTTTAAGTGGAGCAACTGTACCTGCATCCACCACTTCCTCTGGCAGTTCATTCCACCACTAATCACTTTCTTTGTAAAATGTTTGCCTCATGTCCTTTTTAAATCTTTATCCTCTTAAAATAACTCCACAGAGGCCATTATCCTATCACCAACTCATCCTTTATTTACACGTGTATAGTACTTGACACTAGTCCAGCTTCCTCACAGCCAGCTCTCAGACAGAGCAGAACCTCTGACACTCCTGTTTAGAAAAGTCCACCAGGGCCCCGTACTGGGACCAGGTTAACAGCCCCAGTCAGGGAATTCATATTAAATGAAGTCCACCTGGCTAACCTTGTTACAATCACTACATTCCTCCCCCTCCAAGTCCTGTTCTCTCTCTTCTGAGGCCTCTTCTGAGATGTGTTTGCACTGGACCCGGTTCCTCTGACTCAGCCTCAGATATGGGCGGCATGTATCAGATCAGAGCCCATCTCTTGCGCCCTGAGCAGCTTGGAAGAAATTCATCCTCTTTCTCAGGCAGTAGGGGCATTGAGGCTGCTACATCCGGCATGTCCAATTCAGACTCTGGGGTTTCTTCAATGTTAGATGGAGGAGGAGAACCCATGGGTTCCAACAGACTTGCCGATATTATGAGGAGCTGGATATTATTTTCCTCCTGACTCGTTTGAGAGTTTGCAGCTTTCATGTGGTCCATGTGCTTATTCAGGACTGCCTTATCTACCTGAACTTTCTATGACACAGGACCTGACCTTGCATTGACTGTGCCTCTTACCCACGCAGGGCCATTGCCATGGTTTTGGCATCAAACCTTGTCCCCTGACGTAAACTGTATCTCTCACTTAGAGGTGTCTTGTGTCCGGCATTGGCATCCGTGATGCCGTTCACACCACCCCCGGATCAGACTTCATCTGATGCAGAGTCTTTGCCCCATTAGCAACACTGTGGAGCTATTAGTTGCATGAGGGGTGGTCTGTTAATAAAATAGGAACCAGGACAGCTTGGTACAGAGTGAAGTTGTTTCTTTAAGCCTGCCTTCAAAGTTTGGATTGCTCTTTCTGCCAGACTACTGGCCGATGGATGGTATGGAGCTGTCCTTGTATGCTGAATGCCATTTGACTTTAGGAAATACTTGAATTCCCTGCTGGTAACTGATGGCCTGTTGGCTGTGACAAAAATTTCCAGGAGCCTGTGTATTGCAAAACATGCTCGCTGCTTTTCTATTATTCCAGTATTTTACGAATGAACTCCGTACACGCCCAACCACTCTGAGTGGGCATCTATGATGATTAAGAACATCGAGCCCATGAAAGGGCTGGCAGAGTCGATGTGTAACCAAGTCCAGTGTTTACCTGCCCATCCCCACAAATGTGCGGGAGCTGTGGGCAGTAATTTTTGTCTTTCCTGGAACCCTGAGCACTGCCCAGCAACGTAGCTATGTCTGCATCCAGTCCTGGCCACCAGGGACAACGTCTTGCCAATATCTTCATTTTGGATACCTGGATGATTTTGGTGGAGTTCAGCCATTATCTGGCGGTGACCTTTGCACACGACAATCACTCTTGCTGCACATAATAAAATACCTGAGGTGCTGTACGGTGATATGGTCTCTCTGGGTCCAGAAAAATTTCAATTCTTGTTGTGATGGTGTTTTCATTTCCCCCATCATCACCAGCTGTTTTAGTTTGGTCAGGACCAGATCTTTTTGTGTCCACAGTCTGATATTGTTGGTGGTGACCGGAAAGTTTAAAACCAAAATGGACTTTTCCAGTGACAATACCACCAGTGGTGTATCTGCCAGTTGGAGGTGGCTCAAGGCATCTGACTTGCTACTTGGTCACCTGGACGGTGTTCTGATTTGTAATCATATCTACTTAGAATGAGAGCCCACTGCTGAATTCGACCTGAAGGTATGGGTGGCTTTGCCTTGTCCTCTTTGAGTAGCCCTAGCAGGGGTTTGTGTTCTGTTACTATTACAAATTTATGTCCATGAAGCTGTTGTTGGAACTTGCTCACACCAAAGATGACCACCAAAGCTTTTTTCTCTATCTGGGCATATTTGTGCTCTGCATCAAAGTCCAGGAAGCATATGCTACTGGCGTTCCTCTCCATTTCCTTTGCATCTCTGAACCAATGCGACACTGATACTGTACAGGGAGGCATCACATGTCAGCACCAGATCTCGCTTGGGATCATAGTGTGCCAATACCTCAGATGATGACTGCTGCTTCTTCACTTCCCGAAAGGCTACGAGGCTATATTTAAAGTGGACTCTTTTTCAAGAGCAGATGTAAGGGTGCCAGGATGGAGGCCAGGTTGCATATTAATTTTCTGTAATAATTCCAAGCTTAACCTGAACCAAGGACATCTTTGATTGCCCTTATCTTCCAACAGGTGTAACCCGATCTTGTTGACTCTGCAGCCCAAGTAGGTCATTTGGGATACCTGGAAGATACATTGTTCCCTTCCAAGGTGTATGTCCACCTTACAGAAACATCTAAGGACTATGTCCAAGTTCTCTAAGTGCTCTTTATTGGTTTTCCCTGTTATTAGCACATCATCCAGATAAATGGCAATCAGAAGTAGACCTTGTAAAATGTTTTCCATTGTCCATTGAAAAATGGCTGATGATACCTCAAACGGCAGTCTTGTGTATTGGTACAAACTCTTATGGGTATTAATTGTAGCATACCTTTGGGAATCTTCATTTAACCATATCTGCATGCTCGCATGGCTCATGTCCAGCTTCATTAAGTTTAACAAGTCTAACAAGGGAATTCACATTCAATGAGGTCCACTTGGCTAACCTCGTTAGAATCACTACAATCATAAAAATATGCCCCCTAGTTTTGAACTCTCCTACCTTAGGGAAAAGATCTTTGCTAATCACCTTATCCATGACCAGGATTTTATAAAAAGGTCACCCCTCAACCTCCTATGCTCTAGTGAAAAAGTCCCAGACTATTTTTAATAACTCAAACATTTCATTTTTGACAACATACTGATACACCTTTTCTGAACCCTCTCTCATTTAATAATATTCTTCTTATAGCATAGCAACTAGAACTGCACACAGTACTCCAGAAGAGGCCTCACTAATGTCCTGTTGAACCTCTATATGACATCCCAATGACTAAACTCAATGGTCTGTGCAATGAAGATAAGTGTGCTAATCTTCTTAACCACCCGGACTACCTGTGATGCAACTTTCAAAGTATTATGTACCTGAACCCCTACATCTCTCTGGTCTACTTCAACCCTTTACTATGAAATTGCACCCATATTAGCTCATCTCCCCTCCAGTCAGCCATGCATCTGGAACATAAAAAGACAGATTAACGGTTGGTCAGGTCTTTTTGTTCCAACTTGATGCCCAACTGTTATCTTGTCCTTTCTCTCTTCAAGCAGTAGCTGATCTCTACCATGAATTCACATCTCCAGTATTTGCCATTTTCTTTCTGCAACCATTTCATTGACATTCCATTCACAACCTTCAGCATTCACTCACTCTATGATCGATGTAGAAGTGGCATCAGTGTGTACCATCTACAAGATGCACTGCAACAAATTACCAAGATCCCCTAAACAGCACCGTCTAAGCCTATGACCTCTACCATTTGAGAGTACAAGAGCAATAGATACACAAAAACACCGCCATCAGCAATTCCCCTGTCAAGCCAGACCATCCAGACATCGAAATATATTGCCATTCCTTCAATGGTGAAAACCCTGGAAATCTCCATATATAGGAGTGGCACGGTGGCACAGTGGTTAGCACTGCTGCCTCACAGCGCCTGAGACCCGGGTTCAATTCCCGCCTCAGGCGACTGACTGTGTGGAGTTTGCACATTCTCCCCGTGTCTGCGTGGGTTTCCTCTGGGTGCTCCGGTTTCCCCCCACAATCTAAAGATGTGCAGGTCAGGTGAATTGAGATGGAAATGTGTTGCTGGAAAAGCGCAGCAGGTCAGGCAGCATCCAAGGAGCAGGAAAATCGACGTTTCGGGCATGAGCCTAAAAAGAAGGGCTCATGCCCAAAACCTGCTGCGCTTTTCCAGCAACACATTTTCAATCTCCATATATAGCACTGCTACCCTCTAGGGACTCCAGTGGTTCAAGAGGTTGACTCACTTGCACTTTTCAAGGACAATTTAGGGAAGTACAGTGATTGATGCCTAGCCAGTAATGCCCACATCCTTGAAAGACTACACATTAACAGTACACCTATACCACTACACCAAATTTAGCAAGATTTTACCTCAATACACAACTTCTTTTGCTAATCATACCATATCTCCTTCCCCCAATTGACAAAACAGCATTTTTTCCCCTTGAGAGATGCATTCATCTTCTAATTCCCCTGCCTGTGGGTTTGCACTAATATAGGTGTACATTGTAAATTAATGTCATATTTAGGGACAAGCTTGTCAACAGGAACCAATAAAGACATTTCTCTCTAAGATTAGGGGAACAGTACAATCCCAAGATAATTGAGGATAAAGCAGTGTCATGCTCACTTCAAATCATCAATCCAATGGAGGGTCATGGCTCCCCTCATTCAGCAGCCATTACGTTTTGAAATGATTCTGCAATTTTGTTTCACTTATCCATCCTGGAATTCTAGTCCACATAACAACCATACTTTTGGGAATGAACTGCCAGAAATCAGTTCTGAATGTATCTGTCACTAGTTTGAACACACATCCTCTTGCCCAGTTTAATGTGAAGTAATGGTGCACAATGGCCTTCTCGTTTTTAAGAAGATAAGCTCAAATTTTGTTTGTCCACTGATAAAAATGTTCCTGTAAAGAATGCTTGCTACATAATGTTGCATCTTAGATTGCAACAGTAAACATTTTTGTTCACTTAAGGTATAGGAGTTTACCATAAATGCTGACGGTATTTGACAAAATGCAGAGATACCTAGTGGCAAAAAACTGCTACTGCACCTGTCACCTAAAACTGGACCGAAAATAAGACAATTACGTTCAAATTCTATATAAAAGTGCAACATATTGCAGCTACTGATAATCTGGAAAAAAAATCAAGAGAAGTGATCAGCAGGTCAAGCAATCAATGCACAGCTAATATTTCAGGTCATCCAAATGGAGTGTGTTGCTGGCAATTCCTGCTTTTATTCTAACCCTTATCAATTGGTTAGAGAATACGAGTCACGATATGATTGCACATTGCAGAATTGCCATATTTTATAACATAGAATATGTGATTTCTGTCCTTCTAAACCGTTCCAACTTTCCACCAAGCGAGCTACTTCTATCAGTTTTCAAGAATAAAATAAAAGCTGGAGGATTATTTCCCCTTTTCTGTCTTGCTTTTCTCTCAATACTGCCAGAAATCCTGGACTCTCTGCTTGGACGTGGTTTCCAGATACCGGGTACTATCTGAAACCGTCACATGTGATGAATTATTCATGCACAAGCATTCAGTAAGTGCTGGACAAACTAGCAGCAGAGCAAAAGCCCAGTCATTGCCTAAACCCACATTTGCCTGGGCAGTGGAAATCAATCAGCAGTGATCAAGAGTAGGAATCCTTGTTGATTGCCTTCTCTCCTAAGCAAGAACATGTGCAGCAGTCATGGTCAAGTAGAGTTAACACAGAAAGAGGGTCAAATGTGATGTGCATCATTTAGCTACTAAACTGAGGCATCGAGGAGTATTATATGTCCTTTATTGCCAATCCATTAGTAATAAGTCATTGATTACAATGATCACTATGAGTAGGTCGAATAAAAAACAAATGACAACGGACTGAGACACTCATATCCACTGTTGTAGTTTTGTTTGAAACAAGGTGAAATCAGATACAATGTTTTGATGTTACAACCTAACTGGGAAGAGTATGATTATCACCACACACACTGTTCCACAAGCCATCATAAAATGTGTAAAATGCCACCAAAATAACTAATTTATATGACTGACTGCTATTCAGGAAAAAAAAACATACCAATTCAGATCAGGTTCATCATTAACAAAAAATATTTATTGTAACATAATTTCAACAAAGGGCAGAGAGAAAAAGAATTAATAATCTACTATTATGCATTTTAAACTATATTCCTTTAAAAATAACACACGTTCGCATGTGCACACACACAAGCAAACACTTATGGCTAAGACAGCAAGAAGTCAGAGGGTTTGATACATATTATGGGTGAGAGAAAAAACAAACAAACTGAGAAGATCAAATTTTGAAGATTGAAAGCCTAGATCTCACTGGAAGAGTATTTGTTTCAATTTTTTATAAATTTCAGGAATAATGACACACTGTTGCCAGTTAAACAATTGTTGTCCTTCACTTTGATAGTTGATCTGGAAGACCTTTCATTGCTAGAATTTTTTTATTAAAGGTTTCTTGGTTTGCACCCATTCAAAGACAGAGAGGAAGAAAGAGTTTTCAGTTTGCAGGCTCTGGATGTCTCTGGCTGCTCTCCACCTACAGATTTGTAGCAAACTGCAGCCAACCAATCCAAGGAATCTTTCCTTAACTCAAAGACTCTTTGTGCCTTTCAGTCTTCAAATATCCCCTTTGCTGCTTTTAAAAATAACATTGTCTTGCATAGTTAAACATTGCTCCACTTGATTTTTTCCAAATAGCAAAACTCTCTGGTATTTGAGCAGTGCAAATTAACATTGCAGTTTATAATCCAAAAAGGAAAAACATGATCCATATACTGATCTTTCTATTCATCCCAATATACCTGCAAGGTGTAGGGTTATTATAACTACAAGTGTTTATATAGTGCCTTTGTCATAAATCATTCCAAAGGACTTTACAGGGGGCTGTTACAAAACAACATTTGACACAGAGATACAGAACGAGACATTGGGTCGATGAAAATTCAATGGCATGACAGGTTCCAACAGCAGTAACCTCTCTCAGAGGAAATTGAGTGTGACCATTTCCTCAATCAGTTGCAGGTGATAGTCCTCATCATCCCCTGAATGGCTTGTGCTCGAAACTTCGAATCTCCTGCTCCTCGGATGTTGCTTGACCGGCTGTGCTTTTCCAGCACCACACATTTGACTCAGTCCTCATCATCTGCCTGACACAAGACTTCTAAAACAAGCTCACTATTTCCGAGATGTTATGGTAAATAGTTTGCAGGATGGCAGAGTAACTAATTCCAAGACATCCTCAAAGCCTCCTTGAGAAAAATGCAATATCCCCACCAACTCATGGGAACCTCTTGCCCAAGACCATCCAAAACTGGAGAAGCAGTATCCGGAAGGATGTCGATCTTTCCAAGCCTCTCTGGTGGATGCCAAGGGAAACAGCAGAAGCAGTGTGCAAAAAAACCCCAAGCATCCCTCTCACCCACCTCATTAAACTTCACTGGCTCGACCCATGGAAGGATGTGCAAAGACAGTACTGGACTGTTTAGTCACTTCAGCACCCATGTCCTCAGTCTTGAGGGATTGCCTGAGGAGGAGAAAATTTTGGATCATTTGCCCAATCTTTGTCAAAGAAGGTAGTTCTCGGGAGTGTGTTAAAGGAGGAAAGTGAGACAGAGAGATTTACAGTGACAATTCTAGAGCTTAGGGTCTATGCAACTAAAGACATAACAAAATAATTAAAACTGGAGGTGCACAAAAGTCAGAATTAGAGAAAAGTTTGTAGAGATAGAGGAGGTTGGAGAAACAGGAAAGGGTGATCGATGAATAGGATTTGTTGCAAGTAAAGTGATAGGCAGCAAGATTTTGGGTGACCTCAAAGTTTACTGAAGGAAGAATACTGCAGGCTAGCCAGAGCGTGTTAGGCTTGTCAAGTCTGGGAAAACAAAGGAATGCATGATAGTTTCAGGAGTAGATGAAGCAGATTCCGGCCATATAATAGCAGTGCAAGCAGATCAACTTAGTTGCAGTGAAGTATGGTCAAAAGTTCATACTGGTGTCAAGTATGAAATTAAGGTTCCAAACAATCTGGGGATAGGACTCAGTCAAGGAGACAAACAATCAGTTGCTAGAGAACAGGTTTAATAACTTGTTTAATTTTGGCTAACCAAACTGAATGGTTTCAGTCTTCTCAATATTTAACTTGAAGAAATTTCTGCTCATCCAGTTTTGGATGTTGGACAGTCTAACAATATAGAGACAGATGCTGGTGAGACAGAGCTTGGTGTTATCACTGATCTCTGTGATTGGCTGTGTATAAATAAGGGTATGTTTTGGAGCTCTTGTATTAAGTGATAGTGTCCCTATCTTTGAGTCAGGTGGTCTGGATTCAAGTCCCACCAACTCCCGAGCTGTGCAGTAACATCTCCGACCAGGTTGATTAGAAAATATCTACAATGTAAACAAGCAGTGTGTTCACAGACTGTATGTAGCTGGGAAACCACAAGGGGCCAGGGTGAAACCTTAGAAAACCAAGAGTAAAATGAGCAGCAAAAGCAGCTGTTGTAAGTCACTCTCTGGTCACAATTAGGTATGTAAGAATAGAACCATGAGCATTGTCCTACCCAGCTGGACCACACTGGAGACTCTGGAAGAAGATATTTACCGCAAAGGCTGTAGACAAAATCATGCACTAGCAGATCAGCCTCACGCAATCACGGAGATAACAGTTTCACAAGAGATGACGGGGAAAATAGCAAATGCACTTGTGGAAATTTTCCAAAATTTGCTGGACTCTGGGGCAGTTCCAACAGATCAGCAAATGTGACACACTGACACCCACACACACCCTTACAGACACACACACTCCCGCAGGAATCCTCTCAGAGACTTAGACCATTCTACACTCATGCACACACACATGCACTCTTTCTCAGACAGTCACAACCCCCAACCCCAGACACGCGCAAACACTCCCACACTCACACATGCACCCCCGCACAGACTTAAGACACTCTACACTCACTACACGCACACACTCACAAACCCCAAACCCAGACAGACACACACACACACAGACACCCACATGCACACATATTTTGTGGGGTGAATTTGTACTTGCAGAGTTACATTGTACTTTGCTCAAAAACTGAATGAATTCATGTAAAATTCTTATCTCACTTTTTAGATTAGAATCAATCTAAACATTATGGCATAGACAGAGAACACAGCGGGCTAACACCTTCAACATATTGTCTAGCTATCACTCATTGTTACAGCTAACCTGAGAACACAACTTTTAAAAAACGGTTTTGTGATTTACACATGAAAGAAGTGAAACTATCATGGTATTCAAACAGATGAAAGACTCAACAGACAATCAAGGTATTTTTCAATGTATAATTTCAGTTACATCACATTGTAAAGTTTTGCTATAAATTCTGTGTTTTAGGTTTGAGTCCTCCACTATCACCTGATGAAGGAGCGACGCTCCGAAAGCTGGCGTGCTTCCAATTAAACCTGTTGGACCATAACCTGGCGTTGTGTTATTTTTAATTTTGTACACCCCAATCCAACACCGACACCTCCAAATCATGACAGCAAATGTGATGTCACTGTTAAAAAAAGGAGGTAGACAAAGGATGCAGAATTATAGGCCGGTCAGCTTAACTTCTAAGTTTGTGCGAAGATTTGTAGCTCGGGTGCTCGTTGTTGTGGTTCTGTTCGCCGAGCTGGAAGTTTTTGTTGCAAACGTTTCGTCCCCTGGCTAGGCGACATCATCAGTGCTTGGGAGCCTCCTGCGAAGCGCTTCTTTGATGTTTCCTCCGGTGTTTATAGTGGTCTGTCCCTGCCGCTTCCGGTTGTCAGTTTCAGCTGTCCGCTGTAGTGGTTGGTATATTGGGTCCAGGTCGATGTGTTTGTTGATGGAGTTTGTGGATGAATGCCATGCCTCTAGGAATTCCCTGGCTGTTCTCTGTCTGGCTTGCCCTATGATAGTAGTGTTGTCCCAGTCAAATTCACACACACGCAGACAACAAGCAACATGAACTCGACTGGGACAACACTACTATCATAGGGCAAGCCAGACAGAGAACAGCCAGGGAATTCCTAGAGGCATGGCATTCATCCACAAACTCCATCAACAAACACATCGACCTGGACCCAATATACCAACCACTAAAGAGGACAGCTGAAACTGACAACCGGAAGCGGCAAGGACAGACCACTATAAACACCGGAGGAAACACAAAAGAAGCGGACCTGGATCCAATATACCAACCACTACAGCGGACAGCTGAACCTGACAACCGGAAGCAGCAGGGACAGACCACTATAAACACCGGAGGAAACATCAAAGAAGCGCTTCGCAGGAGGCTCCCAAGCACTGATGATGTCGCCGAGCCAGGGGACGAAACGTTTGCAGCTTAACTTCTGTAGTGGGAAAATGCTTGAATCTACTATCATGGAAGAAATAACAAGACATCTAGATAGAAATTGGCCCATTAGGCAGAAGGAACATGAGTTCATAAAAGGCAGATCATGCTTATTTAATCTACTGAAGTTCTATGAAGATGTTAAAGCACGGTGGACAATGGGAACCCAGTAAGTGTGTTGTATCTAGATTTCCAAAAGATATAACAAAGTGCTGCATAAAAGGCTGCTGCATAAGATAAAGATGCAAGGTGTTATGGGTAATGTATTACCATAGATAGAGGATTGGTTAACTAACAGGAAGCAAAGAATGAGAATACGTGAGTGTTTTCTTGGTGATCGGTGAATAGTGGTGTGCCTCAGGGATCAGTATTGGGACCGCAATTATTCACAATTTACATAGATTATTGAAGTGGGGCACCACGTGTAATGTGTTAATGTTTGCAGATGATGCTAAGATGAGTGGTAAGGCAAAGTGTGTGGAGGACTGTGAAACTTTGCCAGGGCACATAGATACTTTAAGTGATTGGGCAAAGGTCTGCCAGATAGAGTGCAATATTAATAAATGTGAAGTCATCCATTTTGGTAAGAATAACAATAGAAAGGACTATTATTTGAATAGTAAAAAAAATTACACCATGCTGCTGTGCAGAGGCACCTGGGTGTCCTTCAGCATGAATCACAGAGGTTTGGTCTAGAGATGCAACAGGGAATTAAAAAGGCAAATGGAATTTTGTCCTTCATTGTTAAAGGGGTTGCCACAGGAAGGTTATGTTGCAGTTGTAAGGTGTCACTCCTGGAGTACTGCGTGCAGTTTTGACCTACTTACTTGAGAAAGGATGAACAGGCAGCAGAGGGGGTGCAGAGGAGGTTCACTAGGTTGATTCCGGAGTTGAGAGGGTTGGCTTACAAGGAGAGACCAAATAGGCTGGGATTATATTCATTGGAATTTAGAAGAATGAGGGGCAATCTTATAGAAAGATTTAAAACTATGAAGGGAGTAGAAAAGGTAGAAGTAGAGAGGATGTTTTCACTAGCGGGTGAAACTAGGACAAGAGGGCACTGCCTCAAGATTAGGGCCAGCACATTTAGGACTGAATTGAGAAGGAACCTCTTCATCCAGAGGGTTGTGAATCTATGGAATTCCCTGCCCAGGGAAGTGGTTGACGCTACTACAGTTTATGTTTTTCAGAAAGCTTTTGATAAAGTCCCGCAAAGGAGGTTAGTGAGCAAAATTATGGCGCGTGGTATTGGGGGCAAAGTACTAACTTGGACTGAAAGTTGGTTGGCTGACAGGATACAAAGAGTAGTGATAAACGGCTCTATTTCGGAATGGCAAGCAGTGATCAGTGGAGTACCGCAGGGATCAGTGCTGGGACCGCAGCTTTTTACAATATATATTAATGGTACAGAAGATGGTATTAGTAATAGCATTAGCAAATTTGCTGATGATACCAAGCTGGGTGGCAGGGTGAAATGTGAGGAGGATGTTAGGAGATTACAGGGTGACCTGGACAATTTAGGTGAGTGGTCAGATGCATGGCAGATGCAGTTTAATGTGGATGAATGTATGATTATCCACTTTGGTGGCAAGAACAGGAAGGCAGATTACTACCCAAATGGAATCAATTTAGGTAAAAGGGCAGTACAAAGAGATCTGGGTGTTCTTGTACACCAGTCAATGAAGGTAAGCATGCAGGTACAGCAGGTAGTGAAGATGGCTAATAGCATGCTGGCTTTCATAACAAGAGGGATTGAGTATAGAAGCAAAGAGGTTCTTCTGCAGCTGTACAGGGCCCACACCTGGAGTATTGTGTGCAGTTCTGGGCTCCAAATTTGAGGAAAGACATTCTCGTTATTGAGGGAGTGCAGCGTAGGTTCACGAAGTCAATTCCTGGAATGGCGGGACTACCTTACGCTGATAGACTGGAGCGACTGGGCTTGTATACCCTTGAGTTTAGAAGACTGAGAGGGGATCTGATTGAGACATATAATATTATGAAAGGATTGGACACTCTGGAGGCAGGAAACATGTTTC
>NC_057742.1:6569156-6621640 GCF_004010195.1 Chiloscyllium plagiosum
CCATGATCATATTGAATGGTGGTGCAGGCTCGAAGGGCAGAATGGCCTACTCCTGCACCTATTGTCTATTGTTTTTAAAGCTATGTTTTGAACAGTAAAGAAATTAAGGGTTATGGAGACAGGACAGGTAAATGGAGCTGAGGCCATTAAAAAATCTGTCTCGTGATCATACTGAATGGCGGAGCGGGCTTGAAGGGCAAGATGGCCGACTCCTACTCCTAGTTCTTATGATCTTACCTTCAACCACGGGAACAATGGTAACTGCTGAATTGACTGCTAAATGTTTGATCAGTTTTAGCAAGTTCACTATCTAATCAGATTGTGATTTGGGGAGGTATAGAGAAGTTTTATTTAATTATCATTCTGTCATGGAATGTAAGCATTGCTCTGTGAGGCAGCATATATGGCCTATTCCCCGTTACCCTTGAGAAGGTGGGGGTGATTTGTTTCTTCAATTGCTGTAGCCCATGTGCTGTAGGTAGACCCACAAAGCTGTTAAGAAGGGAGTTCCAGGATTTTGACACTGAAGGAATGGCAATATATTTCCAAGTCAGGATGGTGAATGACTCAGCGAGGAAATTGCAGGCAGTGGTGCTCCCATCTCTGCTTCCTTAACTTTCACATGGTTGTGGGTTTGGCCGGTGCTGCTTAAGGAACCTTGGTGAATTTCTGCAACACATATAAAAATCATTGCAGCCTTTTCAATCCAGCCACTGTATCGATATTGGGCCTCTGAGATCAATAGGGGGAGGTCAGGATTGGGATCAACTGTGGCAGTTGCAAGGGCAGTTATCCCTTCCTGCTCAGACCCAAACAGAATTAATGATTGTTTTGGAAAGTAGGTACTGAGCACCCAGTGATCTGCAATGCAGAACGGAGTGACCTGCCTTTAGAAACAGAGAGTAGAAAAATAGCAAGGTAAGAAATAAACAATATAAGCGTTTTACTATAATCAACTTTAACTGTGTAAACACAAGAACCATAAAGTTACGCTGTGTAGGTTGATTTTATTGCTTTCATAACAATTATCTCTATAATATGCTCTTGGCTGTTTGTTCAGATGTCTCATATTGCATTCTTTTACAGATATTCCACTCACAGATGACATTGGTGGATTAACTAAACCATTCATTCACTTTAGTTGCACCAAGTATTTGATTATCAAGTGTCACTTAGAATGTTTGAAATAACAATCGGTCATTCACCTTTATGCAGCTGTACCACTGTATAGTGAGGGAGTACATAGTCCAGGAGATGGTGGTGGAGATAAGAGATGGGAAACAAGCCTGCTTTGTTCACTGAAAGGCTAGCATGTGGTTTAGAACAGCAACAACAGTGAAGGGTTCAATCACCATTCCAGCTGATATAGCCTGTTGCTTTGTCCTGCCTCAGAATAAAATAAATAAATTTGCCACGGTGGGGCAACCCTTGATTTTTTGAAGATGCTTCTTGGTAAGAGTCGATGAAAAACAAGAAAACAAATTCCATTCCACACCAAACAAAAATGTCCTTGTTTACTCGGTTTGATTTTAAATGAGTAAAACCACGAGTGAATGCAAACAGAATCTCAGACCAAATTTCACTCTTTAATTGGATTCAAAACATAATTTCCTCATAAGCTTATTGAACACAAATTTCAACGCTACTTTCAACAATTTAATAGATCTTTGAAGTACCACCCACTATTTAAAAACTGTCTGACGAGTTTATATGCAAAATTTGACAAAATACGACACCATTAATGACCCCAATCATAATCAATGATTTGGGGAAGTTTCCATTAGTAATGGAAAATAGCAAATATAAGTAGTGAATTTATTTGAAAGGAAAGGAGGACAGAAGGAAATTACAGGCCCTTCAGCTTAACATCTGTCAAATGGAAGATGATAGAAGTTACTATTAAACAGGCTTTAGCAGGACATTTGAAAATCTTTGAGGCAATCAGGTGGAGTCAATATAGCTTTGTGAAAAGGAAATCCTGCTTAACCATATTTTGTGTTCTTTGAGGAAGTAACATGTATTGTGGATAAAGGGAAACCAGTAGATGCACTACATCTAGATTTCCAGAAGGTAACGCATCTGCATGGATTTAGATGGGGGGGTGCCGGGAAGAGAATCAAACCATCCTGCTAACAGGTTCTGACCAGAAACTTCAGCTCTCCTTCTCCTCTGATGCTGCCTGACCTGCTGTGCTTTTTCCAGCTCCACTCCTTATCCACTCGGGATCAAAACTGTGGTTGCTAAATTTGCTGATGACAAATATAGATAGGAAAGTAATTTGTTAAGAGGGCATCAAAAATTAGGGTATATAAAATGGGTGAAAAGAGTGGAAAATGGAGCATAGAAAGTGGGAAAATGTGAAATTATCCACTTTGGCAGTAAGAATAAAAAACACATCTAAATGGCAAGAAATTACAGAGCTCGGAGATGCAGAGAGATCTGGGTGTCCTTGTGCATGAACCACAAAAGGTTAATATGCAGTTAAAGCAAATAATTAGCAAAGCTATCATATATTACGAGGAGGATTAAACATGCTTCAGTTATACAGAGCATTGTTGAGACCTCTTCTATCGTGTACAACAATGGTCTATCCATTGATGGAAGGATATAAATGCAGCGGAAGTTCAGAAATTTGCAGGACCAATAATACATGTCGTGGGAGGAGGGGGAAGGCAGACTAGGAATTGTCTTATGAGGAAAGGTTTGACAGGAGAGGTTCATATCTGCTGAGTACAAGAGCTAACTTGATTGAAACAAAATCCTCAAGGATCTTGATGGGATACATGTGGAAAGCATCTTTCCTTTTGTAGAAGAATCTAGATTTAATGGGACAGTTTTAAAAATAAGGAGGCATCCATTTAAAACAGAGGCAAGTGATGTTTTGTTTTCTGAGGGATACTCTGTCTTTGCAACACAGTTCCTCAAAAATTTGTGAAAGGAGAATTATCGTCTTTTCAAGGCTTAGACTTAGACAGATTTATGATAAGCAAGAAGGTAAAACGGTATTACAGAGAGGCAGAAAGTAAATCAGATCAGCCCCGATCTTACTGAATGAAAAGCAGGCTCGATGGGCAAAGTGGTGGACTTCTGCCCCTAATTCATCCAGAATGACCACCACCAGCACAAACTATTTGGAGGTTCAAAAATGTACATTACATGAAGCTTTTTGGTATTTACAACAATGTTGCTGGAATTGGAGTGTTTCAGCTACAGGGCGAGGCTGAATAGGTTGCGGCTTTTTTTCCCTGGAGCGTCAGGAGCTGAAGGGTGACCTTAAAGAGATTTATAAAGCCATGAGGGGCAATGGATAGCGTGAAGACCGAAGGTATTTTTCCCCCAGGATGGGGGGAGTCCAAAACTAGAGGGCATAGGTTTAAGGTGAGAGGGGCAAGGTTTAAAAAGGACCTGGAGGGCAACCTTTTCTCACAGAGGGTAGCATGTGTATGGAGGTACCTGCCAGCAGTGGTGAAGGAGATGGGTACAATTACAACATTTAAAAAACATCTAAGATGGGTATATGAATAGGAAGGGTTTAGAGGGATATGGGCCAAGTGCTGGCAAATGGGACAAGGTCAGATTGATATGTATGGACGAGTTGGACTGAAGGGTCTGTTTCTGTGCTGTATAACTCTATGATCCCATAAGCAAAGCAACATTGAGATAAGTATGTGGTTCACAATAACAAATAAGAATATACTGTTTAAAAATCCCAATGCAATGTGCGCTTTTTCTAATGGAAATCAACCCTACTGCAAAGAACATTAACAGATGAATGACCTGGATATAATACTGGAAATCCAGCTTAAATTGATCCAAAGGTTAACCTATTGAAGTGTGAATCCCTTAAGATATATGCATTTGTTGTACGATAAAGGAGCCACCACACAAACTGAAATAAGGGAACATAAATAAGAAACCAGGCAATGTGTGGAAAAACGTCAAATAAGAAGTGTCCTTTGCCTTCTTAAGAAAATACTGAAACCATCAATTATATTGACTACAAAACAGAACATCAGAATCCACAAAGTAGCTGTCTTAGAATACAGCATTATTGGAAACATGGGCCAATAGAGGTGGGGAGGGGGGATAAAATGTCTGTTAATACCAAAAATGAAGTGTTGATCAAGAGAAAATTAACGTGTGCCATGTGAAGCTTTTGGTGAATTAACTCATCTTTATTCTTTCACAGGATATAGGCATTGCTGGCAAGTTGTTGACCATCCCTAGTTCTTCTTGAACAGAGTGGCACGTATTACTATTTCGGAAGATGGTTAGGTGACAACCACATTGGCATGAGTCTTGGAGTCACATGTAGGTCAGATAAGGTAAGGACAACAATGAATCAAATGGTTTTTTTGATGATCACTATTCCCAAATATAGTCATGAATCTTAAATTCCATCTGACTTGGCAGAATTTGAAACTAGGTCCTCAGAGCATCATCCTTGATCTCTGGATTATGAGTCCAGTGGCATTACCATGAACCCTAAAAATCATTAGCTGTAAATACCAAGAAGAAGCAATATTCCTGCAATGATTTGATGTGAAAATTCACAATGTTGACCTGTCCAAGCCACTGGTTGGCTCACCATAAGTTTAAGTTGTATCAAGTGGTTTAAGATTCCAGTTGTTTGTGGAAAGAAAATCTTAAAGGGTGACAATCACTCTCTCAAGGCTGAAGGATCAGTCTGAAAGATATGTAGAACATACAAACTAGAGATGACTCTTATGCTACATAACAACAAGTTCTTCACTTCTTTGATCTCAGATGAGGATAAAAGGTCAGCACGAGGGCAGAAGGGCCTGTACTGTTCTATATTCTAAGATGGCGGTAGAGTAGGATGCTCCAGTTAGAGTTCCTCTGTTCGCTAGTCCCTTTCCCTTTTTTCCTCCTTTTCATAGTTTTCCTTTCCCCTCACCCTATCTGAAGAATGGAGTCGAGGAGCAGAACGAACACGGGTCAAATCCCATGGCAATGCAAAGCAAAATGGACAATTCCTGCAGCGGCGGTGGAACAAGTCCTGGATGGTGGTCAGCACATGGAGGTAAAATGGCCTTATGCTCTGGGGCCAGCAGGGATGGACTGGAACTTAAGTACCGATGGTCACATTATTATTCTGGACTTTTTCACTGTTTCCTGCCAATTTATATGCTGCAACAACACTATTTCTTTTACTCTATCAGATTTGTACCTAGGTACTTGTACCTAAGATGGCATCATTAAAGGCAGCCATTGTAAAACTTTTGGCTGTACTGGACTACATGTGACAATAAAGAATATTCTAATTTAACAGTGACTATACTTCAGAAAATATTTAATTGATTCCAGAGAGCTTTGAGATGTCAATGCCATGAAAGGCACTTTATAAGTTCAAATCTTTTATATTCTGAAGCAGTCTAAAAGATGGAAAGAGCATTGAGAAAAGCACAAATAATACAGAGCAGTATGAACTGTATAGTATTTAAGACAATAAAACATTTAATTTAAATTGATAATTTCTTTATTTCTCTGATGCAGCATGTCAGCAAGCCCAACTGTATTGATTTAACAACTGTGTATGTCATTCACAAAGGGATATGTTCTAAAGACATATGCCTGTATATAGACACTCAAAATATCTACGTATGCATAAAACAGGTGGACTTCAGAATGTCAATAAAGGTGATTTAGCATAATACTGGTTGAACATCTTAAAATAAACAACATGGTTTGTACATCCACCCTTGTACAAACACAAACTCCAATTCAGGGGAACTGATTAAACAAAAGGTTGATGAAACAATTATCTAAATGATCCAGGCTATCACATGCCTCAATTTAGGGTTTCACAAGCATTACAACCACAAGCAGCTTATAACTATGATCCTCACGGTGACAAGAGGACCGAGGACAGAGTTACTGGTGCAGTTTTCAATCAGAGTATAATTGAATTGAACACACACCTTTTCCAATGGTGCTTTTCCAATGCACATTGAAAGGTATTAATGAACCAGTTCCAGCTATACTTCTCTTCCTGTACTTAAGATTCATGGAAATATACAGCACGGAAACAGACGCTTTGGTCCAACTCATCCAAGCCGAACAGATATCCCAACCTAATCTAGTCCCACTTGCCAGACCTGGCCCGAATCCCTCCAAATCCTTCCTATTCATATATCCATCCAGATGCCTTTGAAATGCTGCAATTGTACCAGCCGGCACCAATTCCTTGTAGAGGAAGGACTTATGCCTGAAACGTCGATTCTCCTGTTCCTTGGATGATGCCTGACCTGCTGCGCTTTTCCAGCAACACATTTTCGGCACCAATTCCTGGCAGCCCATTCCATACATGTACCACCCTCTGTGTGAAAAGGTTGACCCTGAGGTCCCTTTTATACTTTACCCTCTCACCTCAAACCTATGCCCCCCACCCCAGGTAAAAGACTTTGTCTATTTATCCTATCCATGCCCCTCATGATTTTACAAACCTCTCTAATGTCATCCCTCAGCCTCTGATGCTCCAAGGAAAACAGCCCCAACCTATCCAGCCTCTCCCCAGCTCAAATCCTCCACCCTGGCAACATGCTTATAAATCTTGTCTGAACGCTTTAAAGTTTCACTTCCGATAGGAAGGAGACCAGAATTGCATGCAATATTCCAAAAGTGGCTTAACCAATGTCCTGTACAGCCTCAGCATGACCTCCCAACTCCTATATACAATGCTCTGACCAAAGAAGGAATCCCTCCTCACCAATGCCCAATCAGGCATGGCAGTGCCCAGGGAACAAGGATCAATAGCCTCAACAGTGAATAATTTTTAGAAAACCAAAACTTGCTTTCAGCATTTTCCATAGCCTCATCTACCTCTTTCTTTAAATCTTCCCCAGCCTTACAACATACAAATGATGAGTAGGCTCCCCAAATGATGAGTAGGCTCCTTGAGCCTGTTCCCCTATTTAATAAGATCATAGCCAACCAATTTAATCCGCAATCCAGCCTATCCCCAAAAACCCTTCACCGCTTGTAGTGATTGTTGCAAGGTCAGCCAGGTGAACCTCACAGAATATGAGTTCCCTGACTGGGGCTGTTACATTTGACCAATGAGGGAGCCCTGGCTGAGAGATATAAATAAGCGTGTTAGAGATTCTGTTCACTCTGAGAGCTGGCTCTGAGGAGGCTAGAGCAGTGTCAAGGACTATGCATGTGTAAATAAAGGGTGACTTGGTGATGAGATACCAGCTTCTGTGGAAATATTTCTCCCCCTTGCTATCGATCAACCTCTGCCTTAAAAATATTAAAAGACTTTGCTTTTACCAGGTTGAGGAGCATATTCCAAAAACTCAAATCCCTCTATGAGAAAAAGAATTCTCTCATCTCAGTCTTAAATGAGCAATCCTTATAATTATTAACGAGTTCTATATTCCCCCCACCAAGTATCCTTTCCACCTCTGCCCTGCCATGACCCCACAGAATCTTACATATTTCAATTAAGTTCCCTCTTACTCTTCTAAACTCTAGCAAATACTAGCCTAACCTGTCCAACCTTTTGAGATATTTATGCTCCTCCAACTCTGGCATCCTGCGCATTCCTACTTTTAATCCTACCGATCTTGGTGGCCATGTTTTCATGTGACTGACTAAGAGAAGCTCTGGAATTGTCTCCTTAAACCTCTTTCTCCCCTCTCCTCTTAACAGTCCTTACAATCCACCACTTTGACAAAGATTTTGGTCACTTGTAATACCTTGTGGTTTGATGTCAAAATTTTGTTTGATAATTTTCCTGTAATGTGCCTTAGGACCTCTTACATTAGAAGCTCGATATACTGTTTCTGTAGCCTCGATGCCATTTCACCACTGTACCCAAAACTGGCACCAGATGAGCTGAGCTAGCAGTGATCAGACTTGGTCTCTGCTCTGCTGTTAAATTCATTCATTAACATTGTGTGATTACGTAGTTAAAGTGTTAATAATTAAAAGCCCCAATCACTGGCTAGTTTTCAATAAAGTATGTCAAAACCTTCCGACTTAAAGAGTTCTATATTTCAACAATAAAAAAGGTATACCAAATGTTTGTCAAACTAGAAGTCTGCCCACAGACTATAGTTAAGGCTAAAAGCTTCCCAGAATCAATATGAATACAACAAAGTGGATGTTTTGTGGTGCAGTGGTAGTGTCCTTACCTCTGAGCTAGAAGATCTAGGTTCAACCCACCTGCCATTGAGGTGCATCATAAATGACAATGTTATAAAGGTGTACTGATTTCCATCAAATTCTTGTTTCTTCCCTCTACTTCTGAGCTCCCTTACTGGCCACCTTTCAATGTGCATTATCTCCCATGAATGAATAAAAAATGTATTAAAACTGGAATCTATTGCGATGTGAGTATTTACGCTGTAAATAAAGTTTAACAGTGATATGTCTAGCCCTGCATTGTGTTCCTGTTACTTACTGTGTTTTTACATTGCAAAAAAAAATGAACACCTCCTAAAATCATAGATTTTTTGAGGAATGTGGATATCTCAAAGTTTTACATGGTCAGGGTTTACTGTGGTTATGTGTATCTGTTGATTATCCAGAATATTTGATCAACCAATACATTCCTGGTCTCATAGGTGCCGCTTAATAAATAGATTGCCGTGCTATATCTCCAGTGAACCATTAAAGTGAGATTCGATGATTCCTCTCGGACTGATGTAAAAGATCTAATAACACTATTTCAAAGAATGGGGTGGGGGGAATTATCCCTGGTAATCCCAGCTAATATTTGTTTCTCAGTTAGCATCACAATATCAGATTATCTGCTTGCTATTACATTGCTGTTTATGGGAACTTACTGAACATGATATTGGTTGGTGTGATTCCTACATCATAACCAGTGACGAGATTTCAAATATACTTAAGAGGCTGTAAATCACAGAGGCGCTACAAAACTGCAGCAATTGTGTTTCTCTCTGCATGAACGCTACCTCACCTGTTGAGTGTTTCCAGCATTTGTTTTTATTACAGCAATAAATCTAAAGTGGCAGCAGCAGATTCATGATCACAATGTTAGCTCAAAGTATTTTTCATAACATTCACCCAGAGTATTCTCAGGCCTGTTTGCCTGTCATTGTTCCATTTTTTAACTTTAATTACTTTATTTCTCACGTATAAGACCATTCTGTACCTGATTTATCTTAAATAAGCTAACCTTTAGTCTGTGTTTGATTCTTTTCCCCATTTTCATTCAGATTCCAATAACCTAACCCGGATGAGCTAGCAATTTAAAAAGTACTTTTGACAACACTTCACCGTCAAAATGCCAACCTGTCTGCTCTTTGCACAGATGCAGCCTGACCTGTTCAGCATTTCAAACATTCACTGCTCTTTTTAATATTAAAAAAAAGGTTACAACAGGCTTAATCACAGCTCCAAAATGCCACACTTCAACTAAGTTGAAAGCCAGGTGAAAGTTGAAACAGTTGAAGCTTAACATGACTCTATTCCATAATCACACCAATATGTTTAACACTTAAAGCAGGAAAGGGTGAGGAAAAAAAGGAAATTAATATTTAATAGTCCACTCTGTAAAAGTGACCTGTGGTAAGCTCAACAGTTACGTCTCAATCAGTTACACACAAACACGTTTAAACCAAAAGGTTCAGGCAGTCTAAGTTGGATTGGAGTAGGTGAGTCTAAAATCAAAGATCCTCCCCAATACGCTGTAAATCACCCTATAATCTTTCTATAGATTCTACAGTTGTGATTTCAAAGATTGTGCAGTCATTAGTCATGAAGTGATGCTGCAGTTTAGACTTTAGAGAATTGAAAACAAAATCACTTTCACATAACAGTGTCTTGGGGTCAATTTTTCAGAAAACAGAAATAAAATCCAGCTCATTATAAAATGCAGTGATTTTAACTGTTTATAAACAGAACCATAAATGTCAGCATCAAGGCTGAGCTCCATTTGTAAGGTTGTGTTACAGCACTCTCCCAATTCATACCATCCATCAAGTCGAATTAGTGCAAAATGTCTTGTCCCCTGTACTCAAACTCACACTATTCTGTTTACTCTTTACGCCTGTGCTTCTTGACCTATACTGGCTCTCACTCCAATTACTTCAACTTAAACTGTTTATCGCCTTTTTCAAATCCCTCAATGGTCATGGCCCTCCATCACTGCAATTGCTCCAACACGCTCCCCCTATTCTGGCTTGGTAGACACCCTTTGCTTTAATCACCCCAGAATTGACAACCATGTCTCAGCTGGGAATCTGGAAATTCCCTCCCTAATCTTCTCTGCTTGTCTTTCCTTTTAAGATGTTCATTAAAACCTTCTTCCTTCACCAAGTTTTTGGTCAGCAGGGATAATATTCCTTTCTGTAAGTTGGTGCCAAATTTTGTCTGATAAAGCTCCTGTGAAGTGTTTTGGGATGTTTTGCGAGTTTAAAGATGCTATATAAAGGCAAGATGTTGCAGCGATGGTGTTACAGGGGAGAATTTTCCTGGTTTGCCTCACCCTCTGGAAAGATGACATCATACATTCAGCATGAAGATGCAACTGCAAAGTACAATTCTCCAGAGAATAAAACCAGAGATTAAACGTTGCAGAACAAAACCATTTGTCCCATCAAGTTTGCCCCAGCCCTTCTGTAGAGCGTCCGGATTTATCCCATTTTCCTAATTTTTCTGCATAACCCTGCAGCTTTCCCTCTTCAAATCAAAATCCCAAAACTCCCTTCCAAACAGTATTGTGGGCCTCCTACAGCTAACGGACTGCAATGGTTCAAATAGTGAACTGCCTATCACTTTCTCAAGTACAACACGGGATAGCTAATAAATGCTAGTTCGAGCAATGATGGCTAAACCCCCTGAATGAACAACAAAAAGGTACCTCTACAATTTCCTCTGGAAAGCTACCGCTGAAATCAATCTCCACCTCTCTTTCAGGCAGTGGCATCCAAAAGTCTAAACACTCCTTCAGTAAAAAATGTTTTCCCTTGGGTCATCTTTGTATTTGCTTTGCCAGTTACCTTAATTATTTGTGAAAGTGAGGACTGTAAATGCTGGAGATCAGAGTCGAAAAGTGTGGCGCTGGAAAAGCACAGCCAGCACCTGAGGAGCAGGAGAGTCTATGTTTCGGGCATAAGCCCTTCATCAGCCCTTCCTGATGATAGAATTATGCGCGAAACGTCGTCCCTCCTGACCTGATATGCATTTCCAGTGCCACACTTTTCAACCTTAAACCTTTGTCCTACTTATCAAACCTTGAGCTTTGGAAATAGTTTCTCTGTCTGTAGATGATTGTAAGCACCTCAATCAGATCACTCCTTAACCTTATTAATTCTAAGGAAAGCAAACCAATCTTTTCAATTCTCACTTCCTTCTTTTGAAGGCAAGGAATCGAATGAGGAAATCACATCCCACACAAGAGATACAAAAAGAAATCAAGATAGTCATAATGTAGTTCCTTTATCACATTTCCTTTGCAGCTGATTCAGACATTCATTTTAATATGAACATACTAATTAGGAGCAGGAACAGACCATTTGGCTCCTTGAGCTTGCTCTGCCATAAATCTGAATGTTGTATCAACCTCACTTTCCTGTCTATTGACAAAACTCTGACCCTTTCGTTAGTCAAGGATCAATCTACTCTGAATAAAAAGTAATCAATGACGTTGCTACAAATGCTATCTGCGCTCCACAAACTCCCAACCCCTCACAGAAAACCTGCTTCCTCATTTCCTCATTAAATTGGAAAACCGCTTATTTTTAAATGGTTTAGTTCCTAGTTTAGGTCTCTCCCACTTGGGAGAAACATCCCTTCAGCACCCACCCTGACAAGTGCCCTCAGGAGCTTGTGTGTTTCGGTACAATCAATGCAGGCAGAATGACTCACAGAGAACAGAATGAAGGAAAAAGATGAGGTGTAATCATGAGGGACGGAAAGCAATCTGCATAAATAAAACAGCGCTCCAAAAATTTGGATGGGCGGAAATAAAAACATTTATCATGTAATATTACATCCAATCTCACCATTTCTGCCCAAGTACCAGAATATTTTTCATTGATGCAGATGGTTTTTCTGTTTCGCATGTGTGTGTACTTCACCTGAGATTTTAGTAGTTAATAATCACAGATCATTGTGAAATTTTGTTTTAACTGGGACATAAAGATGAAAGCTGCAAAGTACAGTGATACTGTGGAACAAAAAGATGCATAAAAGACTTTATGAACACTTACAAAATCAGAAAAAATGTGATCTCCCTTTCATGTAACCATACCATCTCGTACATTAAATATTAAGTCTTCAATTTGTGGGGGATATTTTTTCTGCCTCCTTCAGCTCATTGTTGTCAGAGTTCACCTCAGCTTCAGTCACAGCTGCAATAAATTTCAAAACCTAATCCACTAAACTCATAAGAACACTTGCCATTGTTGTCTAAGTATCCACCAGAGCTGAGTCTCTGGTGACCTGCATCTCAATTATTAATGTTAGGAACTTCTAAAGCAGAAGAAGCTGTCATAATTGCAACAGCAAAGCCTTTGCCTTGTATACAAATTGGTTTACAATTGGAGTTTAAATCTTATTGCTGTACAAAGCCAACACAGGTAGCAATACCTGAGAACAGCTACCAGCTATCAATAGGAAAGACAGATTAAAGAGGGAAGTAAGGTTCATCAGTGCATTGAGATCAATAGTTTTGAATTTACTGGGAGACATGGTAATTAGATGGATCCCTGGAGGTGAAAATTTGGATCTACTGGAGCCATTCTGTCCTGCTTTCCCCAACACTTGACACGGTCTGTCTGTCTGCTTCTCTATCTTTCTTTCACCTCCCCCAAATGTACAAATATATCAGCCTGAAGCAAAGGATGTGGGAGATGGGGTGATTGCGACCAATATGACAAGAATGGTGACTGCAGGGAGATGTTATACACTGCACTGAAACAGTACATTCACAACAAGTTATACGTGCTGTGAGATTGTAAACATTGAGGACACAGGGATTCAGGAAATATTTTACAGAATTCCTCGCATAAGCTCTGGCCAACATGGATGACATTGCCATTTATCTGGATTCAAGCTCTACCAGACTTGGACCAGAAAGACTGATCGCCAAGTCCATTTATTTCACACATCTTCTTTTCCTCCATTCTGTTCTCACACTGTAATTCAGCAGCTGCCATGTTTGGTGCTGAGTCAAGAATTCAAAATCAAACAGCCCACAGAATTTCCATCCAAGTGGCTGCCACTCCCATCTCAACCACACATCCTTTTCTCCACAATTACTGATGCTGGGATACAGATCTCCCTGCAGCAACAGCAGCCAGCCTTGGCAACTCATCTAAGTGACCGTGGACCCAGGCATCAACAGAGTAGTCAGTGGTGAAAGGGAAGGTTCACACAGAGTACTCCAACAAATCCTAATCCTGCCATCACTTGGCATCTGCAGAGCAAGACTCCACTGTATACCATAACCCATTTGATGTCCCCCAGAAACAAGAATGCAAGCTGATATGTCATACTCCAGGTCCTCAGAGAGGAAAGCTGCAGCAAGCCAACAACGGAGCAGGATCAACAAACCAGGTTCTGGTTTAAAATCAAAGCAGACATCTTCTGGTCTGTAAGTTTGAATTTAACACAATACAACAGCTTGATCCCTCAGTTGGGAAATATCCAAATCACAATTTTGGCCACAGAGATTTCTAATTGTTTTTTTGTTAATTTGCCAACTCTTGAATTTTATTGGGCTGACAGGGTTCAAAAGGACTGCTTTCAGTTGTGCACTGATTGATGCATCCTAAATAAAAACATTAAGATCTTGCTTAGAATTTACCCTAGTATAACAGTCCATTTGATTTAACTAATCAAGTACTATTTGTCACTGTAGTCCCACTAAACCTATCAGGATGTCTTCTCTCTCTCGTGCTCATCAAACTTCCCTTTAAATTGATCTGTGCTATTTGCATGAACTGGTGTGGGTGAGAGTTCCATATTCTAAGTTTCGAGTAACAACATTTCTCCTGAATTGTCTACTGAATTTGTTGGTCAGAATTATACTTTCATGATCGTGTAGCTTTGGGGTTCCCAGCAAGTGGAAACATCTTCTATGTCTACATTTTATACCTTTCCCAGTGATGTAAAAAAACTGGAGACTACAAAAAAATATTGCATCAAATTACACAAAAAACTAAATCAGATTGTTATGAAACTCAACTCTTTCATGGGTATCCTTTTTGAATAAAACCTTATTGAGCTGACCAGACTGTGACTCTTGAGTTGTCCTCTGAAACAGTTCAGCAAAACCACTCAGTTGTAAGAGATCACCACACAGTCTGTAACAGGTCACGGTGGTGGTTCTCAGAGAAACCAAGATAGACAATCAATTCTGGCCTTCCCAGCACTGCCAAGATTCCAAGAAAAAACCAAAATAACACTATAAAAGTGAAAAGAAATTGATTTAATCGTTCGATGACAAGCATCATGAGACTTTTGCATTAAGGAAGCCATGCTCAAAAAGGTTTTCTTCACGTAAACGTGATACAGAACAAGCCAATGTCCACCTCCAACACAACCCACAGATTAAACTCTTTTGTTGGCCACATTAGGAGTTGGAATAGGCCACTTGCCCTTTGTACCTGCTTTGCAATAAGATCACAGTTGATCTGATTACTCCACATTCCCACCTAAGCCCCCGATAACCTTTCACCCCCTTGCTGATTGAAAAATTATCCACCTACCTCTGCCTTAAAAAAGTTCAAAGACTTTATTCCTCAAAAAAGTGATGGAAGTAAAGTTCCAAAGATTCAAGACCATCTGTGTGAAAAAAGATTTGCCTTAATTTGAGCTAAAATGGGGAGAGATGATCATATGGTGGTAATATCGCTGGACTGTTAATACAGAACCCAGGTTAATGTTCTGGGGACATGGGTTTGAAACTCACTGACCCCTCCTCAGTGATGGCCTGGCAGCTGTGGCCCAGGGTTTTTTGGTGGCATTTTCAACTCTTCAGATGGCACTGAGCTGAGGCACCTTTGTGGTCTTCTAACCTGTCCAAACCACATTCAATTCTCCTGCTGGGGCTTTCAAGACTCCACGGCTGCCAGTCCTGATACAAGAGGACATTAGATCATTGTTTGACAAGAAACAGTGTGCACGCATATGGAGAAAAGGCAGGAAACTGGCACTAAGTCATTATGCTTATTCAGACAGCCTGCACAAAAATAATGGGACCAAACAGCCTCCTATTGTGCCAGAACAATTCTGTGAATCTGCACAATCGAGAACCTGTCTGCCATCCTTCAATAGATGCTGAGATCAGGGTAACATTTTGGAAGCGAGCTCTCAGAAGACCACTGAACCAGTGTTACTGCTGCCAACTAAGGGCATGGACACCTGCATTAGATCCCAACATCAGGTTCCCAAAATACTACTGGAAATCTAGCCCAATTATACTGATTCTCTCTCCAGAGATGCTTCCAGACCTGATAAGTATTTTCAGGATTTCAACACGGGGTTAAAATGCTGATGAAATTCATCTCAAAAGAAGATGGTTAGTTTGCTCTTTGTCATGATTACCTGGTCTTCAAGTCAGTTTAACTGAACTTTATTTGTCAATGAGAATGATAGAAATGGTAGCATTACATTGGAGCAGAGAACGAATGCCCTTCAGAAGATAATGTTCAGGGATCTTACTGTAGTTATTTAGGAGGAGCCATGGCATGGCCCGTGGCATGGCCGTCATCAAAAAGCAGGAGAAAAATAAGCAACTGAGTCACCCATCAAAAATAAAAAAGCAATGCAACCAATACAGGTTTCACATTTCATACAGTGTTCTTCAATCCATACTTTTTGTAACCATAAGGTGGCACTCTCAGTTAATCATCAAAAGATCCAGGTAGGGCACACATCCTCTTCCTGTATTCGTGCCAAACACCAACGCATCATGTGACACCAATGCCTCAGCATGGATCCAAAATAATTCAGTTCAATGTAACCCTGCTGCAAATTCTTCTTCTGGCTTTTCTAATTTTTGCTGCAGTCCCTGAAATGCCATTCGATTATTCTTCACCGTCTTCACCTCCCCATCAGCTACTCCATCATTAATGCCACTGCTGCCAAGTGTCTCACCACCACCTCTTTCTGTCTAATGTTAGACCTCCCCAGTTCACTTCTGGCAACCCAGACACTCTTCTCCTCGCATGTTGTCTCCCTCTTCACAACACACCATTTCAATGTCATCTCAGCTGTTTTCTTCAAAGTTTGCACAAACTTCACTGACCCTTTGATGTACTGGTCCCTGATCCTGTCATTTCTTACGACTTCACACATACACCTCAATAGTCCCCAGTCACTGTTCCGCTCTTCTTGCTGTCACTCACGTTTTTGCATAATATAAACAAGATTGGTCTCTCACAACTGACTTGTATGAGTTTCCTACCAGATTCAATGAAACTTTTCTATCCTATGAAGCTACTTCAAGTAGAACTAAACTCATGGTTTCATTTCCTTTTCCACACTTCCATCTTCTGTTACCACTGACCTCACGTGTTTGAAGTGACACATTTTCTCCTGTTCTGGTGCAAATTCAATTGGTTTAATTTGCACTGTGCATAACAATGATGCTCAGTTTTTTTAAAAAACACCAAAATCACCATTAAATTAGTAAAATTCAGCATAGTTATATTTCCGGGCATATTTAGATGCACTGTCTGGTAGGGGGAGGAAACAATTTCAAGAGAGCATCAGATGAACAGTTCAAGGTCAAAACATTGCAGGGATATGGGGAAAGAATGGGGTGTGACGTTAACTAAATTGCTCTTTGGAAGAACCAGTGCAGACTACAGGGGCCAAATGAACTTCTTCTGTAATGTACCAGTGTACAATTCTACTTCTTGGCATGGAAGTATTAGAGAGTAGACTACTTTTGATTTGTCATTACTCTCAGGCATACTCAGGAACTCTGCCTCCCCAATTTTTTCAATTCCAAAAGATGTCGTCTCACACTGGAGTAGGAAGCTATCAATATGCCTGCACCTCTCTCATATGTGAGAGCCTACCCATGAGGAGCTAGTGTTCACATTTATTAAATAGGTGGGGTCACTGGAGAGCTGATCCAATTCTGCCTTGCCTATCCACCCATGCAGCTGAGATCAGCAAGAAGGTAACAGATGAATGCCCGGTCTGTATGACTCAGATCCAGCTGAGACGGAACACTTAATCAAGCAAGCTTCAGAATGCTGGAGCTATTCCATTCTTTAAAGCCACTGAAACTCAAAACTTTGTAAAACCCTTAAAACTTCCTCACCACGAAAATATTACTTGCAAGGTGCGTAAATTTCAACTGAGCTGATATTAATACACAACATACAAGGAATATAATGTTGTTCCTGCATTTTGGATCTATATTAGTCAGAAAAACACCAGTTCCTGATGAGTAATTTGGTTGCTGGTTTCGCTGACACCACAAAATGTTGTTCTCTCTTTGGGGTATTTCCTTTCACAGGGAAGAAATTTAGCTGAATATAAACACAGTGCTAATCAAGCAGACTTCCACAAAAGCAGGGAGCCCTTATCTTCATACTCACAACCTCTCATTATATTTTAGTGCACAGCAAGGCCAACACTGAAGAGAAAACAATGATGAGTCAGAGTAAAGCTGACCAAATATTAAATCCGAACAGGGTGGATTGAAACCACAGAATATAATGCTTTGTGTTTTCTGTAACAGAAGCTAGCATATATTTTAAAAATGCCCCAATAGAAGGTAGAACCTACTGCAATGCAACGTACAACCCTCCCTGCAACTCTGCAGTACCAGTCAGTCTTGGAATGGTTTATTTTCTGACTCTACTTATTAAAATACATTGTTAAAATTAACATGATCCATTGACAAGAGTTCAGGGGTGCTGCAGCAACTGACTAACGAGCAAAGAAACCAACCTGATAATCCTGATCATCAATGGAAAATCTCTCTCGCAGGTTTCTGAAAACCATTGGACAATATTCCTTAAACTTGAAACGGCTTGGGAGATTCTCTCTGTAAAATTAATAATGAACAGTTTCATCAAAGTGGGAATTGTAGCCCTGTTTTTATTTGATAAAGCAGTAAATGCCAGTGAATCAATGTCTCTTCCTCACTCCAACCCTCCAGTAGGAGTCTAGTCATGTACAAACAGTCAATTGCAAAGACTTGGTTGAACCTATTTGCTGTATGGCCCAAATTTATTCCCATCTCCCAACCAAAAGACCATGCACCAGATATTCTAATGGGAAGACCCTAACATCACTGCAGACAAACACTCTCCCTGCCCCCACGCTCAAATCTTTCCTCCTCCAAATATCAGACCCCTCAGAGTCAATACCTCTAACTCAACCATCCTCACACCTCGACCAAAATAGTTCTGAGTCGTTCATCTTCTTCCCTGATCCCAAAGAGCATCCTCCAATCAGACATCAGGCCCTGAAGTGTAATATCTGCTCCCCACCCACCCTGATCTGGGGGGTAACAGCTCCAATCCCCCAACTACCCCACTCCCCCCACTGATCTGGCACCCCATTCCCTCAACTAACTGCTACCCTACCCCCAACCTGTCATCCTACCCACCAACTTTGCTTCTCTTGGGAGGTATTAAAGTAGCTTCAGGAAACTTGCATTATGGCAGCTAGTGTCAGAAGATAGATGTGATTTAAGCCCCAATCCACGTCACTATCAACTGTCTGTAAACCTGGACTGCACTGCTCAGCTGGGAGGACTCTTGGCCCATTTGGTCACTTGCGAGAACCAATGCTGATCAGGTTCAGAAATCGGGATCCTGGCCTTTGATTTAATTATAATTTTCGACAACAGGGGATCACAGGGACATAAAGGATTCAATGACAGAATTTTGATTTTTCATTCAGCCATTATGTCTTTTAATAAGTGCATCTGCTCCTCGTTTCTATCAGAAACACAATGACAATGACGGATTATAATGATCAACAGTTCCTACTGAGGCTGATCCAAAGTCACCATCAATTGAAGATTATGTTTTAACCTTGCGAAGTAGTGAATCAAATATAATATTAATAGAATTATACTGCTGCCCAGTGTTTGTAATGATATAGTGATAATGTCACTAGAGTAAACATCTAGAACTCCAAGAAAATATTCAACCATGGTGCTCTTGTGGTAGTGTCCCAGGAGACCAGGTTCATGCCCTATCTATTTCAGAAGTGTGCAATAACATTTTGAAACAGGTTGATTAAAAAAAATCCAGAATTACATTGCACTTGCAGTACAGAAACAGACTAATCAGACCAACCTTGCCATGTTTGTCCTCCAAATAAACCTTCTCCTTCATTATTCCAGCTCTTACTTTCAGCATATCCTTGTTCCTTCCTCACTCTTGCTTTCTAGCTTTAACTGAATATGTGCAATCCATCTTACCTTCCACATGTGTCTGTAAGTTGCACTTCCTAAACAATCTCTGGGTAAATGAGTTTGTTCAGAGTTCGTGATGGATTCATTGTTGACTACCGTATGTTTATGGTTCTTAGCTTTGGTCTCACTTGGAAATAGAAACATCTTCTCTACATTCACCCTATTAAACCCTTTCACAATTTAATAAAAACCCTGTTACAATTAGCCCTCAGTTTAACCTTTTAGAAAAAAAGAAACTTATTTCTTGAGTTAATCAACCTCAAATCACTGGACATTTGTCAAACCTCTCTGTTGTTTACATTGGGAAATTCAAGTAGATTGGCCAGTGTGCACAATGAAACACTTCACCAGATTAACATTTCTTCTCTATCATTTCCCAAATGTATATCTCCTTGTCCTCGTGTCGTAAACATTGCAAGGTGGAGGCCATGCCCCCCTCTACATCAACAGTGCTGAGGTGGAGCGGGCCGAGAGCATCAAGTTTCTAGGAGCAATAATCACTAATAAGCACTCTCCTGGTTCATCCATGTTGATGATATGGTCAAAAAAGCACAACAATGTCTCTACTTCCCCAGGAGGCTGAGGAAGTTCAGCATGTCCACAAAACCTGTTACCAATTTTCACAGATCTACCATAGAAAGCAATCTATCCAGATGCCTCACGGTTTGATATGACAACTGCTCTGCCCAGGAGCATAAGGAACTACAGAGTTGTGAACACAGCACAGCCCATCACACAAGCCAACCTTCCATCCATGGATTCCACCCACAATTCTTGCTACCTCAGGAAGGCAGCCAATATCAAAGACCCTCCCAATCCCACTATAATCTCTTGTCAGGCAGAAGATACAAAAGCTCAAACCTATGTACCAACAGATTCAGGAACAGCTTCTTCCCGCTGTTTGCAGACTTCTCAATGTACCTCTCAAATTTTAAATTAATGCTGATCTCATTCTCTGTGCATCTTCTCTGCAGCTGTAATAATGTATTACCCTAAAGCACTTTGTATGGTATGATTTGCCTGTACTGCATGCAAAACAAAACTAGGTATGTGCGACAATCATAAACCAAATCAAAAAATATGTCATGCTAAAGAATGCGCAGGATGTTCAGTGTCAATGCTACTCCCCACAGGCCACTGCAGATATGGGCAATAAAACAAGTCTAGCTCACTGATTCTTTCTAACACTTTATGGAAATGCTTGGCTCTGTCTTTTTTATCCAGCAACCAAGCCCTTTTCTGGGAAAAAGGCAAGGGATCAGGAATGTGTGCTAAACTCACTGTTGGATTAGATTACTATATTATCTGAGGATATTGGAAAATAATTCAAATGTTCATAATTTAAATCGGAATCCGAAAGCCAACAAGTCAAAGAACTGAAAATGACTCACTAATTGCAGGGATTCTATGATTCTATTTAAATTAATCTATTATATTGATACAACCTTAAGTCACTGCATATGGTTTC
Source organism: Chiloscyllium plagiosum (assembly GCF_004010195.1). Taxonomy (NCBI): domain Eukaryota; kingdom Metazoa; phylum Chordata; class Chondrichthyes; order Orectolobiformes; family Hemiscylliidae; genus Chiloscyllium; species Chiloscyllium plagiosum. The sequence continues at coordinate 6,590,015 of NC_057742.1, forward strand.
ATGTTCAATAAAACAAGGTTCAGAGGCAGAATATCTTATATATGAATGTTGGACAACTCAATATGGTCAGTTCAAATGATTACACTTGAAGGCATCTCTCTTTTTTGTCCATACAATAAAACCAGAGAAAACAACATCCACCCACTTGTTAAAAAGGTGATTGTCCACTTTAATCTTGCTGTATGCTTTGAAGTCATCTGGCATCAACATTACCGGGATCTGAACATGGCTCAGCTCATTGATCTGAAAAGGAAACAGTTAATACTGTTAACCTCACTTTTATGGCAGACTGTATTAGTTCCAGTGGATTGCCTGGCAAGGTACTGTAAATCTAAAGGCGGCTGAAGATGATTCACAGGAAACATGCTGATGTGAAACAAAATAAAGGAAATGAGTGGAAGCTAGTCAATTTCAGCACCATCTTATTCCACTTTTGCTGGGTTTTTTTAAATACTCCAAAGTATTTTTGAGAGTCAAATATAATTTGACAGATTAGTTGCCAAATGCACGGGGCGTATGAAACTGATCCATACAGAACATCAAAAGGTCACTTGGTTTGATTCCCACTCTCTGCATGTATCACTAAAGTGAATGCAACAACACAGCAATTCACTTAAGCGCCCCAGAGCTGCAGAATGGAAAAACAATAAGGCGATGTCTGCTCTTGATTGCTATCCATTACTTCTACAGGCAGAGTGTATGTTTCTGCATTTGTGTGTTTGAGAGCAAGCTGGGGAAAGAGGGGTGGTGGTTGGATGGATGCGTGAGGGCATGTGCATTGGTGTGCATAGGAATTGGACTGTGTGTTGCCGCATATACATGTATGGCCTGTGCTTTTCTAACCACTCATGTTCCAACACTTTTCTCTGATAAAATTCTATTGAATCTCAGTCAACAGTTCTTGGAGGAGCAAGTTCCAAGTTTCTAGCATGATGCACAGAAAAGTCCTTCTCAATATCTTTCTTATAAAGAAAGACTACTTCTAATTTAGACCCCTTGCTCTTGACTACCAGAGAAAATAGGTTCTCTGTCAACCCTGTCAAATTCCCTATCCAATCTGCAAATAATCTCAAACAATTAGATCAGCCATTAATCTTCTATTCTTAATGCAAACAAAACTGAGGAAAGAGGAGGTGCCAAATGTTGCCAAAGGTGTTGCTTGAGCACATGTATCTGAGTGGGTTCCAACCAAATTCATTCTGAAATGAATCTACGTATTCATTCTCATAATCTAACCCTTCTATCCCCGGTAAATTGACCAAGATAAATTGATGTTGAATGCCTCCACATTGGCAGAAAGGATAAAAGAAGCGTTTTCACTAAACAAAAAAAAAGATTTCACAAGACTTTGCCTCAATTATAAGGACAGATTTCTGGTTGGAATGGTGAAAATTTTAATTTTCATTAATTATAAATCGACTTTAGTCAATTCACTCTGCATTCCTATTCGGAGAAGAAATAATGAGTATTAAGCGAGATTTCTGAAATCAGCCATTATAGTCAGAGTTCTATTTTTGAATGAAACAAAATCACTACATCCCAGATCACAAATTCATTCAAACTGCACTCAAAAGGAGAGAAAAGTAACAGAATTCTGATTTGCAATCTCATGAACTACTAAATTTGCTCAATTATTTCTCAACTGCCTTACACATCTTTGCCCTTGAAGAGATGTGCCATAGCAATTTTTACTCCCTGACATAGGTCTTTTGGTAGAAAATGAGAAATTATTCCATTTATGTTTCCATCAGTAAGGCCACAGCAGATTTGCCAATATCCTATAAATATTATGCAATTTTGCTTCGATATGTCAGAATTCATTCGTGGAAGGTGATCACCTCTGACAAGACCAGCATTTATTCATCAATCCAGATTATCCTCAAAAATCAGAGTCATAGAAACGTACAGCACAGAAATAGACCCTTCAGTCCAACTCGTCCATGCTGACCAGACATCCCAACCCAATCTAGTACCACCTGCCAGCAGCCAGCCCATATCCCTCCAAACCCTTCCTATTCGTATACCCATCCAGATGCCTTTTAAATGTTACAATTGTACCAGCCACCACCACTTCCTCTGGCAGCTCATTCCATACATGTACCACCCTCTGCATGAGAAAGTTGCCCCTTATGTCTCTTTAATAATCTTTTCCCTATCACCCTAAAGCTATGTCCTCTAGTTCTGGACTCCCCGAGCTCAGTGAAAAGACTTGGTCTATTTATCCTATCCATGGCCCTCAGGATTTTACAAATCTCTAAAAGGTCACCCCTCAGCCTCTGATGCTCCAGGGAAAACAGCCCTAGCTTAGTCAACCTCTCCCTACAGCTCACATCCTCCAGCCCTGGCAACATCCTTGTAAATCTTTTCTGAACCCTTTCAGGTTTCACAACATCTTTCTGATAGGAAGGAGACCAGAACTGCACACAATATTCCTAAGTGGCCTAACCAATGTCCTGCACAGCCGCACGAAGGTGGGCATGAATTACATTCTTGACGGGCTAAAACCTCTATAGCGAAGGGATGGGATTTTCTGGACATATAACCAGCACGAAGGAATAGTGAGTGATATTGCTCCAAGTCAAGATATGTACAAAGTTGGAGAGAAAATTTTGAGTCGTGGTGTTCCCATATGCTTGCTGCTTTTACTTCTCTATGTTGTTGAGATCATAAGTTTGGAAGCTGCTTTTGAATAGCTCATGTGCAGTGCATTTTGCAGATGATCGACACTGCTCCCATTACATTAGTGATGGAGGAAATGAATGTTGTAGTTACAGGATGGTGTGCAAATCAAGTGGGATGCGGCTTCTCAAGTGTGGTTGGACCTCCCCTCAGCCAGGTAAGTGAGCAGTATTCCCTCATGATTTGTGCCTCATTCATAGTGGTCAGGCACTTGGAAATCATAAGATTATCTACTTGCTACAGAATTCCCAGCTCCTCTAGTAGCTGCAGTATTGATGTAACAGATGCAACATTTATTCCAAGTTATTTTTGTGTTAGGTTCAGTCAAATGGAGGGCATGATTCTGCAATAGTGCAGTGCATCGCTCCATGTGAACAGTATTGCTCATGAATGGCATGAACTGGATTTGAATTCAGCGTACGTTCTTGCAACCGTCAGCTGGCTGGATTGTGATGCAGAGTGATGTCAACAGTTTAGGTTCAAGTGACTGAGGTTACTATGGAGTATTCTCCTTCTCAACCTCTGCCATCTCCTAAGGTGTGGCGACTCTCAGGTTAAATCATCATCAGTTGTCTCTCTCTAAAGAGAGATTAGCTCTATGCTCCAACAGGACTATGGCAACTGTATTTAGATCTAACCATATCCCCTCAGTGTAGAATGGCATTAACTTGGCTGAATTCCCTGCCATCAACATCATTGTTATTACCATTGACCGTAAACCCAACTGGACCAGGCACGCAAATACTGCCATAATATAAAACAAAGAACTGGGGATGCTGGAAATTTGAAACAAAAACAGGAACTGCTGGAGATACTCTGTTTTCTCTCCACTGATGTTGCTGAGTCCATGTTTCAAATGCGCTGACTTTGGAGCACAGTACTTTAGAAACTCAGTTAACAGGGTTAGCTTGGCTTTCTCTCCACAGGTGCTGAGTTTCTCCAGCAATTTGTTGCCTCTTTCATAACCTCAGGATATTGTGAACACTTTATAGTCTAAGAAATATTTTAAAATATTTTGGTCATTATTGGAACACGGGCAATGCAGGGGTCAAGTTACGTACTGTAATGTGATAATAAAAAGGTGTGCGTGTTCCATTGATGCTGGCTGAGGGATAGGTATTGGCCAAGACACCAGAGGGTATGTCCCGTTCTGGCATATTTTATGTCTAGTTAAAAGGTTGATAGGGCCTTCGCTTAACAATTCATCTAAAGGCCACTGTAGGATGGTAATGATTTGAGTAAATCAGTTAAGAGCATTGCTTGAATCAGAATACAATATAATTTGATTTCTTAAAAACTTTTATAATTAGCAAAGCATTAAAGTTGCCACAAGTACACCCACTACAGACACTTTCATTTGCAAACCTAAATTCAGTTGAAGCTCCTGAGCCTGCAACTTGTGTCAAGTACACAATTATTAAATCCCAACACATTATGATGCTGCAGAAAACAAACCAATAGCTCCTATACTCTCCCATCACTTCAAGATATTCTTCAATTAGCAACCCAGATAGTAATCTAAATTACTGAACCAATAAATCAAAAACAGAGATGCCAGCAATTTTTTTAAATATATCTGATAATGGAAGTAGTGCTGAATACAACACATGCCTTACTCAAGCACAGTAGCAAATCATAAATTGCAGAAACCAATAATCATTAGCATATAGCAAGCAGTACAACATTAGTAACAGGCATTAACTAAAATTTCTTTCGATACTGCATAGTAATTCTCTTAATATATATATAAATACACAAGTGTATTGTTAACCTAAATATCTTTACAGTTAAACAGAGTAACAAATTGTTCTTGGTAATCTTTTTAAAGAAAGCTTTTTAAACTTCCATTACTATGTATTTCTTTTTAAATTCACTTGTGGGACATGGGTGTCTTTTACTGGGTCAACATTTATTGCCCATCCATAGTTACCCTTGAGAAGGGAGTGGTGAAATTCAATTATTAAAAGTTGACTGTCACATTTTCTCATTGATAGAACACAAGAACAAATTGTATTTTTATTCAGCACCTTTTGAATAACTTGTTGCCCTGAGAGATTTTGCAGCAATGTAACGAGATTTAAAAAATACAATATCGAAGAGACAACTTTCGGAGAGGTGACTGGTTAAAGAGGTATGTTTTAAGGATTTGATTTGATTTATTGCTGTCACATGTACCTCAGCACAGTGAAAAGTTCTGTTTTGCATGCAGTAGGCAGATCATAACACACATAACATAACATACAGGCCATAGTGTGAACAGAGCGATGCGTACAAAATTACGGTTGCACAGGAAATATACAAAAGCAAGCCCAGCATTAGTTTGAAATTGGAGGTGTCCATTCAGTCGTCTAACAAGAGCAGGGAAGAAGCTGTTGGGGAGAGGTTGGAAGAGATTATAACCAGGGTGGGAGGAGTCTTTGATGATGTTGGCTGCATTTCCGTAGCAATGAGAAGATAGATGGAGTCAATGGATGGGTGATTGGTTTGCATGATGGTGTGGGCTGTGCTCACAACATTCTCTAAGAGCACGTAAAAGAAAGGCAGAGGTGAAGATTTGGGAGGGGGCATTTCCAGACCTTAGGGTTTAAGGTACAGTCACAAGTATTGGAGTGACTCAAGCTGAAGATGCACAGAATGCCAGAGTTAGAAGAAACATTGAATTCTCAGAGTGTAGTAGGGCTGGAGAAAGTTACAGCATCAGAGAGGAGCAAGACCAGGCAGGAAATTAGACAGGTGGATGATGTATTAACCTCCAAGTGCAAGATGCTTTCGAGTTACAACTAAAATTCAATTATTCTAATCAAGCTTCAAACAGTTAAGATGAGTCATTTGCTTTTGCATGTGAAAATGCCAGCAAACCGGCCTCCCAGTGGACTGTCAGAAACAAAACTAAACACTGAAGCTGTATAGATAATATATCCAACTGAGCAATGGATATTTAGACAACTAGTGGATTAAGAGCTGAGTCAGGGGAAAATAATCAATTAAAAACACTCAATTTGATTTGACCTGGTTTATACAAAATCAACCTCAAACTCCCATGAAAGTTCTGTTAGATAATCGAGAGCTAATCAGACTTCTACCATGAAGACTTTCAGACTTTGTCCATTGCTTTCAATTTGGGATTTTCATATTAGTTTTTGTCTACCAATTAAAAGAAAATCTATGGAACATACTCTCCACAGACAGTTGGGGCAATGATCTAGGCACTGGCTTTCACCTCTGAAACAGTGTCAAATTCAGCCCAGCCTTTAGGGCAAACATCTCAACTGACCACTGCTTGGAAAGGTCATGTACAAAACGGTCTCACTACAGCTCCCTGTAGACAGGGAATTACAAAATAAAACTATAAAAAGCAAAAAGTAGGATTTTCATTTGCAGGCAACAATTGATAGGAACAGGAAATGGGCATCCAGACCCTTGAGCCTGTTCTACCGTAATATCAACTCATGACAATCTTTAGCTCAACTCTAGTTGCTTGCTTTCTGAAGTGTACACTTACCTGACTCTGATTTGACTGTGTTCCTAAATGGGGAAAGGGTTCAGAAATCTGAAGCACAAAGGGACTTAGAAGTCCAAGTTCAGGATTTACTTAAGCTTAACATGCAGGTTCGGTTGGCAGTTAGGAAGGCAAATGCAATGTTTACATCCATTTTGAGAGGGCTAGAATATAAGAGCAAAAATGTACTGCTGAGGCTGCATCAGACACTGGTCAGACTTCATTTGGAATATAGTGAGTAGTTTGGACCTTGTATCGAGGGACAGATGTTTTGGTGTTGGAGGGGGTCCAGAAGAAGATTATAAGAATAATCCTGGGGATGAAGGGCTTGTCATATAAGGAGCAGTTGAAGACTCTGGGTCTCAACTCAATGGAGTTTAGAAGGATGATGAGAGTATGTTATTGAAACTTACAGAATACTGAAAGGCCTGGATAGAGTAGATGTGTAGAAAAGGTTTCCACTAGTAGGAGAGTCCAGGACCTTAGGGCAGAGCCTCAGAGTGAAGGGACAACTGTTTAGAACCAAGTTGAGAAAATTCTTCAGCCAGTAGATGGCAAATCTAGGGAACTCTCTGCCGCAGAAGGCAGTGGAGGCCAAGACATCGAGTGTATTTAAGACAAAGATAGATAGGTTCTTGATTAGTAAGGGGATTAAAGTTATGGGAGAAGGCAGGAGAATGGGGTTGGGAGCCATATCAGCCATGATTGAATGCTGGTTAGAGACAAAAATCTGCAGATGCTGGATTCCAAGGTGGACAAGCAGGAGGCTGGAAGAACAGCAAGCCAGGCAGCATCAGAAGGTGGAGAAGTCGACATTTTGGGTATAACCCTGAAGAAAGACCAAACCCAAAATGCTGTCTACTCCATCTCCTGATGCTTCCTGGCTTGCTGTGTTCTTCCAGCCTCCTGTCTAAATACCTTGGATTGAAAGCTGGAGCTGCAAGGGTGAGTGGCCTAATTCTGCTCTTATATGTTATGGGCATGACATGAGAGTGCTTGATGCTGAAACATTTGATGTTCTCAGAACTAATATGCCATTCTTTTCTTTAAAGAATAAGTACACTGCTGACAATGCTCTCCATCTCAATTTTTCCCTGAAATGGTTGAATGGTTTTTTCTTTCCCCTGTTGACACAACTGATGAAATAACTCCACAGAGACTGGTATCCCATCACCAAGTCACCCTTTATTTACACATATGAACAGTCATTGACTTTAGTACTGCCTCATTCAGAGTCAAGGACCAAAGTGTCTGTATCTCCAACACTCACCCTTTTTATAGGTCAGGTAGGGCTTCCTGATTGCGTCAGATTAACAGCCCCAATCAGAGAAGTTGTATTGTATGAGGTCCATCTAGCCAACATCGTTACAATCACTACAACTGTCATCAGTTTGGAATCGATGTACTGCTGTAGCAACAATCGGTATATCTGCGTTAGTGGTATTTTAACAAAATAGGAGCAACTGTTGTGTGTAGATCCATATTTATACCTTGCTTATATACACTGCGCCATGGTGAGTCTATGCTGTGTAAAATGAGAAGTGTCCCAGTATCAGCTATGGCTCAGTGCACTCTCACATCTGGGCTACAGTTTGTTCTGAGAGAGTATGGCACTTTCAAAGCTACAGTCTTCAGTTGAATATTAACCCGAAGTCTTACCCATCCTTCCAAGTGAACCTAACAGATCACATTACACTATTTCAAATAACAGCAGAGCATTTCTTGCCTGGGCACGAAGACAGATAATCTGGTCATGATTACATTCCTGTGTGCAAATTGAATGCCACGCTTCCTGCATTACCTTATCATTATTTCAATTGAAATGCCAGCTTTATTTATACACTCAAGTCTTTAGATTAGATTAGATTAGATTCCCTACAGTATGGAAACAGGCCCCTTGGCCCAACAAGTCCACACGACCCTCTGAAGAGTAACCCACCCAGTCCCATTCCCCTACATTTACCCTTGACTAATGCACCTAACACTATAGCATGGCCAATTCACATGACCTGCACATCTTTGGATTGTGGGAGGAAACCGGAGCCCCCAGAGGAAACCCATGCAGACACAGGGAGAATGTGCAAACTCCACACAGACAGTCGCCTGAGGTGGGACTCGAACCCGGGTCCCTGGTGCTGTAAGGCAGCAGTGCTAACCACTGAGCCACCGTGCCACCCCTTTAGAGTAGGTTTGAATCCATGATACCAGCTTAAAGATGAGAGAGCTGCCACTGAGCTCATAAGATCGATGCCTAAATATATATGCTGAGAGTAATGCAGTTTGGCAACACACAAGATCTAGGCTGTAATGGAGGATGTAGAAACAGGCATGACAAAACAAAAGCTTTATGCTGGTCAATGTAAAATTTAATATGCATGTGTTCACATGGCTACAATAATAATTCAGAGGAGGGAAGAAAGCTGAAGAAGGGGTCTTGAAATTGTTGCCTCTGCCCCAATTCTGTACTGCAACCACACGTGTTTCATTAAAAGAACGCTGCATTATTTTCTGATTGCACAGGGTGTGAGCCCATGTTACTGGTGTATCACACTCAGAACATTGGATTGCCAAGTATTTCCAGTCTTGCAAGGGCCATAAATTGGAAGAAGTAAAAAAAGACTGTATAAAAAATCAGGCTCAGCACCGAACAAGTCTTGCAGCATGTGCTCAGTTCCAGCCCCCTACCTGTTCAGACATTACTCCCACTTGGCTGATTCCATGTCTTGGAAACTGAGTAATTGATGCTTCATCTCAAAAGGACAAATGAGTCAGACTTTAATTTCTATTACAACAGCCATAAAACACAGACCATTGTAATTGTTATTGAGGAACCTAACTGAAGAACTAAATGTTCAAAAGTGCAGAATGCTACCAAGTTCAGTAAAGTGGCATAAGAGATCAATCAAATAGCCATGATTACATGACATTAAACTTGTTTTTTCTAATAATGGGAAAAGGGAGGGGAAATTCAGAGGCAGTACAATGAGCCTCTTTCCCAAAACTGTGAAGCTGCAGAGAATAGGAGTAGTATACGCAAAATGACGCATTGGGACTTTGATGGAACACAGACCAAATTTCAAGGTAGCATGATAACAGTTGTATCAATCAAATGACAAAAAAAATGAAATTGTTCTTTTAACATATAATTTGCAAGAACAAATTTATAAGATCACTTTGTTAAAGGGTGCAAGGTCATTCAACTCATCTGAGCTTTTCCCTACAGAGTAAACCTATATCCCTCCCTTTCTTCTTCATACTCACAGCATCCCAGTTTCTTAACTGATTAAATATTTCAGCCTCCTAACTTGAAGTTCAAACCATGGAGAAAGAAAAGCTGATGACGGAGACCATAAGTAAGTGAAAATGGGTTGGCTGTGCTGAAAGCAGCCAATGGGATAACAAAGCCTGGGGTGTGAGGTTGCATCAAGCACATGGAGGAAGGTGTCCAGGCCCTAAAATCATTGGATTCAATATGGAGTCTGAAGGCTGCAGGGTCCCCAAGTGGAAAATGAGATGCTGTCGCCAATTCTTATTGACTCCTCCACTTTCACCCCACACACACGCAACGTCCTCCTCACAACCCCTCACCTCCTTCAGCATATATACCACCATTTCCTAGCTACTACTTATTCTGAAGAAGAGCCACTGAACCCAAAACACTGCCTCTGCTTTCTCTCCATAGACACTGTCAGGCATACTGAGTTTCTTATGCCTTTAAGCCTTGGTATGATTCTGATTATTCCCTTCCATACTCCCTGTAATATATCTTAACGGAGCTTGTTGACCTAAACTGAACACATTACTGCAGACTGAACTGGGTCAAAGCTCTGGATAATTGAAGCATCACTTTTCTTTTGAATTCCATGAGCCTTTAATGATTCTTCTTGAAGTCACACTTGCTTTACTGATCTGAACACATGGCCTTCTCAATTTCTTTGCTCCTTTACAGTTTCATTTATATCTTTTAGATTCAAAGTAGAGGAATTCACACTTCCCCACACTGAACTTAATTCATTGATTTGCTTTTCTTGTTTACTTAATTTCATCTACAAACTTGGACAGCCAGCCATGTACAAGGGGAAAACAAAATCACACCAAATCATTTATACAGACACTCATGTAGAGAAACATCATACTATATCACATATACTGACACCCATGTACAGAGAAAACTCAGACCACGTACATACACCCATCTCAAGAAAAATCATACCATATCATCTATACAGACACCCACGTACAGTAAAAACAACATACCATATCATTAATAAGACATCCATGTAGAGAAAACATCATACCATGTACATATACCACGTAGCAAAAAATCCTGGCATATCATTTATACAGACACCCATGTTCACTAAAACCCATACCACATCATTTATAGACACACATGTGCAGAAAAAAAACAGACCATATCATTGACACAGACACCCATGCACAGATAAAAAGTATACCATATCCTTTACACAGACATGCATGTACAGAAAAAAATCATACCAACTCATTTATACAGACACCCATGTTCAGTAAAAATCATATCATACCATTTATAGAGACACCCATGTACAAAGAAAAATATCATAATTTTTATACACACCAATGTACAGAGAAAAATCTTACCACGTACATACACACAGACACCCATGTACTGGAAAAAATCATTCTGCATCATTTATATAGACACCCACATACAGCAAAAAAAACATATCATTTATGCAGACACTCATCCACAGAAAAAAAAACACACCAAGTGATTTATACAGTCACCCATGTACAGAAATATCATACCATATCATTTATACAGACACCCCATGTACATACATACCACACCATGGCATTTATATATTCACACATCTACATAAATACCTTAACATATATTTTATACACACACGTACAATAATACCATACCATTGTATTGTAACATAATAAAACAATATAAATGAAACATCTGTTGTCACATACCAGCAGGGAACAAAGTCTTTGCTCAGGCACCTTTCCCAACCAAATACTAACCTACATCAAAAAGATCTCAAATTCCACATCAAATCATTTTTTGCTTATAATTTTATCATTTGCCCTTTGTGTATTGGTAACAGCATTGACAAAGTGTGGACTATGTTAATGCCTACAATCATATAGAGTCCCACAGTGTGGAAGCTGGCCATTCGGCCCACTGGGTCCACATCAACCTTCCAAACAGCATCCCACCCAGACCCACCTCCCCCTACTCTAGCCCTATAACCTCACATTTCCCATGGTTAATCCACCTAGCCTGCACATTCCTGAACACGATTTAGTGGGCAATTTAGCATGGCCAATTCACCGAAGCTGCACATCTTTGAACTGTGGGGGGGGGACTCACACAGAGATGGGGAGAATGCACAAACTCCACATAGACAGTCGCCTAAGGATAGAACTGCACCCAGGTCCCTGGTGCGGTGAAGCAACAATGCTAACCATTGAGCCATCATGCTACCACCATCTTTTCCTTGTATTCCACTGATTTTGTTACATGGTGCAGGATTCTACATGTTTAGTTGCCTGCACCCAGTAAGTAATATCATAGTAAAAGAAAACAACACAAATTTTTTAGTATTTTCAATGAAATAAAAACTACTTGAAGTGAAATCTATACGTAACATATACACTGCTGCAACTTAATCTGGCAAAACTGAATGTGCTTTCTCACTTCAGAAGATTCAATAATTGTGGTGGTTATTTAAATTAATATATAAAACTATAACAATAGATTTTGGTAAACGATTAGCAGTTATTTTTAATAAAATCATTTGCACTTTTATTAATATGATACTTTGCTAATGCATGAACAGGAATTGAAGGACTTGATCTAGTTTCCTGTCACACTCAGCCATAAAGATCCAACATGACATCCCTTATAACACATTAAAGGTAATGTTAGAAAGATGCAGGAGCCCATCGAGTTGCACACTAGCAAGAATCACTACCTACAAGAACATGAGAAAGGGTGGAGAAAGAACTGACACTTGGGTAGGAAAGAAAAAAAAAATCAGTTTTTGGAATTGTCAATGAGTTGGAAAACAGAAACGGAATACATGAAGAAGCAAAACTTCATATGGAGCCAAACTGTGTTGTTGTTTAACAAATATAGTATTGATTAATGGATTGACAACACAAGGTGTTGATGTTAAATGATTTCAGAATTGCATGAAGTTTACCAAACTCACCAGTCTCACATTTGTGCAGTAGGGCGGCACCCCTAATTCATTAACAAATGCTAATCTTCAGACTGAATTGTGATATTTTAAAAACATTCGATTGCATTATTTATTAATATATGGATGCAAATTCTCGCTCAGAGCAAGGTATTGCCAGTAAACCAATGTAAGGCTCGCCTCTTAGAGAATTGACACACCTGGAGAATCTTGCCTGGTCAAAAAGATCTAAATCTGGCCAAATGCTTCAGACATGAACAGAATTCTAATTCCCAAGGGCTGATCAAGTTTAAAAGAAATTTTCATAATCTATTCATGGATCTGTCGGAGGGCAATTTTAGATTATGTATTTACATTGGTAATCCTGTCATAAAGTGGATTTGATTGACACTATCACTCAAAAGGTATAGACCATAAGACATAAGAGCAGAAATCAGGCCATTCAGCCCATCAAATCTACTCCATCTTTTAATCATGGTTGATAGGTTTCACAATCCCATTCTCTCCACAGTTTCTTGATTCCCTTGACAATCAAGAACCTGTCTATCTCCATCTTAAATGTACTGGATCAAGTGGCATCTACTGCCTTCTGTGGCAGTGAATTCCATAGATTGACCACTCTCTGGCTGAAGAAGTTTCTCTTTAACTCCATTCTAAGAAGGTCTTCCCTTTACTCTAAGGCTGTACTCTCAGGCCCTAGTCTTTCCTGCTAATGGAAATGTCTTCCCAACAACCATTCTATCCAGGCCATTCAGTATTCTGTAAGTTTCTATTAGATTCCCCCTCAACCTTCTAAACCCCATCAAGTATAGACCCAGAGTCCTCAAACGTTCCTCATATTATAAGCTTTTCATTCCTGGGACAGTCTCATGAATTTCTTCTGAACATGCTCCAGGGCCAGTACATCCTTCCTGAGATATGGGGCCCAAAACTGTGCACAGTACTCCAAAATGTGGTCTGGCCAGAGCAAGTATTAATTAAAATGAACATACAGATTATGATTGGCTACTCAGTCCATTGAGCCTCATCCACTATTCAATAAGATCATGGCTGACTGGATTATTCAGCATTCTTGCCTATTCCCAATAAGCATCAGTCCTTACTTATCAAGAATCTACTCACCACTGTCTTATAAATACTCAAAAGTATACCTATCATTGTTTCCAGAATGGCATTGCATGAAACACAGGTGAATGGAAGCAGAGCTGCCTGAACTGCTCAGAAGGCAACGGAACTACAGTGGTTCTGTGAATTAGGGCTCGGGAAGACGTTCTGAGAATAGTTGGATAGATCTGTGCTGTGAGAACTCAGTAAAGAGATTGAGGCACTGCTTCATGCAACTGAGCAAGATTAGAGCTTAGTGGGGAAAAAAAAAGTACTAGCTTGTCAGTGAAAAGCTGGCATCTAAGTGTTAAAGTGTAGTTTTGAGAAGCCCGGGTGCATAGGCTCTGGAAAGAAGGGTCATCAACCAGAACATAAGCAGTCAATGAAACAGTCATGTTTCAATCATGGGACATGTCTTGAGGGAGTTGAGACCAGATCAAAAACGTGAATTGTCAATCCTTGAGAAGTTTTAACAATTTAATTACCCACTTTGTCACTATTATCTTGGGAGTGGGTGAGGAAGGATTGCTGATAAATCTGAGATCTGACTTGGTCATATTTGCAAATTGATACGTTGTGGGGTGTTCAGTCTCAGTTTGTATGAATTTTTGTCTCATTTTACTTTAACTTTCAAAATATAAAAGTTTCCTTTAATAGATCATATACCCATACTAGGTCTTCACAATTGAGTTTCATTTGTTCATTTAAAACCCTGGAATCTTATGACTTTTTCTTCTTCTTTGTAAATATCTGTGATTTCATACTTTGTTCACTTTGAACAAAATTACGGTTTCCTAGAGAGCTCGTAACATAAATATGGCAGTCTTGTCCAGAATCATAATATAAATACAATGTGATTCAGAATCACATCTTGATTTTGAAGTGAAGCAGATTGGGACTGCTGTGTTGTGACTGAATCCTTATGAAAAACTCATCAAGATTTAATAGGCAGAATGGTTCTTAAAGCCATATCCATTTATCCATCACCCTGATTATTGTTGGCTTATGCTGGCTCCCGGTTAGGAAACGCCTCAAATTTATAATTTGAATTCTTAATTTCAAATCCTTCTATGGCTCCACAATCTCTCATCTCTATAAGCTGTTCCAAACCTACAACTCTCAAGATATCTGTACCACTCTAATGCTGGTCCTTTAAACATCCCGAATTTCAATTACATCATCATACCTTCGTCTGCCGTAAGTCTTTTTTTCCTCTGTTTTTAAATTCCTATGACTTTTCCCAAGCTTTTTGTCATCTGCCTTAACAATTCCTTATGTGTCGCAATGCAAAATGTTATATTAGAATGCTCTCATGGATATTAAATTACACTAAAGTTGCTATATGAATAAAGTTGCATTAATTTGCATATCGTAAAGGAGTTCAACAATCAAATCTGTTCGGACCATCTAATGGTTGCTGCAGATCAGCATTTACATTTGCTTCTCTGAAGCCTCAAATGGAGATATAAACAGGATATCCTGACACACGTATACATTTATTCACATCTAAGACTTGCAAATATACAACATTTCTAAACAGCATTCAGATTCAGTCAACGCAACAAATGAAACAGTTACTGTGACAAAACTGACAATGATAGGTATACTGCAGACAAGGGAAGTAGATCAAGAGAGGGTAGGTTATGTCAAGTCAATTGTCATTTCATATGGCAACATTAGCACTTATTCTTAAGGCAATTTTAATTGACTTCAGTCCTCACTTGCAACACCAGAATCATTCTGTTCACATGGCTAAAGCACAGGGCATACTTTGTCATTGTTAAAGTCAATTTCTCACTTTCACTGAACCCTCAATTAAAATTGGACAAAACTTTGCAGTTAATACACAGCTGAATTCAAATTTAGAAAGTGAGAAATCCCAATTCAACAAAGAATATTACAGCACAGGAACAGGCCCTTCAGCCCTCCAAGCCTGCGCCGATCCAGATCCTATATCTAAACCTCTGTTCTAAGAATGTGTATCCCTCTGTTCCTTGCCCATTCATCTATCTGTCTAGGTACATCTTAGATGATGCTATCGTGCCCACCTCTACCACCACCGCTGGCATTGTGTTCCAGGCACCCACCACCCTCTTCGTAAAGAGCTTTCCATGTATAGTTCCCTTAAACCTTTCCCCTCTCATCTTGAATTGTGACCCCCTAGTAATTGAGTCACCCACTCTGGGAAAAAGTTTCTTGCTATCCACCCTGTCTATACCCCTCATGATTTTTTAGACCTCAATCACATCTCCCCTCAACTTGCTTCTTTCTAATGAAAATAATTCTAATCTACTCAACCTCTCCTCATAGCTAGCACCCATCATACCAGGCAACACCCTGGTGAATCTCTTCTGCACCTTCTCCAAAGCATCCACATTCCTTTGGTAATGTGGTGACCAGAGCAGTATAACATGAATTAAATATAATTTAGATCAAATTCAGCCTAAGTGGTCTATGTCAGCATTTTTGCTACACACAAATGTCTTCCATCCTACTTCATAACTATGACAAGATATTGTTCTATTCCTTTTTCTTGTTTGAAATTTATTTATTTATTGCCTTTTTAAATGTCTCTTTGCTATCGACCTCAATTAGTTCTTGTGTTAATGAGTTCAACATTATAGTCAAACTCTAGGTAAAAACATTTCTCCTGTATTCCCAATTGGATTTATTAGCGACTATTTGTACACGTATGATCACAGGTTTTAATCTACCACACAAATGGGGCCATCATCTCTATTTTTACCTCATCAACAACAACTTGCATTTATGTGCTGCATTTAACAGGGTAAAATGTCTTAAGATTGTTTACAGGAATATGATTATTTCTATAATGCTTACACATTAGGTTTATTGATTATGACATAACATACCAACCTGACATACCCTAGCATAACTGGTTTGTTGAACAGTAATGTAAAGAGTTAGTTATATTTTACATACTTATATGTTCAATAAATATTGCTGGTACATAAAATCTGACACTCAAAAGAACCTAGGTTAAGGTCTAGGCTTTGAGAAATGCTTAAAAGAGAAGTTCACAGAAATACTGTTTGCTTCCCAAATCAGCTTTAGTTAACACAAGTATCACAAAAGCACTCTACAGCAAGGCTGTGATTGAAAATTCACTACCTAGGAGTTTCATATTTCACACTTGCCTTCTTTGCCACATCTGATAAACTGCATTCTGCTACATGGTTATTGGAGAGCATTGTATTTTAGGTCACAGCTTTGATTCAATGATACTCTCACTGTGGAGTCAGAAGGCTGTGGGCTCAACACAAGGTTTGAGCACATAATCCAGGCTGACACTTCAATGTAATACTGATGGAAAGAACATTGGTGCCGTCTTATACATGAGATATGAAAACTGAAAACTGCTGCAAAGATAGACATGTTTCCAAAGCTTTTGATCTTGTAGTCATCAAAAGATCCCAGCAATACCTTAACGGCAGGAAGGTTCTTCCAATATTTATCAATCAATCAGCATTAAATAAAACAAAATTAAATTAATTAAAATAAAAATGATTATATCACTGATATTTGTACAACTTTGTTATTTATAAAGGGGCTGCCACATTTGCCCACAATGACGTCATTTCAAAAGTTCTTTGATTTCACAGCATTTTGAATGATCATTAACAGTAGCATATTCAAGATCTTTCTTTCTCTCTTTAATTTTACTATAGGCAGTAAATCAGCCCCCAATACACTGCTCCAGCTGCATGCATCTTCTGCTATCATGTCAATTCATGACCAATTTCCTTTGATTTTAATCCTAGCCATAGCTGTTTTAGCCACTGAACTCTCACTGCTTATTAATATTTGGGAGTCCTGATAATTATGCACATAATTTTCATGCATCAGGTGTGTTACAACTGTTATTTAAGTTTGCTTGATAATAGATGTTCAGCTTCCTTTGCTCACTTATTTTCATTTATTTCTTTTTTGGCAGTCCCTTGGATGATGTAAATAATGCTATACAATCCTGAAAAGGTTTGTTTTTTTATAAAAGATCTGAGTTCTAAGCAGAGTTTGAGAGGCAACATTCATTGAACATACAAGTATGTAAAAAAACCCGACTCTTTACATTATCACTCAACAAATCAGTTATGCTAGGGTATGTCAGGTTTGTATGTTATGTCATAATCAATAAACCTAATGTGTAAGCATCATAGCAACAATCAACTGGTTTAAAAAATGGATGTGCATTCATACAAAAGGTAACTAGATATTGTAGGAATTGTTACAGTCAGTAATCTGTAACAGTGAGATCAAAGTAGCCTTAAGAGCTTCTCCGGCTGCAGAGCCTACTGATCTTGTAATCAGGCACCAAATGCAAGGACTGTCACATTCACAAGAGGGAAAAGACTTGATAGAACTTTCCAATTATATTTTCAGGAACACATTTTATAAAAACAGAAGAATAGCCACAAAGGACCAATTTCAAAGTAGTACCCCAAGATTCAGAAAAGTTATGACTCCCACTTGAGATTTATGATAAGGAGTGTAGCAAGATTTTTATCTTTAGGTTACTTTGATGCATCCCATATGATTTCTCATGCCACATGGTGTTTAAAGCAATATTCTCATAAATCACATTTCTCAAATTGAAAACCTTTGTGTTCTAATCCATCACCTGGGTAAAAGTGCTCACAACCTTTCCCAAATCTTCAGGCCCATGGAGCTTAACACAGAGGAAGATGACAACAATAACTCACAAAAGCTCCGTGGCAAGAAAGGGCAGTAGACACATGGAATATTGCCATCTGCAATTCCCATCCAAGGCACACACCATTCTGACTTGGAACTATATCAAATATTTCTACAGTCACTGGGTCAAAATTCTGGAACACTTTCCCTAAAAGCACTGTGGGTGTACCAAACCACATGGACTGCAGCAGTTCAAGAAGACAACTCACCACCTTCTCATTCTCCTAAGTAATCTACCCACATTTTGGCATTTGACTTCGACAATACTTAAACTGTTCCAACAACAATAGCACAAAATCTATCAATTCCAACTAGAATCTGATGAAACACAAGTAGGACAATTAACTCTATGGAGTTGTTATGTTATTTCAACATGGAGACCCCAGATAAACTTCAAAACTCTTGCACATTTTCTAATTTCAAAAGGGCAAAGAGGCCAATTCAATATGCATCCCTCATCTTAATTACTCACTTGGCAACAGAACAATCTGATGTTTGGCTGAGCCATGCACATGTTTAATTGCAGAATGTGGCAAGTTGGTCAGTATGAGAAAGAGGAAGGATCATTGCTACAACTGGCCTCAGAATGACATGTCCAACATTCCCATTCTGAATCATTATACTGCTATAAAGTGTGTTCAGTATCAAACTCAGCTATCATGGTACTCCACAATTAAAACACACAAACATGAAATGGCCACTTGGCTGGGGTGTCAGAAAAAAATACATTTTTGGAGTTGTAGCCCATGATAATAAAAAAGCTGAAGAACTTCAACATGAGTCTTTCGCTTATTCTCCAGGAAAGTTAGCTACATTTTTTAATTCTTGTGCTGAGTTA
This sequence comes from Chiloscyllium plagiosum, assembly GCF_004010195.1. NCBI lineage: Eukaryota > Metazoa > Chordata > Chondrichthyes > Orectolobiformes > Hemiscylliidae > Chiloscyllium > Chiloscyllium plagiosum. Next base: position 6,609,045 of record NC_057742.1, read on the forward strand.
TTTGTAAAAAAGTTATGAAACAGGATGAGTTAAAAACAACAGATCAAACTCCACAGCACGAATCAGCTGAGCCAGAAAGCACTGCCCATTTAGCTGAGTTGACTAAGCATTTTTTTCACTCACTTATAAAGGCCAGTTTTCTTGCTATTGATGTGAGCATCATGCCTATGGTCAAAATTTATTGTCCATCCCTTGATCTCCTCAACATTCTTGAACCACTGCAGTCCACATGGCATAGGCACCCGCAATTACAGGGTGAAATCTTATTAAATGATTTCACAGACTTTTGAGGCAATGACAATTTTAAAAAAGTAAGTGAAATTCTGCAAGCAACATAACAGGCAATTTCCATTCTCTCCTTTGCCCAAAATGCTCAAGTATTGTCTAATTCATTGCTGAGGATACTTCACTCAGACAATGATCCTTCAACTTGATTACTATGCATTTATAACATACTCATCCCCCAGAAATCGTATTAAAAGAAGCAGACTTTGGGATATGAACTTAATTTACAAAGGTAGCATTAAAGCATTCATATTTCTTCTCTTATAAAATATATGGAATTTATAGCACAGAGATAGGACATTTTGCCAAATGACGTGTATCCACACTTTCTACTTTATCCAACCCTATTCTTCTATTCTGTTTGCCATCACATACTTATCCTTAACATGAAATCAATGCTGTTTGTCTCATCTTCACTGGGAGGTAGCAAGATTCACAGTCTAACAATTTTCTGCATTAAAAAACTGTAATTAGTAACTTAGAAGAAACTTGGTAGCAACATGCCTCCTGGTTTTGCAACCCCTCAGAAATGGAAACATTTTCATTACTACCACCCTATCAAATTTCAACTGGTTAGAAAAATGAAAGGATACAGATGCAGAACTGATTTGGAAACAATATTAAAATAAAGTCACAAAATAAACACAGGTTCCTCCGGTGTTCAATGGGCAAAATGAAACAGATCAAGAAAAAACAAGGTTCAATTCTCTGCTTGTGCTGGGGTTGATTGCAGTCTCAGTCATGTCACTGCATTGGGTGTGAGAACATCTAGCAAGGGAGGAGGAAGGATTACAAGAGTATGTAACTGTAATGTTCCACTGCATTTCCCAACCAACATGGGGAACAGGTGAACCGGGAACGTTCACAAAGGAATGGCCAGGTTGTCAAATCACTACTTGAAACACTGCACCAGTCAGATTCTTGTTTTAAACAAAAGTCAATTCTTCAAGTCCATCTCATATTACTGGTGTGAATCCACTCGAAAAAGGGCTGGTATTTATAATGCAGCTCCTGAGTTATCTGAAAGGACACCATAAATTCTGCTTCCTAACTCCAAATGTATTACTGCAATGCTCCACAGCCGTAATATGAAGGATCCTCAGATGCATTGCATCAGCACCAATGGAATTGGAGAAGGCCATTCTGTCCCTCAAAACAGTAACATTATTTACTGAGATTATGATTGATCTTATCTCCATCTACTTGTATTGGCTCCATAACCTCAACATCCTTACCTAGTAAAAATCCACTGATGTTTTATTTAAAAAAAAAGGTTCACCACATAGGCATCAAGATGTACATTGTTGCTTCAGGAACTTTTATTGCCTCTTTGTAAAGCAATTTGGCAGCAGGATTCTGAAAATGAGATACTATACACACAGTCAATCACAAACTTGTTTGGAAACGTAACATTATACTAAATCCTGTAATCCCAGAGTGAAATCATGAAATTACAGGAATTACTGGACCCAAAACACAAGATAAATTATAAACCATAACCCACAATTGTGCAAAACTAACACATGCTGGCCCCAAAATAACTAAACATTCACTTAAATCATTGCTCTACCTCCTTAATCTCGTGGGTTTGTTTGGAAGGGGGATTTTGATGCCCGAGAGCATTCTTAACTTGTATTTGTGAAAGATAAAACCTCAAGCTGGGTAGAGCTAGGCCGCAGAAGCCTCGGACTTGCCTGAGTAGAGAGTTCGACCTGAAGGCACGGTTACTGGAATCCCGAAATCGCATCAAAAGAGGGGAGGACAATTTTTTTTAAAAATGACAGGACTCTGATAAGGTCAGTTTTATTAATAATAGGCAACGATTTGTCTTTCCCTAAAACGTGAACTGGTTTATAATAAACTTTGATAGAAATCAAGTCACTGACAGGAAAAACATAAAGGGGCCAAAAAATCCAGAGAGAAAGCCATACAAAGCCCACCACTAAGAATATGAGGGAATTCAAATGTTAATAATTTGAAATGAAAACAAAATAAAATAAAATCTTCCCTCTTTGGACACGAGAAAAAAATATACACGAACCCGAAATAATTAAACATAAAAGTCGCGCTAAATATTCCAATTAATAAACCTTGCTTTAAAAAACTAATCGGAATTAAATTATTAATTTTGCTTTTTGATTGAAACCCAACTCCTCCCTCCGCCCTAAACTAGATCTTTAACAAGACGAAAATAATGCATTTCTGCTTTCCATTTTTATTAATAAAAACAATGCAAGTCATTAAAACATTGTTCAGCAACAACATATTTACTTGTCATTCATTATTAGATGAGTTTCCCTCCTAAAAGATCTCCATAAAATGTAGTAGGCCTCCAGCTCCAAACAGGTTAGGCTCATCCTTAAAAATTAAACTGAAAATAATTCTTAAAAACATGTTTTCTCTTGCAATATGCACAATCTTAAATGAGGGTCTAAAACAGAAAAAATATAAAACCTTTGAGCATCTTAAATCATCACTCTCTCAAGTTCCAGCTTCTCATATTAAAGTACATTATCCTCTTTATGATGCATGAATAAATAAATTATAATAATTCCAATAATTAAGACGGATCTGATCTTACTCACGGTGTGGTTGACTCCCCACATCAGGACACTGAGTAGGGGCTCACTGGCCCTGAAGAGCTTCACTTTTTGAGCCACAAAATGTTTCTTCTTGGTTTTTGTCTTGCTGGCACTGGCAGTACAGTTGGCTGCCATTTTTGTAAAACAAAAATTACCCCCCCTCAAAAAAGAGAAACCAAATGTAAGAAGAAGAAGGATCTTAGTATTTTCCTTTTGCAACCTCCCCTTGATTCTGGTATTTGTTAATTCTTAGCCTTTAAATTTCTGGGCATGTCGGCACATTGCAAACGTGAGACCAAAATGTCATGGTACCTCCTTATGAGTGGACGAATGAGAACTAAAAAAAACCCTATGAATGTCTCTTGTTTGTCTGTCTCGGTGTCTCTCTCTCTCTCGCCTTCTTTCTCCAAGCTATAAGGCTGCTCCCCCTGCTGCTAAGATGTGTCCACAACCCAATGAACACAACCCCCTTCCACACTGTAGAAAACACTGCCACCTACCAGTACCAGAAGACAGCAAGGTATGGGAGGAGAATTAGGCCATTCAGCCCGGTGTGTCTGCTCTGCCATTCAATCATGGCTGATATGTTCCTCGACCCCATTCTCCTGCCTTCTGCCTGTGAACCTTGATCTCCTTTATAGTCAAGAACCTATCTGTGGCTTAAATACATTCAATGACTTGGTCTCCACAGCTGAAATAACTGCACAGAGACTGGTATTCCATCACTAAGTACATGGGCTCTGACTAGCTAGCCAAAGCCAGTTTCTAGACTGAGGAAACCTTCTCAAGGTCCTGTTGATATCTGTCAGTCAGGACTCCCTGATTGTCCCAGGTTAACAACCCCAATCAAGGATCTCATGGTCAGTGAGATCCACCTCACCCTCATTCCAATCACTACAAGAGCACTGCTGAAAAATGTGTTGCTGGAAAAGCGCAGTAGGTCAGGCAGCATCCAAGGAGCAGGAGAATCGACCTTTCGGGCATAAGCCCTTCTTCATGAATGAGGAGGGTGTTCCAAGCAGGCTAAGATAAAAAGGTAAAGAGGAGGGACTTGGGGAGGGGCGTTGGGAATGCGAAAGGTGGAAGGAGGTTAAGGTGAGTGTGATAGACCAGAAAGGGGGTGGGGGTGGGGGTGGGGGCGGAGAGGTCAGGAAGAAGATTGCAGGCCAACAAGGCGGTGCTGAGTCCGAGGGTTGGGACTGAGATAAAGTGGGGGGAAGGGAAATGAGGAAGCTGGAGAAATCTGCATTCATCCCTGGTGGTTGGAGGGTTCCTAGGCGGAAGATGAGATGCTCTTTCTCCAGGCATCATGTTGCCACAGTCTGGCGATGGAGGAGGCCAAGGACCTGCATGTCCTTGGCAGAGTGGGAGGGGGAGTTAAAGTGTTCAGCCACGGGGCGGTTGGGTTGGTTGGTGCGGGTGTCCCAGAGGTATTCTCTGAAATGTTCTGCAAGTAGGCAGTCTGTCTCCCCAGTGTATAGGAGGCCACATCGGGTGCAGCGGATGCAGTAAATGATGTGTGTGGAGGTGCAGGTGAATTTGTGATGGATATGAAAGGATCCTTTGGGACCTTGGAGGGAAGTGAGGGGGGAGGTGTGGGTGCAGCTTTTGCATTTCTTGCGGTTTCAGGGGAAGGTGCTGGGAGTGGAAGTTGGGTTGGTGGGGGGTGTGGACCTGACGAGGGAGTCACGGAGGGAGTGGTCTTTCCAGAACGCTGATAGGGGAGGGGAGGGAAATATATCCTTGGTGGTGGGGTCTGTTTGGAGGTGGCGGAAATGACGAAGGATGGTACGATGTATCTGGAGGTTGGTGTGGTGGTAGGTGAGGACCAGTGGGGTTCTGTCCTGGTGGCGATTGGAGGGGCGGAGTTCAAGGGCAGAGGATCGAGAAGTGGAGAAGATGCGGTGGAGAGCATCATCAACCACGTCTGAGGGGAAACTGCCTTTAAAGAAGGAGGCCATCTGGGTTGTTCTGTATTGGAATTGGTCCACCTGGGAGCAGATGCTGCGGAAGCGAAGGAATTGGGAATATGAATGCAGATTTCTCCAGCTTCCTCATTTCCCCTCCCCCCACCTTATCTCAGTCCCAACCCTTGGACTCAGCACTGCCTTCTTGACCTGCAATCTTCTTCCCGACCTCTCCGCCCCACCCCCTCTCCGGCCTATCACACTCACCTTAACCTCCTTCCACCTATTGCATTCCCAACGCCCCTCCCCCAAGTCCCTCCTCCCTCCCTTCTAAACACCATCAAGTACAGTCCTCAACTGCTCCTCAAATGAAAAGCATTTCATCCCTGGGATCATTCTTGTAAACAATTACTACTAATATCAATACAATAAATATAGAGTTATATATATCCACAACATGCAAACAGACCCTTTGACCCAATTTGTCCATGCTGCCCAGTTTTCACAATTTGCTAGTGTTTGATCCAAATCCCTGCATACCTATCCTATCTATGTATCTGTCCAAATGTTTCTTAAATGTCAAAATTGTGCTTAGCTCCACCACTACCTCTGGCAGCCCATACCAGACACTCACCACACTCTATGCAAAGAAAATCTTGTCCCTCTGGATCCTTTCGTAACACTCCCCTCTCACCTTAAACTTATTCCCTCTGGTTTCAGACTCCCCTACCATGGGGAAAAGCTGTTGGCTATCTACCTTATCTATGCCTCTCATGATTTTATAAATCTCTGTAAGGTAACCCCTCAGTCTTCCACTTTCCATATGTGGTTTGTCGATGACAAAGACAAGATGCATTTGTCTTCCTAGACTTCCCAACATTTCTAAACAGATTTGCAATCATTCAGAAAGTTTTGTGTTCAAGGCACCCTCCCCCTACTTCAATCATCCAGCCAGCTACACAGACTTGGGCACATAATCTTGCAGGGTACTTCAGTGCAATCCCGAGAATGTGCTGGACTGCTGGAGGTGCTGTCCTCTGCTTCAGATTAAGTGCAGTCCCCATCCACATTCTTAGATGGTCGTAAAAGATGCTGTGGTGCTATTCTAAGAAGAGCAGGCATATCCACTGTGTCTTCTTCGATATTTCTTGAGTGGAACTGAAAAAAGTCACATCTTGTCAAAGCTTTTCATCATGTATTCATCAGGACATTTCACAAGAATACCAATTCAAGGTGAAAACCATCATTTGTACTGCATGAGAGGAGAGTGCTGATTGGTTGGCAAGTGAACTCAGACTGGTAGAGTGTTGCCATGTGGAATGCATCCTTATGATGTTTGACAGTTAACAGCAGCCTTTGTTTATATTTTAAACAAAGCAGGTTGTCTCTGACTGGCTAGAGCCTTGTCCTGAGAAATGAAGCAGCGAATGGCTAACAGCTACTTTATGGAGTTGAATCAGGCACAGTACATGTACATGTTATTTCCTATCTGCAAAGAACATGGCCTGTGGATTAATATGTCCAAATCATATGTGCAGTTGCTAATACAATGCAAGTGCATCATATTGTGAGCCTGACTGACAAATCTAAATTGCTTGTCAGCATTATTTGTGACATATTAAGGATTATCCCTCTATGTCCACTTGCAGGATCACATCTAATATTAAACACTATGCTGTGACTTGTGTAATTATGTGCTGATTAGGTGCGGTCAGTATCTTACTTGTTGGGAACAGCTGAAGGGATATCCTATATAATATGATCTGCTATGGGTGTATCATCTACATATGGGCATCATAATGGCACTGAAATCAAATACCAAATTTCCTATTTACATAATAGGCGGAATGTCATTTTGGTTTGATGACAGCAAACGAAAGAGCCAGCCTCATCTATTGCTCAAACATTTTAACATCTTATCTTTCCACGGGGTAATCTGAGGTAGACTGGACACTTTTCAAGAGTGACTACATTAGGGCCTTTCATAAGTCGATGTGATACACAGCAAAAAATGATCTAACAAAAACAAAAATTGCTGGAGAAAGTCAGCAGATCTGGCAACATCAGTGGAGAGAAAAACAGAGTCAACAGAAGGGTCACTGGACACAGATGTTGCCAGACCTAATGAGTTTCTCCAGCTATTTCTGTTTTTGTCTCAGATTTCCAGCATTTGCAGCTCTGCTTTTTTTGTTATGAAATGATCTAATCAAGGTGGCCATTATCCCAAGTTATACACTTCGAAAATACTTAATTAGTTGGATACCACTTTGCCATTACTCTACAGCAATGCAAGTCTCATTTTCTTTCTTATAATTCAGTCCTCTGTCAGGAGGAAACAGCCTTTCCTCTGTGACTCAGTGACAAAAGTTTGACAGTATACTCAAAATGCATTCCAATCAGATCACCACATGATTTCCGCATGGCATTCTTCTGGTCTGCTTTGTGAACCATATCCAAAATAAAACTCTCAATGAGATATGCATTTGGAATTGTTTAGAAATCATTAGTCAAAACATTCTGTGGAATAAAGCAAAAATGTATGACTCATCAGAAAGCTTCAAATTTCTTGAGCTCATTGTGATGCCTCTGAAAAACAGTACAGAGGGCTTCATATATGATGAATCACTTTTAAACCGCATGATTTACTATGTACATATCCCCAACAGTGAAGCATTCTTTCAATGTTGCACTGGAGTGTTAGCTTGGATATCTCTGCTCAACATCTGAGAGTGGAACTTGAACCTATTACGCTGTAACTCAGAAACAAGAGAGCAACCAATTGACCCACAGTGACAGGCAAGAGTGTGAAAAGTCAAAGCAGAAGTAGGCCAAGCTGTTCCTCAGGCTTGGAATTGTGTTGCTGGAAAAGCGCAGCAGGTCAGGCAGCATCCAGGGAACAGGAGAATCGACGTTTCGGGCATAAGCCCTTCTTCAGGAAGGGCTTATGTTCCTCAGGCTTGCTTGACAATTCAATAACGTTGTAAGAACATAAGAACTAGGAGCAGAGTTACAGGAGGTGATGGTCTCATGGTATTATTGCTGGACTGAAACTCCAGATCCCAGGTAATGTTCTGTGGCCCTGGGGTTGAATCCTGCCACAGCAGATGGTAGAATTTGAATTCAATTAAACAAAGAAAATCTGGAATTGAGAGTCCGATGGTGACCATGAATCAATTGGCAGAAAAGCCCATCTGGTTCACTAATGTCCTTTGGGGAAACTTCTATTTTTATCTCGTCTGGTGACTCCATACCCACAGCAATGTGGTTGACTCTTAACTGCTTCTGGGCAATAAATGCTGACCTAGCCAGCGATACCCACATCATGTGAATGAATTTAAAATTAGCGGTAGGCAATTCAGCCCCTTGAGCTAGCTGAGCTATTTGATATGATCATGGTTGAACTTTTATGTCAACTTCACTTTCCTGCTCTATTGTTTTATTCTCTTAGTGAAAATCAATAAACCAAATTTAAAAACATTTAAAAAATCAACCTCAGTCTTAGATCAAGTAGATCACTTAGAGTCTTGGAGATGTACAGCACAGACCAGATACTTCAGTCTAATTCGTCCATGCCTACAGTGTGGAAACAAGCCATTTGGGCCATCAAATCCACACCAAGCCTCTGAAGTCCATACAACCAGAGCCACCCCATCCTAAAATCCCATGGTTAATCCACAAAGCCTACACATCCCTGAACTCTATGGGATATTTTAGCATGGCCAATCTACCTAACCTGCACATCTTTGTGACTGTGGGAGGAAACCAGAGCATCCGGAGGAAACCCACGCAGACACAGGAAGAACATGTAAACCCCTCACAGACAGTCACCTGAGGGTGGAATTGAACTTGGGTCCCTGGTGCTGTGAGGTAGCCGTGCTAACCCCTGAGCTACTGTGTTGCCCCATGATTTATAAAATTATGAGGGGCATTGATGCGGTGAATAGACAAGGTCTTTTCCCCAGGGTAGGGGAATCTAAAACTAGAGGGCATGGTTTTAAGGTGAGAGGGGGAAGATTTAAAAGGGACCTAAGCTGCAACTTTTTCACACAGAGGGTGATGCGTATATTGAATGAGCTGCCAGAGGAAGTGGTGGAGGCTGGTACAATGACAATATTTATTAACCATTTTAGGAGTGCACTGTCTCTCTCGAGTTCCACTGTTCTACTGGCCAAAACATCTTTTAAATGATTCTTGCAGTTACTGATATGCCCAAGCGCGTACTTTTATATTTGGTTCAGAATAAAAGATCCATCCAGTAGATTTCTTTAATCAAAGCAAAACAATTGATTCATGATACAGTATGACATACTTTATAATCATGCAAAACATATTATCACACTGTTTATAATATGACAGTATAATGTAGATATTTCTAAATAACCCAACGTACGCACACTAGTTAAAGGAAAAATATGCAGATTTTTTTCTGAGGAGGTACACTTTAGGGAAAAAAACGTTACTCTTAGAGAATAAAGGAATGAAATATGAAATGTTCTAGATGGCTTTCAATCTGGCATCTTTATATACATAGACAGACATCATCAGACACATGCAGTTGTCCCTAGGAAACAGCCATAATTCCTGACAGCCATAAACTCAGACATGTGACAGATAATTCATGAGCGTTTCAATAAGTGCTTTTTAAAAAGTATCCCACTCTGTCTTTTCCTGTGACTTAAAAAAAGGTCCAGGTAGCTCCTTGATATTTCATTTGAAGTAATTTTCACAATCATTTAAACATGAACCCTCAAAAAACATAATAATGGAAATGCATTCTAACACAGTTGATATGTTTCTGTAAGGAATGATTAACAATTGCACGTGTTTCCAGACAGGGCAACGGAGACAAAATGCTTTGTCAATATTTATGCAAAACGTGGGCACCACTCAGGATGCTATTGGATTATCAGGGGTATTAAAGGTTCTTTTTGGATGGATGAGGTACCTCCACATCTCTATTTGGTTTGTGATCTTGGACAGTCTCCTTTTTCTTCTGGAATATTGGCCCTTATTTCAAGGAGTATAAGAGTAAGGAAACCTTATTGCAAAGTACAAGGTGCTGGTGAGACCACATCTCGTGTACTGTGAGCAGTTTTAGTCTCCTTTATTTAAGGAAAGACATTATTTAGTGGAGGGAATTCAGAGAATGTTCACGAGGATGATCCTTGGTATGGAGGGATTGTTTTATAGGCAAAGGCTAAACAGGTTGTGACTCGATTCACTGGGGTTTACAGGAATGAGAGATGATCACATTGAAACATAGGATTCTTAAGGGGATTGACAGGATAAGGGCTGAGAGCATGTTTCCCCTCACGGGAGAGTCTAGGGCCAGAGGACATAGTCTCAGAATAAAGGGGTGCAATGTTAAGGTAGATGAGGAAGAATTCCTTCTCTTAGAGGGTTGTGAATCTTTCCAACTCCTTGCCACAGAAAGCTGTGGGGAAGAGTTCTTGTGTAAATTTAAGGTTGAGATAGATAGATTCTTAATCAGTACGGGAATCACAGGTTAAAGGGGAAAGCACAGGAAAGTGGACATAAGGAATATCAAATCAGCCATGATCCGATTGAATGGAGGAATGGACTGGTGGAGCCAAACGGTCTACTACTTTCCTATTTTTTAAGGTATTCTCACTCAGCTTCACTCAGTATAGCACAACAACAACTTACATTTAGAGTCATAGAGATATACAGCATGGAAACAGACCTTTCAGTCCAACTCATTGAAAGTGAGGACTGCAGATGCTGGAGATCAGTCAAGAGTGTGGTGCTGGAAAAGCACAGGCAGCACCTGAGGAGCAGGAGAGTTGATGTTTCAGGCAAATGTCCTGCATCAGGAAAGAGTTGAAGGGCTTTTGCCTGAAATATTGACCCTTCGGTCCAACTCACCCATGACAACCAGATATCCTAACCTAATCTAGTCCCATTTATCAGCACTTGGCCCATATCCCTCTAATCCCTTCCTATTCATATACCCATCCACATGCCTTTTAAATGCTGCAATTTATTGTGTAAAACTTCAGCAGTAAAATATCTGAAGGTGCATTATCAGAAAACAAAACTGACTCAGCATCAAGCAAGGAGATACTAGAACAGGGCATCAAACATTTGGTCAATGAGATAGGTTTTAAAGAGCATCTTAAAGAAGGAAGAAGTGGTCAAGAAACATAATGTTTGGGACAGAGAAGGAGGTGCAGATTTAGCACTTACAGTCCAAACAGCCACAATGCTGGTCACCAATGACATGGAAAGGAAATGCAATGCCTTTAGTTTCTGGGACTCTAATAATGAAACATTCCCTGATCAACTCAACAAGTTTCAAAATAAATTAGCCTGCAATTGCATGAGTTTGTGAAGTCTGGAAATTGTTCCAAGACTTGTAGTATTGAAGGATCCAAATAAATGGCATGAGAGCTGACTGAATGCTTTACTTATAACAAAACAGGTCAACATTAGACTATAGTTGTAGTGTCCTTACCTCTGGGTCAGAATGCCTGGGTTCAAATCTGCAACTGTTGGTTAAAATTTTTACAACAGATTGAATAGTAGACAGATTCACCATGTGATCGTGTCTTTATGGCAAAGAAGAATCATTGATTTCACAAAAAATACACATGTGCATCTTGTTAAGTAACAATTCCTTTTTAGCTGAGGTACACAAAGAGATTCAGTGTTAAAGGCTGAGCCAGCAAGACCAAAACATTTAATCAAGACTGGAGAGCAGCTGACTACAGCTGCTACAAGTATTGTCAAATACCTTCAGACCTGATCACCCTTGCAGAATTCCTATTTGTTTGCAACGCTTCCTCCCTTTAAGGTGCTGACTCATGAAGGGTGACAGAATCCCTTTTTGTACCTGATCTTTGACAATGATTGTTGGCAGAGCATCCAACCATTGGATCCATGGTGAGAGTCCATCCACCCACATCCATTTCCACTGCATTTACCAGATACTAATCAGAAACAGGAATCGTCCAACTGTCTTTCACTTTCCAAGCTATTGAATACCGATACCATTGTAGCTCTTAAGAAGGTACAAAACAACTTACTAGAATAATATCAAAACTGAAAGATTACATGTCTCAGGAAAGATTAAACAGGTTGGGGAACCTTTGTAAAAAGAAGACTGTTAGAGGTCCTTAAGATAGACTGTGAAAGGGTTTGATAGACATATTTCCACGTGCAGGGATGGCATGGTGGCTCAGTGGTTAGCATTGCTGCCTCACAGTGCCATAGACTGGGGTTTGATTCCAGTCTTAGACAACTGTCTGTGTGGAGTTTGCATGTTCTCACAGTGTCTGTGTGGGTTTCATCCAGGTGCTCCAGTTTCTGCTCACAGTTCAAAGATGTGCAGGTTAAGTGAATTGGCTGTGCTAGGGCAGGGGGAATGGGTCGAGTTTGCATGTTCTCACAGTGTCTGTGTGGGTTTCATCCAGGTGCTCCAGTTTCTGCTCACAGTTCAAAGATGTGCAGGTTAAGTGAATTGGCTGTGCTAGGGCAGGGGGAATGGGTCAGAGTGGGTTACTCTTTGGAGAGTTGGTGATCTTGTTATTTTGTAGGTGAGACAATTAGCATAATCATAGATGTATTTAAGAGTAGATACATGGGAAGAAAAGGAGTCAAATGTATGCTGTTGGGTTAGAAGAAGGAAGGAGGAGCTTGCTTCAAGCAAAACACCATAATACATGTGTTTTGGTATTTTAAATCTACATAATCCCAAATTCTACTTTGATTTGAAACTATACAATGTGAAATATTGCCAACTGGGCTCCTCTGTCTGTAAGGAGAAAGTGAGGACTGCAGATGCTAGAGATCAGAGTTGAGA
>NC_057742.1:6622247-6639312 GCF_004010195.1 Chiloscyllium plagiosum
ATCAGAGTCAAGATTAGAGTGGTGCTGGAAAAGCACAGAATCTGATTCCTGATAAAGGGCTTTTTGCCAAAACGTCAATTTTCCTGCTCCTCGGATGCTGCCTGACCTGCTGTGCTTTTCCAGCATCACTCTAATCTACCTGTTCTTAGTTCTTATGTTCTCTTAAGGCCGACTGTCTCAGGTCCTGCTGTTGTTCTGATTGAAATTAAGAAACAGAGATTGAGACATTTATTCATTGGTTGTAAGGAAGGCTTTCCCAGTGAACAATTGACTGCCTTTATCCATAGTTACATCTTATAAACCACCCTCCATTTAAAACAAAAAACTTATAAAACAAAGCTAGTCAAATTTCACATTTGCAAACACATTTTTTTGGCATAGATTAAGACGAAAACTTACAAAGGAAGTCCAAAATATTTATTCAAATTTAAATTTAATTCTTGTGCAATCACTGTTCTCCAGTCTTTCATTATTGATTACTGTGGAATGATCTGACAGTGAAGCAGGTGTGTGACTTGCACCGGTTTTTGGTGATTAAATACCCATTTGAAAGAATTGCATGCTTTAGCAGTATTACTGATTACTTTGTTCATTGCTTCTGCATTTGCTGACCACATTGGGTCATATTTCTGTGCACACTTTTGATGAGAGCTTCCCAAACAATTTTCTAATACAATCCTATTTTAAGATTTAAAAGTTGATGTAATTCCAGATGCCAACACAAACAAAAGCAGCACAGTAACATTCACAATATGATTATTAAACATTCAAAAAGCAAATGATTCAGATGCTGATGCTAGAAATAAAAACAGGAAGTGCTGGAAAAATCACAGCAGGTCTGGCAGCATCTGTGGAGAGAGAGAAACAGAACTTAGAACTTCTTCAATTCTAACATGAGTCATGGGCAGCATGGTGGCTCAGTGGTTAATACTGTTGCCTCATAGCACCAGGGACCTGGGTTCAATTCCAGCCTAAGGTGACTGTCTGTGTGGAGTTTGTACATTCTCCCTGAGTTTGCATGGGTTTCCTCTGGGTGCTAGGGTTTCCTCCCACAATCCAAAGATGTGCAGGGTAGGTGATTTGACCATGCTAAATTGTGTAGGGTAGGTACATCAGGGGTAAATATAGGGGAATGGGTCTGGGTGGGTTACTCTTTGGAGGGTCGGTGTGGACTTGAAGGGCATATTTCCACGCTATAGGGATTCTGTATAACAAAATCTATAATTATGGAGTTTGCACATTTTTCACATGTCTGCATTTGTGTCATCCAGGTGCTCCAGTTTTCCTCCACAGTCCAAAGATGTACAGGTTACGTGGATTTGCCATGCTCGGTTGCCCCATAATGTCCTGGGCTATGTAGGTTAGGTGGATTAGCCACAGAAAATACAAGGTTGTAGGGATCTGGTTCTGCGTGGGATGCTCTTTGGAGGGTTGGTGGAGACTTGATGGGCCAAATGGCCTGCTTCCATACAAATGGACTTTATGATTCTATAGTGTGTAAGTTAAGTGGATTGGCCATGCTAAATTGTTCGTTCCAACATGTGTAGGCCATGTAGGTTAGCAATGGGAAACACAGGGTTACAGGAATAGGGTAGTGGGCTGGATATGGCTGAGATGCTGTTTGGAAGATCTGTGCAGACCTGATGGGCTGAATGGCTTGTTTCTGCATTGTAGAGATTCTATGACTCTAATGAGAAAAACTAATCTAATTATATGGATTTTTGTGAAGGAGCTGAATATATAAGTAGGGATGTTATGGTTCAGTAATACAGAACATTATTGAGCCCATATCTGGAGATTGTATGCACTGTTGGTCTCCTATTTAAGAATGGATGTAAATTGGAAGCAGTTCAGAGAAAATTTACTTGAATAATACCTGGAATGAATGATTGTCTTATGAGGATAGGTTGGACAGACTAGGCTTGTACCTGCCGGAGCTTAGAAATCTAAAAACATAAGATTCTGACAGATCTTGACAGGTTGATGTGGAAAGGCTGTTTCCTCTTGTTAAAACCTAGAGTTGAGGATTACTATTTAAAAATAAGGAATTGCCCATTTATATCGGAGATGAGAAGGTTTTATCTTCTCTCAGAGAGTTGTATACCTTTGGAACGCTCATCTTTAAATCACGATGGAAGCAGTCTTTGAACGTTTTCAAAGCCGGGTTTTTCTTGATAATTTACTCGATTCAGGTAAATTCTTGATAAGTGAAGGCTTGAAAGGTATTGGGGGTAGGCAGGAATGTAGATAGTAATTAGGTCAGTCGTGATATCATTGGAAGGCAGAGCAAGCTCAAGGAGCTGAGTGGCTTTGTCCTGCTCCTGATATGTTCATATGTGATCTCTTCACTCCAAGGGTGGTGACTCTGTGGAATTCTCTAGCTCGGGGGGCTGTTGAGGCTCAGACATTCAGTATGTTCAGGATAGAGTCTGGTAGACACTAATGAAATCAACAGTTACAGTGATAGAGCGGGCAAATAACATTGAAATAATCAGTGATCTAGAATGATAGAGCAAGCTTGAGAGGCTGCAGGGACTACTTTTGCTCCTGTGTTCCTATTTTGGAAAAACATATAAATACAAAGATCTTGATGAAAATCTGGTCCCTTGGTGTCCGGGCTGCTACTGGTCCCTAAGTACACATCGACCTCTATTGCTGCTGTCTCAGAAAATTGCTGCAGTAACTATTGCGATACATACTTATCCCAGGGCACTCCTGATCAAATCTGCCTCAGCTATTCAAAGCATCCAAAGCTGAGAGTCAATCTTTTGATTGGTTATTACTCACTGCCAGGATGGTGTGAGGGATCAGGTGATTATTTATCATAACCCCATTCTTTCTGATACTTCAATGAGCATCACAACCCACAGTTTGAAATCACTGTTGTAGATGGTAAGCCTCTAAGCTGTCAAAAAGGAATTAGAGATAGTTCTTATGGCTAAAGGGATCAAAGGTTATGGGAGGAAGCAGGAACAGGGGACTGAGTTGAATGATCAGCCATTGAATGGTAAAGCAGACTCACAAAGCTGAATGGCCTACTCCTGTTCCTATCTAAATAAAAGCAAATTACTGCAGATACTGGAATCTGAAACCAAAAGAGAAAATGCTGGAAAATCTCAGCAGGTCTGGCAGCATCTGTAAGGAGAGAAAAGAGCTGATGTTTCAAGTCTAACTGATCCCTTGTCAAAGCTGTTCCTATCTTCTGTGTTTCTATGTTCTGTGAAGTTCCTGGTCTTCCTTATTAACCCTGCACTCTGATGGAAAAGCAGTTGTTTTAAATATAGGAGGGAATGAAGATCAGGTCAAACTGTGATGTCATCGTGGTCAGAGAGCTTATCAACACACAGCCCAGGCTTAAACATGACACACTTGGCAAATTGGTAAGGTCTGATCACATGATTAAGTTCAGTCTGACATCCATAATTTCTATTTCTTAGATAGTGTTCAGGATCAGGGATCAGCTATAGGTCACCAAAGAGAAACTGTACTGAATCCTACGGCCTGATGATTAACTCCAGGGATCTCACTGCACACCATTTTGTCAATTCAGGATCTAAGCACAAATTTGTTAATGTCGCTGCCAAGTTGAATGACTTCAAAACTAATATTACAGCTGTGGTACACTATACATGTTGATGTATAAGTCAAACTCTGAAGCCTTGCAACGTTCTTCCAAAACTCGGAGTCAACTTATACTTGAGTATAAAACTGAACCATTGTGTGGGCATCGGTAATCATCATTTTGAAATATCATTGGCAAGTGATGCAAAGGATGAATGCACCTTGAACTCCCATGCAGCTTCACAACGCAGTCCATGCCCCCTTTTCTTTATTCATTCATAGGAATGTAGGCATGCTGACTAGGCCAACACTTACTACCCATCCATGATTGTTCAGAGGAAAGTTAAGAGTGAACCACGTTGTTGTGGGTCTGGAGTCACATATAGACCAGACCAGTTAAGTACAGCAGCTTCCTTCCCTTAAGAACATTAATGAACCAATGGGTTTTGGTATCAATTGATAATGGATTCATGGCCATCGTTAGACTCTTAATCCAAAATTTCTATTGAATTCAAATTCTAACGTCTGTTACAGTGGGATTTGAACCTGAGTCTTCATTACCTGACTCTCGGGATTAATAGTCTGATGATAAGGCCATTACACTATTGCGTCCAACAACTTGCATAGTCCCTTTACAGCTAAGAAACAAATCCAGATATAAACTAAATTAAGCATGCATTTGTGAGGTAAAATTCTGAGGCTGTCTACTAAAGCAAGTACAGAATATCTGAATTATTGACCAGGGTGGGTTCAATTTATACAGCGAGCCATAAAAAAACATGATATATGGGGCCTAAAAATGGACTCTGTTATATGCCAGGTTACTTACATACTGTGATTTATGATACATGCAAGCTGCATTATTGATTTGCAGGTGTTTTTAAAATTTGTTTGTGGGATGTGGGTGTTGCTGGCTGGGTTGGCATTTATTGCCTAGGCCTAGTTTTCCTTGCGAAGGTGGTGGTGAGCTGCCTTCTTTAACTGCTTCAGTTCCTGTAAGGAGATTGTGGGCAGGCAAACCAAAGTCTGGTCAAAGAGGTAGAACAGGGAAGCCCAATGTATGCGTTGTAATGCCAAACAGATTTGCAAAACAAGATTTTGGGGGCATTATCTCCAAGGTAGCAATGGCTGCTCAGACTGATTTCCATTGTTTTCCCTTTATGCACTGTTGGTCTCCTATTTAAGAATGGATGTAAATTGGAAGCAGTTCAGAGAAAATTTACTGAGCTGCCTTCTTGAACTGCTTCAGTTCCTGTAAGGAGATTGTGGGCAGGCAAACCAAAGTCTGGTCAAAGAGGTAGAACAGGGAAGCCCAATGTATGCGTTGTAATGCCAAACAGATTTGCAAAACAAGATTTTGGGGGCATTATCTCCAAGGTAGCAATGGCTGCTCAGACTGATTTCCATTGTTTTCCCTTTAAATGCTCAGGTCTCTACCTATTGGCAGGCACAACCTAATTGGCTGATCACTGAAGACTGCTTGCTGCAAAACAAAATTTTGAAAAGGTATGAATTTGTTTTGGAGAAACCCAGCATTTTCATCAGCGCTTTTCCCATTCTTATCTCTTGCTTCTCCGCTCCCAGTCAAGAATTAAAGTCCCTGCACCCATATTGCAACAAGTGAAGTCTCCTAGCCTTCACAACTGAAGTTTTCCCATGCATCCCCAATCAAAGGAAGCCTTGACACTCCCATTCAACAGTTCTTATATCCAACCCCCAACAGTTTTCATTCTGGGTTAACACTAAGTCTGAGGCATTAAAATGG
The DNA here is from genome assembly GCF_004010195.1 of Chiloscyllium plagiosum. NCBI lineage: Eukaryota > Metazoa > Chordata > Chondrichthyes > Orectolobiformes > Hemiscylliidae > Chiloscyllium > Chiloscyllium plagiosum. The sequence continues at coordinate 6,627,574 of NC_057742.1, forward strand.
GGTCCCACCAGGAAAAGGGTTGGGAAACAGTGAGGTAGATTACAAGGAGTATCTTAAGGGAGAGGCAGAGGGGCTAATGAAGAGAATTCTGAGGCTTCAAGCTGGGACAATGGAGGGCATGAAAATGTGTTGCTGGAAAAGCGCAGCAGGTCAGGCAGCATCCAAGGAACAGGAGAATCGACGTTTCGGACACAAGCCCTTCTTCAGGAATGAGGAAAGTGTGTCCAGCATGCTAAGATGAAAGGTAGGGAGGAGGGACTTGGGGGAGGGGCGTTGGAATTGCGATAGGTGGAGGGAGGTCAAGGTGAGGGTGATAGGCCGGAGTGGGGTGGGGACAGAGAGGTTAGGAAGAAGATTGCAGGTTAGGAAGGCGGTGCTGAGTTCGAGGGATTTGACTGAGACAAGGTGGGGGGAGGGGAAATGAGGAAACTGGAGAAATCTGAGTTCATCCCTTGTGGTTGGAGGGTTCCCAGGCAGAAGATGAGACGCTCTTCCCAGGCTTCTGCTGCGCTTTTCCAGCAACACATTTTCAGCTCTGATCTCCAGCATCTGCAGTCCTCACTTTCTCCACAATGGAGAGCATGCCAACCAATATTGGAGATGCTAAAACCAGGGACATTCAAAATCCCAGAATTGGAGGAGCGTGCAGAGCAGGACACAGTAAACAATTGAATTGTTGCTACTGCATCTTAACTGAGATCAGTTAGCTCAGTTGGCTGGATGGCTGGTTTGTGATGCAGAGTGATACCAACAGTGCAAATTCAGTTCTCACAATGGCTCAGGTTATCATGATGGACTCTCCTTCTCAACCTCATCCCTAGCCTGAGGTCTGTTGACCCCCAGGTTAAGCCACCATTAGTTGAGTGTGTGTTGCTGGAAAAGCACAGCAGGTCAGGCAGCATCCGAGGAGCAGGAAAATCTATGTTTTCGGACAGAGCCCTTCATCAGGAATAAGACTCATTCTCCTGAAGAAGGGCCTGTGCCCGAAACGTCGAATCTCCTGTTCCCTGGATGCTGCCTGACCTGCTGTGCTGTTCCAGCAATAAAGTTTCAACTTTGATCTCCAGCATCTGCAAACCTCACTTTCTCCTCTACAATTTTTGTGCCATAGGTAAAGTTTGGAATGAACAGAGAAAGAGGAAATTGCCATCACCACCCTGTGGTCATTTTAAAGAAAACATAATTTTTGAGACTTGTAGTTTCAGGTGAGTGACACTGTTTGATGTTTGAATCAGTAGTTCTGTGTACTGCAGGTTGCTGGTCTGGCTATTTGCTCGAGACTTCTGTCGTCTGGCGCTGCAACATCGATGAGAGTTGGCCCTGTTCAGAAAGAACAAATGAGGTCAGAGACAGATAATGGAAGATAGTGCAAATAGGGAAAACAAATACCAGAGGGAGAGACTGAAGGTCAGAGATCAAGGACAGAGAAAACGCAGGTGGAGACGCTGAGGGCAAAGATCAAGAGAAGGTAATCAATAGTGACAAGAATTCCAGAGCCAAATATAATCAGGGCCAGCTTAAGAAAAGTACACAGGAGACGATCTCAGTTCATTAAACGCATTGAGGGGGTCAATAATTACTTCTTGCGCACCTGATAATGTCCAAATTATGCAAGGTCCTGAAACTCATCCTCCTCACCCCAATTATAAATGATTTGTTCATTTAAAAGCATTTTGCCATGTGAAATGTGTTGTGTTTAATAAATCATCTCTCACTACAATACATCAATTCTTAATATTGTGGAAATTGATTGGAGACTTGTTGTTTTAGCTTCGGGAAAAAAAATTATTTCATTTCTCCGGATCTCCATCTGTCATATAACCATTTATCCACAGTTCAAAAAAATCATTCACTGTGCAAGGTGGCTTGAGGTAGAGTCAAATCACCAGAAACGGCAATCTAAGTTTATTCTAAGAAATTTGTTTTGATCTCGTTATATATTAAATTATGGAAGCCTTGAGAGTTATTAAAAGGCACTATGGAAGGAAACTTGCCATAGCCATAAGACTCAATAAGAAGAAGTTTTAGTTATAGAAAGGAAAAACAGTGACCAGGAGCCATGTTGGTCTACCAAAGACTGAAAGTGAGGATATTGCCAATGAGTATGGGAAAATGGCATTTATGTTGAATAACTATTTTGCCTCAGTATTTGCTGTAGGAAAGGAGGATAGCCTGCCAGAAGTCCAGAGGAAATTAATGGTGGATTGGGGGTAGGAACTAAATAAAATTAGCGAAAATAATTGGCAATGAGGAAATTAATGGAACGAAAGTGTGACAAATCCCCAGAACATGATGATTTCTAGCCAACAGTGTTAAATGAAGTAGAGGAACACATTGTAGACATCCTAACTATAAACTTTCAGAGTTCCCTAGACACAGCAGTGGAAAATTGCACATCACTTCGTTTTTTGACAAGACAAAAGAGAAAAACTTGGGAATTACAGATCAATAACCTAACATCAGTGGTGGGGACAAAAGCAAATTACTGTGGATGCTGGAATCTGAAACCTAAAGAGAAAATACTGGAAAATCTCAGCAGGGCTGGCAGCATCTGTAAGGAGAGAAAAGAGCTGATGTTTTGAATCTAACTGACCCTTTGTCAAAACTTTGACAAAGGGTCAGTTAGACTCGAAACGTCAGCTCTTTTCTCTCCTTACAAATGCTGCCAGTGGTGGGGAAATTGTTGGATTCTTTAATCAAGGATGGAGTAACTGAACACCCTGAAAACTTCCAGATAATAGAAAAGAGTCAACATGAATTTCCAACCAGTAGGTCATACCTTACAAACCTCACTTGAAAAGGTGACTAAAGTAGTGGACAATAGCGTTTCTATGGATGTTGTGTATATGGACTGACAGAAGGTATTTAATAATACCTCATGTAAAAGGCTGTTAACTAAGGTAGAAGCCCATAGAATTGATGGCTACTTGCTGATAGGCTGGGAAATTGGTTGAATGGCAGGTGACAGAATGTAAGGATAATAGGAAGGTACTCAAATTGGCAGCATATGACCAATGGTGTCCCACAAGAATGTGTGTTAGGGCTTCAGTTATTCACATTACTTATTAATGACTTGGGTAACAGCATAGAAAGTCATAAATTCAAATTTGCTGATGACACAAAGTAGAGCGGCATTGTGTACAGTGCAGATGATGGCATAAAATTACAAAGGGATATTAGATAGACAAGGTGAATGGGCAAAATTGTGGCAGATGGAATTCAATGTAAGTGAGTCTGAGGCTATTCACTCTGGACCAAAGAAATGATAGATCTGAGTACTTTCCAGATAGTATGAAGTTAAATAATGACCAAAGAGACTTGGAGTGTCAGATGCATGGATCTTTAAAATGTCTTACACAAGTGCAGAAAATAAACAAGAAAGCTAATGGAGTGCTGGTCTTTATTTTTGGAAAACTGGAGGACAAGGATGCCCAAGTTACACTGCCATTGTACAAAATCCTGGTTAAACCCCACAAGGAATACTGTAAGCAGATCTGGGTACACACCTTCAAAAGGATATATTGGCCTTGGAGGGAGTTCAACATGGATTTATCAGAATGATACTGGATTTCAGGGGTATGAGGAGAGATTACAAAAATTAAGGGGTAATCTGATCGAGGTCTTCCAAGGTATTGCAAGTCGTTGATGTTAAGAAGAAGGATGTGCTGGAAATTTTAAAAAACATGATGATAGATAAGTCCCCTGGGGCTGAGGGGATATACCCAAGGTTACTACGGGAAGCGAGGGATAAGATTGCTGTGCCTTTAGCAACAATCTTTGCATCCTCACTGTCCACTGTAGTAGTACCAGGGTGGGAAATGTTATTCCTTTGTTCAAGAATGGGAATAGGGATAATTCTGGGAATTAGAGACCAAACAGTCTTACATCAGTAGTGGGCAAATTACTGGAGAGGATTCTGAGAGATAGGATTTATGATTATTTGGAAAAGCATAGCTTGAATGATAGTCACCATGGCTTTGTGAAAAGCAGGTCATGCCTCACAAACCTTATTGAATTCTTTGAGGATGTAACAAAACACATTGATAAAGGTAGAGCAGTGGATGTGGTGTATGCGTATTCTAGCAAGGCATTTGATAAGGTTACCCACGTAAGGAGACATGGGATACAGGGAAATCTGACTGTCTGGATACATAATTGACTGGCCCATAGAAGACAGAGGGTGTTAGTAGATGGAAAGTATTCAGCCTGGAGTTTAGTGATCAGTGATGCTCCGCATGGATCTCTTCTGGGACCTTTGCTCTTTGCAACTTTTAGAAATGACTTGGATGAGGAAGCAGAAGGGTTGGTTAGTAAGTTTGCCAATGACATGAAAGTTGGTGGAGTTATGAGTAGTATGGAATGCTGTTGTAGATTACAATGGGACAGTTATAGGATGCAGAGCTGAGTTGAGGAGTGATAAATGGAGTTCAATTTGGAAAAGTGTGAAATGATTCACTTTGGAAAGTCTAATTTGAATGCAGAGTGGAGGAACAGCAGGATCTTGGAGTCCATGACCATAGATCCCTCAAAGTTTCCACCCAAGTTGATAGAATTGTTAAGAAAGCATATGGTGTGTTGGCTTTCATTAGCAGTTTGATGGAGCGAGGGCTTTTCTCATTGGAGCGAAGAAGGGTGAGAGGTGACTAGGTGTATAGAGGCATAGATAGAGTGGATAGCCAGAGACTTTTTCCCAGGGCGGAACCAGCTATCACGTGGGGCCATAATTTTAAGGTGATTGTGGAGGAAGGTTAGGGGAGACGTCAGAAGTAGGTTCTTTACAGAGAGTGGTGGGTGCTTGGAATGCACTGTCAACAGTGGTGGAGTCAGATACATTAGGGACATTTAAGCGAGTCTTGGTTAGGCACATGGATGATAGTAAAATGAAGGGTATTTACTAGAAGATAACAATGTGAATGTCGAAGGAACATTGTGTACCAAGGAACCTTAAAACCCCTCAAAAAACGAACAGGAAATAACATCACCACAAACCCAGGAACCCCATCCAGGAGAAAGATATAAATAGAAAGCAAGAGACAACAGCTTCGCTTCACTTGGAGGTCACCACTGATAATGTTACTTAGCCAGGTAATGAAACGTCTGGATATCAAACCTACAGCTCAGCAAGCAAACCTACACCCTAAACCATAAAAATGTAAGAAAAATTGATAATAGAACAATTAAGACTTTTTATCTTAATGCATGAAGAATTCAGAATAAGTTAAAATGAAATGATGGTGTAAATCTAGGTAAATGAATATGACCTCATAGCCATCAAGAAAACATGGTTACAAGGAAAAATACTGGGAACTAAATATTCAGGGATATTTTACCTTTCAGAATGACAGGAGGGATGGAAAAGGTTGAAATGAGGACAGTTGTGAGAGATGATCTAAGCCCAGATGATGTAGAGTCCATTTGGGCAAAGATTAAGAAATTACAGCCAGGGAAATAAGATATTGGTAAGAGTGTACGGAGCCCCAAACAGTAGCCAGTCTGTAGGAAACACTATAAATCAACAAATAATGGGAGCATATAAAAAGAATAAAGCAATAATCATATCTTCGCATTGATAAGGTTAATCAAGTTGAAAAGGATAGCTACAACAATGAATTAATATAATGCATCAGGGAGTTTCCAAGAGTAATAGGTCAAGGAGCCAATTAGGGAGCAGGCTATCTTGGATCTAATAATGTGTAATGAGGCAGGTTTAATAAGTAACAGATACCCAAGGAAGTGGTGGTCACAACATGATAGAATGTAACATTCAATTTGAGAATGAGGAACTTGGGTCAGAAACAACTGTGTTTAATTTAAATAAAGGGAATTACAATGCAATGAGGATAAAGATAGCTTATGTGAACTGGGCAGATTGATTAGCAGGAATGACAGTTAACAAGCAGTGGCTGTAGGGAGCCCACCTCTGGTGCAGTGAGTGTCCCTGTCCCTAGATTAGAGGCACCTGGGTTCAAGTCTCACCTCCTCCAGAGGCATGTAATAATCTCCAAACAGGTTGATCAGAAAAACAATTTTAAAAATGACAGTGGCAGGTATTTGAGGAGGTCATTCATGACATTCAGCAAAATCCCAGTAAGGACTAAAGATTCTAAGAGAGGGATAAACCAACCATGCTAACCAAGGAACTTAAGGAGAATATTACGTTGTAAGTAAAAGTACATAAGGAGGCCAAAGTCAGTAATAGCTCCAAAGAGTAATATAAATTCAGGATCTAGCAAAGGAGGATAAAAAAGATAGGAACGTCAGAGAAAGTAATTTACGGGGTCAAACTAGCAAGGAATATAAAAACTGACAGAAAAAGCTCGTTTAAATATATAAAACGGAAGTAAGAGGTTAAAGCGAACATTCACCCTTTAGGAAATGAATCTGATATGGTGGCTTTGGAGAGCAAGGAAGTGGCAGAGGAATTAAACAAATATTTTGCACCTGTATTCTACAGGTAGAAGATACTTCAAATGTCCCATTAATACGAAAGAATATGGGGAAGAATTAAGTACCATCATCATCATTAAAGGGCAGCATGGTGGCACAGTGGTTAGCACTGCTGCCTCACAGCGCCAGAGACCCGGGTTCAATTCCTGCCTCAGGCCACTCTCTGTGTGGAGTTTGCACATTCTCCCTGTGTCTGGGTTTCCTCCAGGTGCTCTGGTTTCCTCCCACAGTCCAAAAATGTGCAGGTTAGGTGAATTGGCCATGCTAAATTGCCCGTAGTGTTAGGTGAAGGGGTGAATGTTGGGGAATGGGTCTGGGTGGCTTGCGCTTCAGCGGGACGGTGTGCATTTGTTGGGCTGGAGGGACTTTTTGTGGGCAGCACAGTGGCACAGTGGGCGGCACAGTGGTTAGCACTGCTGCCTCACAGCGCCTGAGACCCGGGTTCACTTCCCGCCTCAGGCGACTGTGTGGAGTTTGCACGTTCTCCCCATGTCTGCGTGGGTTTCCTCCGGGTGCTCCGGTTTCCTCCCGGTGCTCCGGTTTCCTCCCACAGTCCAAAGATGTGCAGGGTCAGGTGAATTGGCTATGCTAAATTGCCCGTAGTGTTAGGTAAGGGGTAAATGTAGGGGTATGGGTGGGTTTCGCTTCAGCGGGTCGGTGTGGACTTGTTGGGCCGAAGGGCCTGTTTCCACACTGTAATGTAATCTAATCTAAAGTAAGTAGTATTAGACAAACTAATGGGGTTAACGGCAGATAATTATCCTGGCCCTGATGGCATGCATGCTAGGCTCCTAAAAGAGATAGCTGCAGAGAAAGTGGATACATTAGTTGTAAATTTCCAAAAATTGTTGGATTCTGGAGAAGTGACACAAAATTGGAAATCCACTAATGTGATAATGTGTTCAAAGAGAGGGAGCCAAATGTGGGCAACTATGGGCCAATTAGCTTAATATCTATGATTGAAGTATTTGAATCAATTATTAAGATAGTAATAGCAGAACATTTGGCAAGTTATAACCTAATCAAACGTCAGCGTGGTTTCATGAAAGGGAAATCTTGTTTGACTAATTTAATAGAATTTTCAAGGAAGTGTCAACCAGAACAGATAGAGGGGAACCAGAAGATAATGTGGCATTTGGGCTTCTAGGTGTTCGATAAGGTACCTCACAAAAGGTTAAATCATAAGAACCAATGGTGTTGGAGGTGTATATTGCTCTGGTAGAGAACTGGCACATGAGCAGGAAACAGCAAGTGGGGATAAGGAGTTATTTTTCAGGTTAGTATTTGTGGCTAGTGGAGTTTCAGAGAGATCAGTGTTGGGACCACAACTGTTTACACTATATATTGATGACTAGGAGTAAGGAACTGAGCATAATATAGTCAAATTTGCAGGAGTCACAAAAATAGCTGGAAAGGCATGTTGTGAGACATTTAATAAAGGTTCAAAATTAAGAGATTTTGAATGGAGTTCTGGATGTAAGTTTGCTCACTGAGCTGGAAGGTTCGTTTTTCAGGCATTTCGCCACCATACTAGGAAACATCAGTGAGCCCCCGGATGACCAGAGTAAATGAAAAACTCTGCACTGGCAGGATAGGCAGTAACCAGAGATCATAAATTTAAAGTATCCAGCAAAACAGAGTGGGCAAGATGAGAATTTCGTTTTAAAAACACAGCAAATTTTATTTGGAATGGTCTATGAAAGTGAAAGTAGATTAATAGTAACTTCAAAAAGATGTTGGATAGCTATTTGAAGGGAAAATATTTAAGAGGGTTATGGGGAGAGAGCAAAGGAGTGGGACTGACTGGTTCGCTCTTTCATGCTTGAATGGTGTTCTTCTCAGCTGTATGATTCTGAATCACTTCAGGTCACAAAGCAGGCTCAGAAGTCTATCCCCTGACATAGGTAAATGGTGTTGTGGAGCCTTTTGTAGGTTGGATAGATTTTACAGGATGGAAAAAACAGGTAAAGGGGATATGCAACTACTTGGCAATTACAAATGTAACCTCCCGTAGCCATTTTCAATCCATAAAGTGGCGAATACAACCAATAGAAGACACCTAAACAATAATATAATCAAACTGTCATTCTGGATTTTTGTACATGATGAACATTACATTTTGTAAGTGATCAAATAATATTAAAAACATTAACAAGTTTGAAAATGGCTTTACTAGATTTTGAAATGTACAAAATAACCATGAAATTGGAAGCTTCTTTGCCAATAACATTTCAGTTTTTACTCTTATACACAAACCTTAATAAAAAATATCTAAAGTCATCAGCCATGTTGGGTTATTTACAGATTTACTTTGTGCAGATGAAAGGTGTCATAATGACAATATATGCTCCAGATAATCAAATACTGATTATAACTATTTACACTAGATACACATGGATGCAGCAGAATCCTGTGTCTTTATTCAGTAAAATGCAGTCTTTTTCACTGGCTGACTGGTTGAGTGGATAGGTACACCACTCAGTGCACTGGTCACTGGTCAATGTACTTGAACCTATGTGCAGAGAGCATTGGGTGTGTTCTATGATAGTTCAATACTTATAATCCTAGGCAAGTTCTGCCCCAGCTCCTATTCATATCTTCACCAATCTGAATGCACACAGCAAGTTAAGATGGTAAACTCTCAAAGGAATTGGGATGATGGCGGTTTGACTTGCACTTCCTCAAGCTTACCTGTCCCTACTGGGGGTGAGGAATCCCAAGAAGCAAATACAAAGAAAGAAAGATCAACATAAATGTTAATCTACTGAGAATTGGTGTACAATCGAGGAATAAAGGAAAATAATATCTGAAAGAAAAATCACAATGTACATCTAAACCTACCTATTATTTGTTCTGCAAAGAACACAAATCCTAGCCCTAAATACTACTTCCTGTTATCATGTTTTCATGACTTTATCAGCATTTACTAAATCAAGTTTGCTGCCAAGATGTCAGATATAATTTTTTTTTTAAGAAATGCTGACTGTCGCAATGTCTCTACCCAAAGAAGCTGACTGGAACCAGAGTATTTCAGGAATCTCTCCCCAAATTCCATCATCTTTTAATATACATATAAAAATGGGTAACGTAACAGGAACTCGCTGATCTGTATGTAAACATTGCAGATCAAAAGTGTCATAAAAGCAAAGTGCTGGAAAAACTCAGCAGGTCTGGTAGTTTCTGTGGAGACAGAAAAACAAAGTCATGTTCAAGTTAACTCTTTTTCTATCCACAGATGCTGCCACGGCCCTGTTTTAATCGCAGATTTCCAACACCTGCAGTATTTTCCTTTTATCTTAGCATGTGTCTGTGATACCTCAGGTGTCATGTCTTCTTATGGGTGTAAATTTCAGACTAAAAAATTACAAAGTCACAATTCCCTTGGATTTTCCAGCAGTTTAACAGAGTGGTGACCTTAATGGAAGGAACTTAAGGTCTAAACATCAATAACTGTCTCTGGTCCTGCTCAAACTACAGGAGATTTACAGTCAGTCTTGGAAGTTTGGCTCTGACAATTTCTTCGGCACAAGTAGGGTGATTCCACTAACCTTAGCCCTTTGTGCAGTTCTTTTTAAAACAGTGGGACGAAATGTTTTTAGTTCTGACTGACTGCACATAGGGAATTTGGGAGAGGACAAACCAATCTTAACTAGGTGTTTTCTGTGCATTCAAATCGATTTCCCTGAGTATTGATGATTTATAAGTTTTTCTGTTTTGTTTAGTATTTGTACAAAGGAAGGCAAATTGGCCACTGTCATAGTTCAAACACTGTTCTCTTCTTCCGGATCTCAGCTCCTTTTGTATTTTAAGGCCCAGTTCACTTCCTCATGAAGTTCTTCTCCAGGGCAGCAGGTGTTCGTTGAATGGAATGAATATTGCGTTTGACACGATCTTCTAATGATGACGTTGCAGTGCTTTGTAGTTTAATTTTGCTGCAGATGGGGAGAAAAAATTTTTTAAAAGGAAGTATAAATCCACAATTATCTTTGCAGAATGAAATGTTTAAAACATGGTTTTAAAGAAGTTTAAGCAAATCTATGAAGTCACTACAATTTTGAGAAAGGATAATTACAAGGGAATAAACCATAGTACAAATGTTCACACACTGGAATAAAATCATGTTTGAGGACTAAGATTATGTGAAGACATTCTTTCAGATTTGACCGGAGAGAGATCCAAGATGGCGGCGACCCAGCAAGTCTGAGTCTATAGTGCTCCTCCCAAGACGTGGGTAAAGTGGGTCACCCACCCCCACCACACTTACCAAATCATTTATAATAGCTGTTTAATTTAATTAGTTGTTTAATATTAAATTTAAACAATCTAATCTTTAGTAAAAATGACTAAAGGGAAGGGAGCCCGCAGCTCTCAACAACCAGGAACCCCTCCCCCACCCGCCCCGGGGGACTTACCTACAGTGACAAGCCTTGTAGAAATGATCTCCAAACTGGGCGTGAAGATCGACGCTTTCATCGAAGAATCCCGAAATCGATGGGACTCACTCTCGGCCGTGCTGCAGAAGCACGACCGAGACATCCAAGAAATCGAGCGCCAAGTTGGAGGGGTGGAGTTAAAGGCCGCAACCTCCGAAACTACAGCTCAATCGGCCGTGGATCAGGTCCAGACTCTCGAACAGTCCGGACCTTAGAGAATCACATTGACGACCTCGATAATTGAGATCGTCGAAAAAATATTTGTTTGCTGGGCCTTCCCGAACGGGAAGAGGAAGGCCAGCTTACAGTGTTTCTCGAGCAGTGGCTGCCACAGCTTTTAAATCTGAAAGCTGGATCAGGCCAGGTAAGGGTAGTATGGGCCTACCGGGTCGCAAAATGCGGGCCTGGCTCGAACCAGCGCCCACGCCCGGTCCTGTTCCGGCTGCAGAGCTACAAGTAGAAGCAGATACTCCGAGAAGCCTCTAGAAATCTTGGAAAAGACCCCCAAGCTATGATCTATAAAGGATCTAAGATTATTCCAGGACTTTTCCCTAGCTCTGGTCCGAAAGAGGAAGGCATTCGACGAGGCGAAGAAGCGTTGAAGGGACTTAAATATTCAGTACTCCTTACGCTACCCAGCGATGCTACGCTTTAACCATGAAGGATCCGTATATAACTTCGGATCGCCAGAAAAGGCTAAGGAATTCTTGCAATCTCTTAGATAAACTGTAAGACATAATGGATGTTGGTTGGCCTTTCCCCCCGCTTTGGTTTATATCCCCCCCTTTTTTTTCTCTTATCTTACTGTTTAATATTATCATGGGGGGTGGGGAGAGGGATTTGATTTTCTCCCCCCCCT
>NC_057742.1:6642942-6652006 GCF_004010195.1 Chiloscyllium plagiosum
TTTCGGCTATCCTAACAAGGGCTTTTATTTAATTGAGATTACAAAACCTGGCGGTCCGGGGCCCCTTAGGAGAGGAATCCCGCACGAATACGGGTTTTATTACATCTGATGTTAACACATTCCGAGCATGTAAGAAATTTAAATATACACTCTGGTTAGTTGTAGGTTAGATTAGTAGATAGTCGAGTTTTGTTTTTTTTTCTTTTGTTAAATTTTGGCTATTGTATATTTTATTTAATTGTATATCAATGTTTATATTTGAGAGTTTTGTTTATTTTTGTGAACTTGTAAAAATGTTAAATTTCTAATAAAAATATCTATATAAAAAAAATTTGACCGAAGAATCGCAGGTCTTTGCTAAGTTGAAAAGTTTACTCTCTAATCACACCATACCAAACCTTTTCCTAGGATAATTCTGGTTCTTTAATTGGTCTCTGGAAATACCTGTAACGTTGATCCGTCAGATCCACAAAACCCAAACCTCAGTGTAGTATATGTTGCTGTTCTGCAGCAGTGTACTCCAAATTATATTAATATATTGGTAGTAAGCAATAGTCAAATTCTCCAGAAGTGGAATGTTAGAAGTAAAGACCATGTGTAGTTTTGGGGTAAAACAAGCAGGGTTTGAGGAAAGCGAACAGCTAGATTAAATAAGTAGATATAATAAATCATCATTTTAAAAATGTAGATTGGTTTTCTTTTCATACAGTTGCATTTTCATAGTTAATTAATGAAACATTTAGACAAATTTGGGAAGAAAACCAGCAATAGTTTGAGCATTGGAAATTCTGTTCGGTAGGGGTGACCGTCTAGAGGTTTATAAAATCATGAGGGGCTTGGATAGGATAGGCCTTTTTCTTTATTTTTGGGGTGTGTGTGTGTGTGTGTGTGTGTGTGTGTGTGTGTGTGTGTGTGCGCGCGTGTGCGCGTGCGTGTGCGCAAATCTAGAGGGGATAGGTTTAAGGTGAGAGGGAAAAGATTTAAAAAGGATACGAGGGATAACATTTTCACACATATGGTGATGTACGCATGAAACAGGCTGCCAGAGGAAATGGAGGAGGCAGGTCCATTTAAAAGGCATCTGGATGGGTATATGAATAGGAAGGGTTGAGAGGGATATGGGCCAAATGGTGGCAATGGGACTCGGTCAGATTGGGATGTCTGTCGGCGTGGATGAGTTGCATCGAGGGCCTGTTTCTGTACTATATAACTCTGTGACCAGCAAGGAGCTGGGAAATGCAAAACTGATTCGACAACAGTGCGGACAGATGTGTGCAATGACTGTGACAAATTCACATCAAATGGGTTCTATTATGAATATGCACAGAAGAAATTAGAATGAGAAAAAGTTGACATAAAAGTGATAAAAACATCAGAGTAATATGTTGTAGAAGTAAAAACTGAAACTACATTGGAGACAAACAGCAAAAAACACAAAACAGTCTGTTTCTTTGCATTCAAAGGATTTGACCAATGAGTAAAGGAGAGATTCCACATTAAACAGAAACTGCTTATGAATTCGTAGAAAAAGTCGTCAAATTCCCATTTAAAAATTGATAAGCATACATCCTATACAAAGTTATACTTACAACTTTGAATCTCTATAAACCACTGATGGGCATGTATGGAAATCCTCAATCTGAGAACCATTGGCTACCTTTTAACACAAGCCATTTCCTATCACTGTGAAATTTCACTGTTCCCAAGAAACGCTCTCATGTCTCAGCTCATAAATGCACTACCCACATGGAATGGATCCACGCAAGAGTTTCATTTTTATTTTGGTTTATGTTCAGAATGCAGAACTGCAAGTAGCCTCATTGCCTGAGGCACGGATAACATCAATTAAACTTATATACTGCTTTTCAGATAACATTTGGTAATATAAAATAATAAAACATTTAAACAATCAAAAACATCACAGGGTGTGTTCGGGCTAAATTTGACAATGAGTCACATAAGGAGATTAAAAGGAAGAAAGAGACAGGAAAGGAAATCGATAACTTGGAGTGTCTAGGAAGCTTCTCTCCCTGAGGCATTTTGAGGCTGAGTGATGTTACCTTCACTAATTTTAGGTCAAACCACTGGTAATGTTTCTGCTGTTCCCATTTATGTCTTCTCTCAACTGTTTATTCTTTTTTGATTAGCGCCCTCATTCCGATATCATTTAACCCCCCACCCCGTAAGACCTTCCCTTCCACTACTCCTTCAACCGCTCTTCAGTCCCTGGCTCTGCACTTGCTTAAAAAATTTGAATCTTGCTACTACTAGTATTTTTGATGTGACGTCTTCAAGCTGACACATGAGCTCAGTTTCTTTTTCCACAGATGCTGCCTGATCTGAGTGCTTTGAGCACATTCCTTTTTCCCTGCTGTGCCTTCCTGATTGTATATTACTGACCTCTGCTGGAGCGTGTGTAGGCTGGAACTGGGCAAAGCTGAAATAAAGTTCACATCAAGGAAGATGCCAACATTCCCTGTGTCTCATGGAAGATGGCCAGCTGGCATTCACAGCCATATCTAAACATGACATCAGAATAGGAGGATAAACGTTGAAATGGTGGCCAAACAAAACACACAAAAATGTCATCTCATAACCTCAAGGGAGATGGTGGTGTAATCTAACTGCACTAGTAATTCAGAGTCTCAGACCAATGTGCTGTAGGCACGGGTTCAAATCCCACCATAGTAGCTGTTGGAATTTAAATTTATTTATTAAATCTGGAATATAAATCTAATGTCAGTAATGGTACCATGCAAGCATCATGGATTGTCAAAAAATCTATCCAGTTCTCTAATGCTCTTTAAGGAAGGAAATCTGCCATCCTTCGCTAGTCTAGTCTACATGTGACTCCACACCAACAGCAGTGTAAAAGACTTTTATCTGCCCTCTAAATAGGCTAACAAATAATTTAGTTAGGGACTGCAACAAATGCTGGCTTGCCAGCAATGCCTATATCCCTTGAAAGGATAAAGAAAATAAAAAGAACAAATCAATTCTAATATTAAAAAAAGTTTGACAAAAATCACTCATTAATCATTTATTAATCAACATCCACATGTTGAATTAGGCAACAAAAGATTTTCAGACAGCAAGATTTTTATTATTGTATACCTTAGAACAAATGTCAATGTGTTCAAAAGCCATGACTGTACAGAATGATGGGGCAGGCTTGATGGGCTGAATGGCCAACTCCTGTTCCCAAGTACAAGGATCCACCTTTTCCTTCTGGATTGTATTCAGAGCTAAATACGCACTGGAGTACAACACAGCATTTGTTTTTGTCAAATAAACTGTTCAGACATGTTATGACACATCTGAAGCAGGTGAGAAGTGAACGGAGATATTCTGGTCTACAGGCAGGGATACTACCACTGTGCCACAAGACACCAAGAACCCAATTGTTTTTTCAAAAATATGAACCACATCCACCACCAAATCACCTGTTTAACAACTTAACTCCTGTTCTTTATTTATTTTGTATCAGCCTGTTCAGACATCTTATAACACACATCTGGACTAGAACACCCCAGCGACTAAACTAGGCATTCAGACTCAGAGTTCCTGGATACTATCACTGCACCACAAAAGCCCCAAGAATGCAGCTCTGTTTCCTGATCAATTTGTTCAATGATGTCATTACACATGTCTGGAGCAGTGGGTCTTCCACTCTCACTCAACTCTGAAATTCTTCTCTTAAAGGGACGTGCATTTTGAAAGCTAACGTCACTTACTAGTACAACTTAACCAACAGATTGCAAACCCTTTTAATACTTACTGGAGAAACTTTCCGTCCTTAGTATCCTTTCTCTCCAGTTCCTGCTCCATTTCATCGTCCTCTTTGTACCGTTTGATGTTACATTGGCGTGCTTTGTCATTCCATTTTGCATCTTCCATCATTTCCTGACGCCTGCGTTCCAGTTCCTCCGCTGAAAGTTTCCTGTAAAATCAAAGTATGATCAAATCATAGCACTGGGGTACCATACTGCAGACTGGGTGGGGTGTTATAAACAAATACAAGTTGCTACACACAGGACAGGAGTGGTATTTACCCCTCTGGTCTAAAGCAAGCCAGCCCAAATCAGCCAGAATCCCGGGTCTTATTACTGAACTACAGATTTCCATCAGTTGATGGTGACTTGTCAACAGATATTGAGTTAATTTTTCTAATGCTAGCAACAATAATTAGGTGAACATGAAAAAGATAGCTTTGAGAGAAAGGCACCTGTTTATATGTTTTAACAAATAGAAGTGCTGAGCCAGAAACAAACCATGAGACTAAATTCAGTTACTGTCCTATTGCAAAGAGAGTACTGATCCAGACCAAGGCAAACAGATTACGGAATGACATTTTTCAGCCACTACAAGGCTAACATCACAAGTGGATGAGATGTAGGTGGAAACAAAAAAAGCAAAGGTGGGAATCTGAAATGAAAACTTAAATTTCTGCAGATGCTCAGCACACCAGCTAGTTGGAAACAATGGATTGACTTTCTGAAAGTTTTAATGGAAGATCACATGGCTTCAAATGGGGTTAACCGGACACATCCCCAGTATTTTCTCTTCCATTTGATCTACATCAGTTCTGCACAATTTCTCAAGGCTTTCAAGATGTTTCTGTGTTGGGCACGTGACCTTGTCTGACACCTCGATGCAGATTTGAAACACAGCTGCATTAACAAAAGTGCCAGTTTTCAGGTGTGATACGAAACAGAGATCACAGCAACTTATGGATGTCAAGCAGCATTTGCTTTAGCAGCAGATGCAGGTTTTAACTTACCAAATGAGTTTCAGTCTTACAGTTCCAGGTAAATGGGGTTGGTTACATTGGGGATTTAACTAGACGAGTGAGAATAGGATACTTGCTACCAGTTAGAGTCCAATGAAAGTAACAAATTCCTCCCTCACTATTTATTATACAAGTATTTTGACAACAACTGCTTGAAAACATTTTAGTAAAAGTAACAACTAGCTTGAAGTAGGATAATTTTATCTCTTCCTATTATTAATCATTTAAAACATTCCTTGTTATAATCTTATGTTAATATATTGACCTCTCTTTCTCAAAGGAACAAATGCTTGCAGATTTTGTGTGCCATTTTCCTCTCATGAATTTTTCAGCAAGGCTAAAATTCCAAATTATTTTAAAGGTTTCTCAGAGGGCTACTGCCCAAGAGAGATATTAAGAAGAAAAATACACACTTGTGTACAAAACATTTGAAAATTGTGAAAAATGAACTAAGAATAGAAACAAATAGAAAACTAACTTGCTTTCATTTGTACTTTGTAGGGCCAAGGCACAAATTGGCATAAACCAAGCATTATTAGCAACAAAAACTTTTTTCCCAAAACAACTGATTCTCACTGCTAAACACAAAAAGCCATCACTGTAAACACAGCTTCCAGACTTGTAACAACTAATGCATCTTCATTACATATATGTGAAGCTGGAAGATTTTAAATCAGATTTTAATATCCATTTACTAAATCTCAAATCAGAGTTATAAAATTTTGATTACAAATTTAAATTTAGCAACTGATACAGCATTAATTATAATAGAACCCATAATATTTTTTCTCATATAGTAGTTCCTGACTGATGCAGCTGTAAGCTAGGAATTCATTATCTCAACAATATGAGATGTTGCTGGTTCCGAGTTAGCTGAATATTGCATTGTTGATAGGTTTAAAACTGTTCTCTCTCTTTTGTAGCCTATATCTCTCTGACTCTTGTGGCTCCCTTCATTCTCCCATCTCACCCTTGCAGCACCCCAACTCCCCTCATCCTATTGAAGCCTCAACTTTTCTCCCCAGCTCTTTGCAGTCTTGCTTACTCAATCCCCATTACAACCTCTTTCTTTCCCTCTGTCCCCTTGTAGCCTCTTGCTCTCTCCAACCCTACCAGAGAAGACAATGATCCCCACAGATAGCTTCCCACCTTGGTTTCTCCAGCAAAACATTTCACATACAAAGGTACCCCAGCTTCAGCGGTCAGTATGTCCCTGCCTCAGCAACTCAGTGACCTACTTGCTCACTTAGTTTTCTTTCTTACCCCAGTAGCTGCTTCTCCAATCACAGGTTGTTTCTCCCTGAGTTTCATGCTGATACGTTCAATACAAAGGTAAACAAGCAGGATGCTGGAAGAACACAGCAAGCCAGACAACTTCAGGTGGACTTCTCTAACTCCTGATGCTGCCTGGCTTGCTGTGTTCTTTCAACCTCCTGATTGTCTACTTTGAATTCCAGCATCTGCAGTTTTATTTGTCTCTAACTAAGTTCATAATGAAAGCACAGAAGAAAATTAGCCTATGTTTGGAGCAGCAGCTCCTCAGAGATTCTTTCCAATCCAGGGATAACATTGCACCACTGGTCGATTCTGTCATCCATTTTCTAGGACATTCTGGGAAGAGTTCAGGGCGAATCTGAATGCTGCTCCCATGTACCCTTAACACCGCTGAGGGCTTGTGTTAATCTGTATCCACTATAACTGTTGCTGCCTTACAGTCTTGTATTTGCTGCTGTTAGTTAACAGCTTAGCTCAACCAACTTCAGAGTTTTCCTATTACTTTGAGACACATTTGTGAGATCAATTAAATGATAATTTATACTATTTACTTCTTTGTCACCATTTCAAATGCTCAGTTTACTAGTGATCAAGGGGTGTGTTTCCCAGTCGGAAGATAAGACGCTCCTCCTCCGACCGTCGCGTTGTTGTGGTTTGGCGGTGGATGAGTCCAATGACCTGCATATCCTCGGTGGAATGGGAGGGGGAGTTGAAATGCTGTGCTGCTTTCCCTACATTCCTGAAGAAGGGCCTGTGCCCGAAAGGTCGAATCTCCTGTTCCCTGGATGCTGCCTGACCTGCTGTGCTGTTCCAGCAATAAAGTTTCAACTTACTAGTGATCAACAATCCTCTAATTTATGAACCATGAGAAATTATTTTAAATTAAACCTCCCTGTCCAACTTTATGAAACTCTCATTTCAATACCTTGACTGATTGGAATAAGGCCTCCTGTGGTATTGTCCTCTTGGTAGGTATGACTTTTGAGCTTCAACATTTCCAACTTTGTCATCATACCTTCAAAAAACAAAACCTTATTAGAAGTGGCCTCTATTGGTCCTCCAATAATTCCCTCTTGCAGAGTATGGTGTACAGTGTTAGCAGTGATTGAGCAGGTAATGCACTCTCACCACTCAAGCAGAAGACTTTGGGTTTGTTACATTCCAGAGACTTAAACACAAATGCTCCAGTGCAAGCCCGAGATAGTAATGCAGTTAAAGGTGCCTTTTTTCAGACGAGATTTTAAATCAAATTCCCCCAAACCTAGGTCTGCTATTCTAATTTGGTTGCGTCAAAGAGTAAGGTTGATAAAGATTGTAGGACAGTCAGCAACTTTACATTTTCGTTAAACATGGCGAGTACTAACCATGTGATGCTGCTTGTTGCTGTTTGTAGTCATATGATGTTGCATTACTTCCCATGCCATCTTTTTACACATTCACCTTCACACACTACACCTAACTGAATGCAAGAGATCACATGCATCAAATATGATTATGTGGTCATTATTCACATTTATATCCATGGAATCTTGCTGCATGTAAATGGCTGCTGCTTTCCCTACATTAAAACAATGACTAGATTTGCTGTAAAGTATCTCATGACATCGAGAGCTTGTGCAAGATGCTATGTAAAAGTGTAACCAGTATTTTCTTTCTTTCGTAATGGGAGAAAATACCAGTGTGAATTTCTGAGCTGTGTTGTTTTGGTATAGGTAATTACAAAGAGTATTACAAGTCACAGCCTGGCTGGACAGGAAATTGCATCTTGATTATCAGCAAGGTTTTAGAAACTGTACACTTAGATGCTTAACAGAAGATGACAGCTTCAGGCTGCACTCTGTCTTTTACAATTTAATAGCCTACCATGCACTCACTGCTTGGATTTAAAATTGGCAGAATGAGACTTCAAGGCAAGCTAGCCACAAACTGCAGAATGAATCCTGGATAGGAAGAGGCAAAAGTAACATAATTGAAAACAAAATTAATTGGATAAAATAATCTACTCACCGTGAATGCATTTTCGAGCGTTTAGGTGGTGACTGAGATGTCGATCTGGATCTTCTATGGCGTGAATCTTCACGTCTGACATCCTTATGAGACTGATGTACGACTGTCCTGGGGTGGCTCCCAGACCGTGACCTGGGTCTGGCCTTGTGAGATCTTTTAGCTGGGTCAGAAGATGAGGAATGTTGTTGCTGGATAATGCTGGGAGAATCTTTCACCTGCATGGCAAAAAGGATGACTGAAGGGGGTGAAAAAATAATCTCAGCACCAAAAATTAGTAATATGAAATATAGCAGATTCCTGAATGTGTTCACTAAGTTAAGACAAGATTGAAAACGCTATCTAGTAAGGGAAAGATTACTGCTTCCCATTACCTATCCAAATCCCTTCTAAAATCTCTTTTAAATGTTGTAATTGTACCAGCCATCACTTCCTCTGGCAGCTAATTCCATACACACACCACCCTCTGCTTGAAACAGTTGCCCCTTAGGCCCCTTTTAAATCTTTCTTCTCTCACTTTAAACCTATGCTCTCTAGTTTTGGACTCCCCCATGTCAGAGAAAAGACTGTCTATTTAGCCCATCCATGCCCCTCGGGTCACCAAACCCATAAAGTTAACTTTGATTTCTCTTCACAGATACTGCCAGACCTGCTGAGCTTTCCCAGCGACTTCTGCTTTTATTAGCTCTTCAAGAGAGCTGGCATTGACTTGATGGGCTGAATGACTTCCTTTTGATTCAAGAGTGAAGGTTGCAGGGCTTTTCTTTAATATATGGTTACCTCTTCAGCAGTTTAATTATCTGGGATTGTTCAGCAAGAGGCCCTCTACTTTTTGTCATTTACATAAATGATTTGGATGCGAGCATAAGAGGTACAGTTAGTAAGTTTGCAGATGACACCAAAATTGGAGGTGTAGTGGACAGCGAAGAACGTTACCTCAGATTACAACAGGATGGGCCAATGGGCTGAGAAGTGGCAGATGGAGTTTAATTCAGA
>NC_057742.1:6652032-6660258 GCF_004010195.1 Chiloscyllium plagiosum
GGTTCAGAAAAGATTTACAAGGATGTTGCCAGGGTTGGAGGATCTGAGCTACAGGGAGCAGCTGACCAGGCTGGGGCTGTTTTCTCTGGAGTATTGGAGGCTGAGGGGTGACCTTGTAGAGGTTTACAAAATTATGAGGGGCATGGATAGGATAAATAGGCAAAGTTTTTTCCCTGGGGTTGGGGAGTCCAGAACTTTAGGGGATAGGTTTAGGGTGAGAGGGGAAAGATATAAAAGAGACCTAAGGGGCAACTTTTTCACGCAGAGGGTGGTACGTGTATGGAATGAGCTGCCAGAGGAAATGGTGGAGACTAATACAATTGCAACATTTAAAAGGCATTTGGATGGGTATGTGAATTGAAAGGATTTGGAGGGATATGGGCCGGGTGCTGGCAGGTGGGACTAGATTGGGTTGGGATATCTGATTGGCATGGACAGGTTGGACCAAAGGGTCTGTTTCCATGCTGTACATCTCTATGACTCTATGACTAAGAGACAGAACAGAGGTACAATTTCAAAATCATTAGGGACCTGGTCAGCCTAAATCAGAGTTGCGTCAGCCAGGCAGAAAGTAAAGTGTGGTGGATGGAACCTCATTAGAAAAGTCAGGGAATGAAATGATTGTGACACTTGTTTTCCATAGGAGATTTGATCTGTTATACAAAGATTGTTGCACAGTTCCAACATCACTAGATTAGTCATCAAGAAGTCCAGTCTGACACTCTGAGGACACAAATTCAAATCATTCTATGACAGCTAGTGGAATTTAAATTCAATGGATAAATTTGGATTATGCAGCATGTCTCAGTAACAGGGACCATGATACTATTGTCAATTGTTGTAAAATTTATCTGGTTCATGAATGCTCTTTAGGGGAGGAAATCTGCCATTCTTATCTCAACTAGCCTGTATGTGACTTCAGATCCTCTGCAATGATTTAAGTGCCCGAGTGAAATTAAAGACAGGCAACAAATGTTGGCCATGACTCTCAGAGAAAAAAAAAAATCAGTCAATTGAATTTGCTGCAATCATGAAAGAATGATGATCAAAATTCTTAAAATTTGAAGTGGTTGTGATCAGTAACCTCTGCTAGAAGCTATAATACAAAATACAATCATCAAGTGTCACATTAAGAGAACCATTTCATCATTAAATACTTGTGCTCTCAATCCACTCAAAAAAAATTAGAGAGTCAGAAATAGCCACGAAGACAAACCTTTAAGCCATACCCAGGCAGTTTCTTTGGAACAGACGTGGATGAAGAATTGATACACTTTTCATGCTTTCTGCAAAACATTTAACAAAGCAAAGCAAGCATCACTTTTCTTATAGGAAGGAAAAGCTTTTTTTCAATACCTGTACTTCAATGCAAAGTTGCTCGGAATACGTTTTCTAATAAAACAGGGCCTCAACCTCAGATTATTGTGAACTTAACTATAACTCTGCAAATTTTTGCACCTTCATTAATTCAGCTAATTAACAACTTTGGACCAGTATTCACCACTCTGGTTAAGTTCTGCATTTCAAACCCTCACTGCTCATTCTGGGAAAGATTCTCTCTTGCTGCCTCTGGTTCTTCTGCCATTCACCTCAAGTCTAGTTAATCAACCCTTTAGCCAATAGAAACTATTTCTGTCATGTACACTTGAACAGAGTAGTTTACGATTCAATAATCTCTGCTCATAGAAGAATATCCTTAAACTTCTCCATGTAACTATCATTCATCATCCCTGGAACAACTATAGCAACTTTCATAACCTCTACAAAGTTTGCATGGCCTACCTAAAGTAAGGTGCTTAGAATAAGACCATTATTGCATGGCTGGGACAGTCCTTATTCATTGATCCCTTACTTTTTGTGATGTTCATTGTCACTTGAGCTGGATCGTCGATGCTTTTTGTGCTTCTTCTTCTTGTCCTTTTTCTTTTTATCTGTTTTATCCAGGTTCTTTTGTAGCTTTAAAGAAGATCAGTCATAAACATTTTTATTATAACAAATTTCTTTGATAATGGTTAAAATTTTTTTTTAAAAAAGACAGAATATTTGTCGGAGATTTTGTGGCAGGGGACCCAGGTTTCAGTCCCACCTGCTTCAGCGGCGTGCAATGACATCTCTGAACGGGTTGATGAGAAACGAGGCTTTTTTAAAAAAAAAGATTTGTAGGACTGACGGAAATGTGTCAAAGGAGGTGGATTAACTGGAGATCTTTTACAAAGAGCTATCTTTTGTGCTCCATGATCTCAACAGTTCATGTTCAGGCTTGTGGATTTGTTTGAGCATTAGATGTTTGTAACAAGCCCTGGTTAGGGTTTGCCTAAAAACAAGTCTTTGCCTGATTGTAAATACAGACTGTAACGGCTTCTCCCATGCTACAGATTTACTAAATAAAAGAATAAAAAGCATTAGATTTTATTTAACACAATAAATCCCAATTGCTCAGCCATTCAACACAACCTTGCATAGATTCAAGCAAAGTGACCAGAAATATCCCAGAATCAACCTCAGTTCTATGCAGCGATCCCCCTCATGATCACCACATGGCTGAGTTGACAGGATGAGAATCAGATAAACAAAGATTCAGCTCCATCTGAGATACACTCTCTGAATGCCCACTTTCAATATCTAAATCCACATCCAAAGAATGGCATTGTGGAAAATGCAAGGAAGCAGCAGCAGTGGAAACCCATCGCACTACAACACTTTCAAGGCACAAAGGGTAAAAATATCAGCACAGGAACTAGTAAAAGTGAAAGAAAGATGCAGAAGAATGTCATAACTTTCAACAAATTATAGAACTGTTCTCAACACCAAACAAAAACTAATTTTTCACTCTTTGTGGCATAAAATGCAAATGTAAATATTTGTTTTTTTTGGGAAATAGTTTGCCCAATTTCCGCATGTTTGTATTCAATCTAAAGACTCAGCTGCAATATTAAAATTAAAACTCAAAGTATGCAGGTGGTTCACTAGCACCAGGAAGACAAAACATGATTTGATGAGATTAGTTTTTCTTCTTTTTAGGTATTCAGAAACAGCAAATTTTTTGAGAAATTGTGACCTACAATACTTTTCGTTGTTCCTTCCTTTTCTTGCCTCTCAAAAATGGAAAATCAGTTCAATTTACTTGAGGAGACTCCGTGTTCTCCTGTACAGTACCTGTTTTGAATTGAATAGATGAAGGAACCAAGAATTGAAGTTGAGACCAGCAGAACAATAAATATGGATTTGTTCAGTAGACCCGTTGGCCTCTCCTCAGCAGTACATAAAATACATTGTTGAGAATGACAAAACAGAAAGAACTACGATAACTCTAAACTAAAGCATTGTATAAATGGGGTCTCAATGGGAGGCAGCTGCAGATCCTGTGCTTTAGTCAAACAGTCTTCTGCAGGTTGGAAAAAAGCAATTCCCATAAAGTTGTGAAAGCTAAAGTTACAGTGACAAGAAGAACAGGGATGTAACAGAAAAGGGGAGAAGACAGTCAACCCAGGATCCGGGATCCTGAAGAAAAGATGCATTGGTAAATAAAGTTCCATCTTTTGATCAAAATATAATTCACGTCACAGCTCAGTCACATTAATCATTTAAGGGTGTGTGTATTTATTTATATTTGTGTTGCTGTTATAATCAGCTTGAGGCAAAATGAATAAATCCTACATAATTGCTCATGATTTACCTGTGGAAAGAATCACATAAGTGATCAAATCAAATACATGCAATGGTCAGTTGTAAGTCTGAAGGGACACAGGATGAAAAAAAGTTTAGACTGAATATGTTACACTTACTATCTCTCTGATCATTTTCATTTTCATGGGATTAGTTAAAACTTCTCTCTTTTTCTCTTCTTCACGTTTTCTGAAAGAGTCAGTTTATAAAGAAATCAATACAAGTAGTTTCTGTTAATTAAGTCAAAATAAACTGATTAAAGCGATTAATCTGGAAGTTACAGGATTCCTCAGTTTTTACCTCTACTCCCCAGTCCATCTCTAACTCCACACATTCTAATGAAAGAACAGGATATCCTCTTCCGCGCATAAGAGGTCTACAAATGTATGCTGTAGATGACATGACATCTGCAGATGTTCCCTTCCCTTCTATGAAGGAAGTCTTCATTAGGTGAGACCAAGAATCCAAAACAGGCATGAAATGCGTCCTGCTCATATCTTGCAGCGTGCTAAAAGCTAATAGCTTTTCTACCACCATTTCTCTCAATACTCTCCAAAAGACAAACTTCAATTCATGTGCAGCTCACCTACTGAAATAGCCAGGAACAGTACTAAGGAGTTTACTTCATTGTCAATTTCAAGCATTTCATTTTTGTTTTCAACTACACACCTACCTTTGGAATCTTCTCCAGTCTAAATGCCGAGCAACATCTCTGACATCCTCAAATTCTGGATTCCTGTGTATCCGTAATAAGAACTGATCCATTGTTAGTGACTGTGCCTTTCTGCTGCCCAGACAATAGACAATAGGTGCAGGATTAGGCCATTCTGACCTTTGAGCCTGCACCACCATTCATTATGATCATGGCTGATCATCCTCAATCAGTATCCTGTTCCTGCCTTATCTCTATAACCCTTGATTCCACTATCCTTGAGAGCTCTATCCAACTTTTTCTTAAACGAGTCCAGAGACTGGGCCTCCACTGCCTTCTGGGGCAGAGCATTCCACACACCCACCACTCTCTGGGTGAAGTAGTTTCTCCTCATCTCTGTCCTAAATGGCCTACCCCTTATTGGAGACCAGAACTGCACACAATATTCCAGGTGCAGTCTCCCAAGGGCCCTGTACAGCTGCAGAAAAACCTCTTTGCTTCTACACTCAATCCCTCTTGTTATGAAGGCCAGCATGCTATTAGCTTTCTTCATACCTGCTGTACCTGCATGCTTGCCTTCATTGACTGGTGTACAAGAACACCCAGATCTCTTTGTACTGCCCCTTTATCTAACTTGACTCCATTCAGGTAGAAATCTGCCTTCCTCTTCTTGCCACCCAAAGCTCTAGAATTCCATCCCCAATTTCTCTCCTCTTCAAAGATGCTTCTTAAACTCTTTCTGTTTGATTACACTTTTGGTCACCTGCCTCTGCATCTCTATGTAGTTTGATGTCAAATTTTGTTTGCAAGGCTCCCGCTCAGTGCATTTGGATATTTTGTACGTTAAAGCACGTTTTAAATGCAAGTTGTTGTTATGAAGTCCATTCCAACTGATCCCCAGTACCATACATAGGGACTTGTCAAGAGAGAAAATCTCTTTGCATCACAGTGAACTTCAGGATTTAATTTTCTAACCTCACCCCACAAAAACAGAAGTTGACATTATCCACTGCAGTTCTGCAACGGTCAGCTGAGATTAGATAATACAGCACAGAATGAACATGTCCAGTAAGTTTGGGCCAGGACCATCTCAATCTGTATATTTCAATTCCACCACTTGACATCTTAGGTTTTATCGCTGAGTTGACATGTGTTGAGTATTGAACTACTTCTCCTACCTGATCATAAAGAGTGGATCTTCCCGTATTTTAGATGCCATATCCAATGCAGAGTTAGACCCCGTTGCTGAAAAGATGGAGCCAGGCAGCAGCCCAGTGTCAGAAGAAGGTCCAGACTCTTCATCGACCATCTTGTCTGTAGCATATTTGTCAATGGGTCTACCCAGCAAGTATTCCTCCTTGTTCACCATACTGCCAGGCCCTTGATACATCCAATCAAGCCTGTCTGACTTTTTCCTGCAGATAACAAAAGTCAACATCATGTCAATTTTGCAACACAAAGAAAATTGAAAAGACAGCCGTATGTTTCCTGGGGGCTTTTGAAGCTTTCTTTATGTCAAGGGACTGTTCCACCGTACCATGCAGGAAACACAAATAAATTCAATCTTGAAATTAACGAAAATGGTAAGATCACAGAATTTGTAAAGGAGGTTATTATGCTTTCATGGGACATAGACATCACTTACAAGCCCGGCACCTGTAGCCCATCCCTAAATGCCCTTAAACTGAGTGTTTTGCTGAGCCATTTCAGGGGGTAATTAAGAGCCAACCATATTGATGTTGATCAAAAGCCACATCAGGATGATAAATTTCCTTCCGTAAAAGGACATCTGTGAACCAGATAGGTTTTACAATAACTGATGATAGTTTCATGGTCATTTCTGAGACTAGCTTTATACTACAAATTTATTAATTTGAATTTAAAATACACCAGCTGCTATGGTGGAATGTGAATCCATTTCCCTAGACCATTAATAACAAAAACATAAATTACTGGAAAAGCTTAGCAGTTCTGGCAGCATCTTTGGAGAGAAATCAGAGTTAACATTTCAGATCAAGCAATTCTAAGGAAGGATCACTCAACCCAAAATGTTGTCTGATTTTTCTCCATAGATGCTGCCAGATCTACTGAGCTTTTCTGGCAATTTTTGTTTTCTTTTCTGAATTACAGCATTTGCAGTTCTTTTGGCTTCCTTAGACCATGATTCTGGGCCTCTGAAATATTAGTCCAATGACATGATCGTGAGATCACCATCTTCACTTTTCCCCCCATTCCGCTCATCATGCCTGTAAGAAAGAGCTGTCCAATTAATCACCCCCTCCTCAGTTCTTTCGCCTCATCCTACGATTCCTTTTGGAATGTAATTTAAAAATCTGTACTCTGGATACCAATCATTCTGATAGTGGAAAGAGCTTAGCCTTACTTAATCTATCAAAACATTTCATGATATTTGATATCTAGATCAAATCTCCTCTTAACATTCTCTGCTCAAAAGGAGAATCCCTTACCTTTTCAATTGCATTTGGTCCAATTATAACGAATCTAATTTGCAACCTCACCTCCTAATATTCTCCTAAAGACTTTCGAGCATAGCAAACAATACTCCAGATTAATGGGACCCTTCAGATGCCTAAGCAGTGATTTATCTTTTTTGGACTTAACTGCAGATCACAGGATCATAGAGATGTACAGCATGGAAACAGACCCTTCGGTCCAATTCGTCCATGCTGACTAGATATCCAAACCCAACCTAGTGCCACCTGCCAGCACCCGGCCCATATCCCTCCAAACCCGTCCTATTCTAATACCCATCCAAATGTCTTTTAAATGTTGCAATCGTACTAGCCTCCATCAGTTCCTCTGGCAGCTCATTCCATACACGTACCATCCTCTGCATGAAAAAGTTGCCCCTCTCACCCTAAATCTATGCCATCTAGTTCTGGACTCCACCACCCCAGAGAAGAAACTTTGTCTATTTATCCTATCCTTGCCCCTCATGATTTTGTGAACCTCTATCAGGTCACCCCTTAGCCTCCGGCGCTCCAGGGAAAACAGCACAGCCTGTTCAGTCTCTCTCTATAGCTCAAATCCTCCAACCATGGCAACATCCTTGTAAATCTTTTCTGAACCTTTTCAATTTTACAACATCTTTCCAATAAGGAGACGACCAGAATTGGTCTCAATTAGTTTCAAAATGTCAACATGTTTTTAACAGAGAAATACAATTCTATCTGACCATTAGATTGACAATCAGAAGTCATGGATTTAAAGGTATTAACAACAAGCACTAGAGGGGATCCAAGGTGAATATCTTTCACTTAGGATCTGGAACCCTTTGCATGAATAGGTCATGAAAGATAATTCCGTAAATAGTTTTAAAAGGGAATTGGATGAGAGATGAGGCTAACAAATATATAGAGTACAGAGAAAAAGGTGAGACCAAGCAATGTTACTGTCAAATGTCCAGTGCATGTACAACAGGCAGAATGACATCTTGTGCTGTAAGAGTTTATGATTCAACAGGTGTTACAGTTGCAAGGTAGATAATTATTTTAAGATACTATGTTTTATGCAAATTTGAAAGACAGACTTGCATTTATAAAGTGCATTTCATTGATCTTCTTTGCAATCTAAAGGAATCCAAAGGAATCCCAAGGGATCCCAAGGGATCCCAAGGGATCCTCTGCATCCATCCAGAGAGGCAGATGGGGCTTGAGTTTAACATCTTGCCCAATATTGCTCTTTTGTTTTGAACTCCTCCTGTTTCCTATTTTGCAGACCTCTCAAACCTCAAACACGTCATCAACTTACTTAAGAGCACCGCTATCCTCCGCATAGCGCTGCATCTCCTCTCGAGCTCGCTCCTCGCGAAGCTCCCTCTGGAGCTCCTCGATCTTTTTCTTTTCTGCTTCATGTTTCTGTTCTGCTTTCCATACACGTTCAACATT
>NC_057742.1:6660758-6680375 GCF_004010195.1 Chiloscyllium plagiosum
CTCCTCCGTCAGTCAATAAGAACATTGTTGATCTGACGTGATCTTCACTTTCTTTCCTATCATCATAGTCACAGAGATGGACAGCATGGAAACGCTTCTGTTCAACTCGTTCTGCCGACCAGATATCCTAACCTAATCTAGTGCCATTTGCCAACACTTGGCTCATTTCCGTCTAAACCCTTCTTATTAATACACCCATCCAGATGCCTTTTAAATGTTGTAATTGTACCAGCCTCCACCACTTCCTCTGGCAGCTCATTCCATACATGTACCACCTCTGAGTGAAAAAGTTGCCCCTGAGGACCCTTTTAAATCTTTCCCCTTTCACCCTAAACCAAGCCCTCTAGTTCTGGACTCTCCCATCCCCAGGGAATGGACTTTGTCTATTTACCCTATCCATGCCCCTCATAATTTTATAAACCTCTATAAGGTCACTCCCCCCCAGCCTCCAATGCTTCAGGGAAAACAGCCCTAGCCTACTCAGCCTCTCCCTATAGCTCAAATCCTCCAAAGCTCCAATTCTCATCTTATGTTTCCCTTAACATCTGGCTCATTGTCGCTCAGATTATGCAGTTGCTGTTTTGTTTTTGTTTTGTTTAAGTTAACTCTGATTTATTCCTGTTGCCTTCTTTCAGTTTTTCTTCTATACATCCCATTATTTTCCTTTGTCTCTTGGTTACTCTTGTGCTCAGTTAAAACTCACTGCGCCAAATTTTTCTTTTTTCTGTCTCAAATGATTGGACAGCAGTGGATTCCCCTAGTGATGAATCCAAATGACCACTATTAGAGTCATAGAGATGTACAGCATGGAAACAGACCCTTCGGTCCAACCCATCCATGCCAACCAGATATCCCAACCCAATCTAGTCCCACTTGCCAGCACCCAGCCCATATCCCTCCAAACCCTTCCTATCCATATACCCATTCAAATGCCTCTTAAATGTTACAATTCTATCAGCCTCCACCACTTCCTCTGGCAGCTCATTCCATACGCGCACCATCCCGTGTGTGAAAAAAATTGCCCCTTAGGTCTCTTTGATATCTTTCCCCTCTCACCCTAAACCTATGCCCTCTAGTTCTGCACCCCCCAATCCCAGGGAAAAGACCTTGTCTATTTATCCTATCCATGCCCCTCATAATTTTGTAAACCTCTATAAGGCCACCTCTCAGCCTCCGACGTGCCAGGGAAAACAGCCCCAGCCTATTCAGCCTCTCCCTATAGCTCAAATCCTCCAACCCTGGCAACATCCTTGTAAATCATTTTCAAACCCTTTCAAGTTTCACAACATCTTTCCGATAGGAAGGAGACCAGAATTGCACGCAATATTCCAACAGTGGCCTAACCAATGTCCTGTACAGCCGCAACATGAAATGAGCCAGAGTATCTGTAACTAAAAAAAATGGATTTTTGCAACAAACCATTGGTTACCTAGTTGCCATTATTGATCCTAGGTTTTTGTTCCAGAATTATTTAATTAACTTAATTTAGACTTCAAATTGTATTGATAGTTAAATAATATAATACCTTGCTATGTTTTTAGTCTATTGGACAATTAACCTAACTTCTGCATTATTAGAATATCATAACTGCTATGGTCCTCACAAAAGTCCACCCATATACATTTTTAGCAGGAGTTGTTGGATAGATTCCTGGCTAGTTTTTTTGCCCTTCTTCATTCATGATGCTGAAGCCTAGCATAGCACTCCTTGACACCAACACAGGCAAACCAGGAAGAAATCTGTAAATAGCCTGGTCCGTGTCACTCAGGTGTTCAATTCATAAAGTTTTTGAAACATTGAACAAGTCATAGAGTCATAAAGATGTTCAGCATGGAAATAGACCATTCAGTCCAACTCGTCCATGCCGACCAGATATCCTAACTTAAACTAGTCCCACTTGACGCACTTGGCCCACATTCCACTAAACCTTTCCTATTCATACACCCGCCCAGATGGCTTTTAAATGTGATAATTGTACCAGCCTCCACCACTTCCTCTGCCAACACATTCCATATACGCACCACCCTCTGTGTGAAAAGGTTGCCCCTTAGGTCCCTTTTAAATCTTTCCCATCTCACCCTAAACCTATGCCCTCTAGTTCTGGATTCCCCGAACTCAGGGAAAAGAACTTGTCTTTTTACCCTATCCATGCACTTATGATTTTATAAGCATCTATAAGGTCATCCCTCAGCCTCCAATGCTCTAGTGAAAACAACCCCAGCCTATTCAGCCTCTCCATGTAGCTCAAACCCTCCAACCCGGCAACATCCTTGTAAATCTTTACTGAACCCTTTCAAGTTTCACAACATCCTTCTGATAGGAGGGAGACCAGGACTGCACACAATATTCCAAAAGTCACCTAACCAATGCCCCATACAGCTGCAACATGACCTCCCAACTCCTATACTCAATGCTCTGACCAATAAAGGAAAGCATACATTCATAACCTATGTCCTCCTTACTCATAAAAACAGCCACCTACATCAGCCTCAACTTTTATTCAACGGTGCAACTTCCACTGCTCATTACAATCCAGCCACTTTGTACTGATTGCTGTACCATCTCAGTATAATATTCGATTGCTACTCTGGTTGTGATGGATTCAGGACATACTTCCTTTTCCAGCCCTTGGTTGTGCTGGATGTTGGACGTGCCTTTGGTCATAGAACTCAAGAAGAGCAGCTGTAGGACTTGAACCCACAAAATATCCAAGCCAGAAGTACACAGAGTTCAATGTGACCATTGCTGATGTAAATAATAAATCCACCTGCCTTAACTCTATATCATTTTACACCCATGTCCAGCAAAGATGAATGATGATGACAAACAGTGAGGTAGGGAAATCACCTCTTCTGACAGATATCATCTTCAAATAGACAAATATATTGATCTCAAATTGGAAAATAATAAGCTTACATCAAATTACGATGCAATAAAAAGTTTAACTTTTCCAATTTCTCTTATTTCCTCCATTCCAGGAAGCACTAAAAGATCATGTTTAGGCAGTTCCACAGGTGTCACCAAACTTCAAGTAGCTCAGCCAAGTGGCTGATCATATGAGAGACAAGTCAGTATGAGTAGCAAGTTGACTATGTCATTGATAACATTGAAACAAACAAAAGCAGAAATTGCTGAAAGAACTCCCCAGGTCTGGCAGCATCAGTGGAAAGAAAACAGAGTGAATGTTTTGAGTCCTGTTTCCCTTCTTCAGAACAGTTCATACCAGTGAACTGGACTGGAAATGTTAACGCTGCTTTCTCACCATAAATGCTGCCAGACCTGCCTGCCAACTCTCCAGCAATTTCTGTTTTGGTTTGTTATAGATCTCCAGCATTCGCAGGTCTTTGTTATATTGACAACATTGATCCTGCTTTACATAGGATTGACAGATCAGAATGAGATCATTGGCCTAATTGGTTAGTATTTATCCAAATGGTGAATTTTTTTCTTCATGTCAGTGCTGTTAAAATAACCTGAAGATAAGTAGAACTGTTCAAAGCAAGAGTTTCCCTGGGAAGAAGTGAAATATCAAACACAGGATAAATGGCTCACATAAAATACACAGTTGCAAAATCCTGCCCTTACACACATGCTTTATTTTAGGATCTAAGAAGTTCTGTATATTTGATCACATACAATATTTTGTTTACACTGACAGATTTTGCTTGATAATGACAGAGAGATCACATTCAATTTGTTTGCTGAAAAGAGGTGACTTGCTGGAAATGGCAACTAAATTAAAAACATAGCGAATGATGTATTGATGTTTCATTCCACCAAAATGTCGAAAATCATCTGTGGTCCTTGGAAAAATTACACACTGCAGCTGATGTTGAAGTTAATGAGTTAAAATGTTGCAATCTTTTTCTTTTCAATGTTGTAATTTATACATGTGCTAATGCAATGGGAAATCAGTAACCTCTCCAAAATTGGAAGGCTTTAGTCTCAGGCCTGGTGTGTTTCTTCTGAATCCAAACCTTCCATTGTATCCATCTATCGGTTTGAGATCTGCCAAAAATCCTCGGTGACCGACTATTTGATTATATGAATGACCTGCAAAATTAATAAATGCAGATTAAAACCAAGTGTCTTATTGAGTTTTATAAAGAACCAATGGCCAGTCATTCTTGTCAGCATTTATTCATCAATTTGAGAATTCTACCGTTTCACCATCTCCTGAAAGTTCTTTCTCTGCCATGTGTGCATCAACTTCCTTTTAACTGTGTTAATGCTATCTATTTCAATTGCTGTATCTGGCAGTGAGTTTTGTCTTCACCACCTTCTGGGAAAGGAATACCTCCTTAATTTTTTATTTGACCTATCAGTTGCTCTTAGATTTATACCCCTACCATTTCCCATTCTGGACTCACCCACAAATGGCATTATTTCTCCAAATCTTTTCTAATGAACCTGTTACTATTTAAAAAACAGAACTGTGTCATATTTTTCTATCTTGCATTAATCAGAACTCAGATGCAAAAACCGGATTTGAGGTACGGGCACCAATTTATAGCATTAGAGGAGCGTTGGGCCATCCTTAGTATGGAGATGCAGCAAGAACAGTTAACTGTCAATCTTCGTTCTTAGAACAGATGAATGACTCTGATTGGTCAGGATGTTTCCATAAGAATGCAGCAGAGTTTGACAGTCTTCATGATCCATTTTGTAATGAAGAAGGTGCAATCATGCAAAACTCCTGCTATTGATATAAAAGAGTCCTGTGTCCTAATATAAGTATTTTCTAGCACATGCAATCCATGAGCCTGACTGACAATCTTATATTAGTTTTATGGTATAATTCTAAGAACATTGCGGGTTACTTAATACATTTTATCCAATAGCAGAATCACATCGAATGGTACATGTACTGTCCTGAGGCTTACTTACATGGGCTGGTTGAGCACAACTGACATACTACCCACTGCAAATATTTGATGGAATGTGTTGTTTGAAGTGGTCTGCTAGTCATTGGGTTGTACTGCCTTTGTATCTGACATCACACCAGCACTGAAACTCAGGTATCACCTTCTTCACATGGTGCATATATTGGTGTTCCTTCTTACAAGGCTATTTCTTGTGTCTTTGTGTAAGACAAAAAGCTTTGTCTTCTTGTCTCTTCTTAGCAATGTTTAAGTTCTGTACTACTAACCCATTACTTCTATCATTTCTGTTCTTAAACCGTCCCTTTTCCAGAGAAAAGAACCACAACCTGTTCAACCTTCTTGATAGCTGCATCCTTTCAATTCTGGAACACCCTTGTAACTATTTCCCACATTTCTCCTTCTTCATTCTTCAATACATTAGGAGCAAGCCTTTTGACTTATTGAATCTGCTCCTGTAATTTACATTCATCATGGCAATGCCACCCACTTAAGCTGAATTTCCCACCTTTCCTCAAGATGTCTTACTAAACACAAAATATTAGAAATGCTTGTTAGTTTGCATTCTTAAGAGAAAGGGTGGTTTATAGTGATTCAGATGTGGAACATCCATTATTTTCTGCTCTTCTAGAATGATTTTGTCTTTTATGATTACTTTAGAAACCCTTAATATGTTCCAGAATTCTACTTATCTCTTTTTACTTCAGGTGACTTATTTCATGTCTGATTAGTTTGTTCCAAAAACTTACAACCTTTTTTGTGAAGGGAGTTTGCCTTACATATTCTAATCATTAATTTTGCTCAGATTCTAAATTGTGTCCTTAAGGGCAAGGACCTTCTGGAGTGCCATAGTACTCCTATTGTCACTCTGTCTGAAGTCAGCAAACTCCGTCCAGATGGGGGTCTGAATTAGGGATCTTTCTGTTCTCTATGATTCAATTATATACTGGGCAGTGTTATCCTTGGAACATTAAAAGGAAGACATTTTGACGAGACCTCAACAATGAATGACATTGATTGGGATTGCCAATGTGCTTCGCAGTGGGCTTTATTAGTTATTCATTATTTGTCAGTGCAATTTTTCCCAAGTCCTTGCAAGCTACCAATAATCATGAGGATCAAAAATTATGAAGTAAATGTCTGCGATTTCCAGCAGCTTATCTCACTGCATTTACAAAAATAAACTCTTTTCACTGTCTTTGCATGTCACCTTGTTTCCAAAGGGGTGACACAACACCTGACAGAAGCAGATAATGAGACATTTCATGGGACAATGATAATCAGACACATGCTGCTGCTATTCCATGTTGCTAGGCACCAAATAACCCCACGTGTCATTGAATTCAGAGGCTATTATCTAACCTCCCTGGGAACAACCAACAGGACATTAATGTGTACACTGGATTCTGTCTGTAGAAAGGTATTTTGTTTTTCCCACTAGCAATCTTAATCTGAGAATGCAATTCTTCTGTAATCAACAACAGGGTTTTTTTCCTGCAATGTTGCAGCAATTAGATTCTTTCATACTGTGCTCATCTCACCACAGAAAATCACATTGAAATTAAAATGTTCCTTGGGATTCACAACTCCTCATCAATAGGGGGTCCTTTTAGGTAAATATTTTGTACTGAAATGAGAATTGAAATGAGAGTGTTAGAAAATTGAATACTTTTCATTCCAGACCAATCAACATTAATACCCAAATTTAAAGCTTTGGTCATGTTGATTATGTTAGATATTCTTTATGAACCTTCTTTGTAGATGCTGTCTGTGAATAAAGTGACAAAGTTCTTCTATGTCATGAACTCTAGAGGAAGTGCATTTCTTTGTAAAAAGAATGGTTACTTTGTTGTGTTCGTCCCAGACTTCAAAAAATCTTTGGAAAATTCCAACTGCAGACAATGCTTTATGCTTATTAATCATTTGACAAAAGCTTCCAGATGGAAGGAACTTTGAAACTCATCAAGTCGCAGCCAAATACTGCGGATGCTGGAAACCTGAAATAAATACTGAAAATGCTGGAAACATTCAGCAAGTTAGACAGCAACTGCAGAGAGAGAAAGAGAATTAAGGTTTCAGCTTGATAAATTTTCATCAGAACTGCAGCTTTCATTTCCATATTTCAACTGCCCTATTCATTTTCTAAACTGCCATGTTGACTGCTCGTGGTGTGAATTAAGATATTGATCACATTTTCATCCTTTTTTTACAAATTCTGTTGTAACCTCTGCAAACTTATCCCTATCTGGGACCGCTTTTGACCAAACAGTATTTTAATCATGGATTACATTAGGGACTTAAAACATAGGTTAGATAGAAGCTGTAACAAATAGACACAATCAGCATTTTAGTGATCAGATGTTTTCAGAACTCATGGGGTTAAATTAATTAGCTGCTACAATGTGTCTGAAAGTATATTGCTTTCCCCAAGGCAATTTAAACTTACTATTTTGGCTGATTGGCAGTTGTTAAGGTTTTATAATTTTGAGGGTATTTTAATGTAATTTTGTCATATTTATTTACATCCAAGAGACCTCATCCTTGCCAACTACAGTTTTTCCTCATTTTGATTGTAGTAAAACAAAGGCCCATTGTACTGTCTGTGAATCGTTAAAATTACGCAACTTCTCGTTTTCCAGTCTTCACTCCCACTTACAATTTGTATCATTTAAAACATTAACTTACATAAGCAGCACTCCACGGAAAACAGGATCACTGTCATCCCGGTTCTGCCATCCTGCTAGTCACATGATACAACAATAATAGTGTCGTTCACAGATCATGGCAATCTTAGCACCATCTAGAATTTATTTAGTGATTTACCATATTATCTGTTTCACCCTTGTAGTATCTTGGCACGTGGACTGTGGTCCTTTAGTTAGGTTTCTCAAACACTGGAACCTCCTAAATTATTGGATAATTCAGAATAATCTTTCTGTGAGATTGCCCTATCTAGATGGACAAGAACCATGTTAGGTTAGATGCTGCCTTAAGTGAGGCACCTCAGTGATTTGAAGGACACAGAAAAATAAATTGCTGGAGAAACTCAGGTCTGTCAGCAATTGTGGAGAAAAAATAGTTATCATTTCAAGTCTAGTGACCCTTCTTGTTTCTGAAGAAGTGTCACTAGATCCAAAATATTATCTCTGATTTTTTTGCCTCCACATTTGCTGCCAGTCCTGCTGAGTTTCTCCAGCAATTCTTGTTTTTGTCTGATTCAGATCTCTGGCATCCAGTTCTTTGTTTAATTATTTTCATGATGTTTCTTGGATCTAACCCTTACTTGTAAAATCTTTTGTTCTACAAACAAACAATGAGTATTTTCAAAGCCTCTAAATCCACTTTGGCTCCTTTTGAAATTTTGAATCCACATGTAAAACAGAATTCATAAATGTTATTACAAGGTTATTTCTGAGGGGATGTAAAATAACGTACCAGCTCCATACATATTTCTTTTGTGAAGGTACCTTTGAGCTGGTCCATAATTGTAAAAATAGTCCACAAGCCAGCCATTGCTTGATGTTCCACCGTGATCCTAACAAAAATTATTTATTGATTAAATTGTCAAAATGAGTTGAAATAATAAACTAAATAAGCTTTCCACATTCTTCTACATTCAGTATTATTCTTTTTTTTTATAATTTTCATATGCCTCCCCAATTTCATGTCTACACCATCACCCCACACATTTCAAGAAATGATAGATAAGCTCTATTAATTTCCCCTCTGTTTCTTGCTTTAGTTAGCATTTTCCAGACAGTGTCCTAACACTAAGAATTAACTGGCCAGTGTATGTCCTTTGGATGAATCAAAAACAAACTTGATTCTATGTTCACTTTAAGATAATGTGCATATATGTTCCAGCCAGCCCCACTGAAAAATAATAGAAATGTAAAACAATATAAACAATGCTGACATTTTCCTTAATACATCCATCTACAAGACCATCTTCACCTGAGGTCAACTAGCATAGCACAGGCATGGACTCAAACCTGAGCATGACTCAGTTTCACAAAAGGCAGTACATGAGCAGGTGGACCAGAGGAAAACTTTTCTGAATTCAGCACTGATTTCAGTGCTTCCCAAACTTTTTTTCCAGTATGACCCCAAATTTGAACATCAGAGTGTTTGTGTAACCTCCAGAAAACCTTGGGAATAAGTGTTTTGGGAGGTTAGGAACAGTGCAGATTTAATTGCTGAGACAAGGGCTTTAGTTCTAAACCTAAACAAGAGCGAAGGAACAGGAGAAGAATATTAGTAAGTTGATGAAAAAAAAAACAAGCATTTAAAGGATAATTGCTGGAGAAACTCAACAGGTCTGTTAGCATTTATGAAGAGGAAACAGAATCAACATTTTGGGTCCAGTGACTCTTCATCAGAGTTCCTCCAGCAATTTCTGTTTTGTTTCAGATTCCAGCATCTGGAGTTCTTGGTTTTATTTTAGCATTTTTAGGTGCCTCGCAGCTGTCAGAAATCAGTCTAGATTTCACAACAGCTATTGCTGCCTCTGAGATTGTAGCCCATACTTTGAGAAGCACTGCTTCAAATGTTTAACTGCAACTAGATGCTGGCGGTAAAAGCAGAACTGAACTCTTGTAATTGTTCACCTAATCCACATGAAGCTGATGGAATTGTGTGCTCAGCGATGCTTTCATTTCAGCATTAACTGTATTCAATTGAGAAACATTTGTAGAACATATATAATGGGGAATGGTTAACAAACTGCGCTTGAACCCAGTCCAAAGACAAGGGTGAACTCTGTCTGCTGATTAGAATGGCCCCATTTACAATGATTGCAATCGATTTTAAATTAACATTTCAAATGCATTTCATTGAAGTAAAGAAACATTATTGAAATGACAACTGAGATTCTGAAAAAAAACAAGTTAGAGTCATAGAGTCAGTTAGATCACGTGGAATACAGGGAGGACTAGCCATTTGGATACAGAACTGGCTCAAAGGTAGAAGGCAGAGGGTGGTGGTAGAAGATTGCTTTTCAGACTAGAGGTCTATGACCAGTGATGTGTCACATGGATTGGTGCTGGATTCATTGCTTTTTGTCATTTATACAAATGATTTAGATGTGAACATAGGAGGTATAGTTAGTAAGTTTGTAGGTGACACCAAAATTGGAGTTGTAGTAGACAACGAAGAAGGATTCCTCAGAGTACAACGGGATCTTGATTAGATGGGCCAATGGGCCGAACAATGGCAGATGAGTTTAATTTAGATAAATGTGAGGTGCAGCATTTTGGAAAGGCAAATCAGGGCATGACTTCTACAATTAATGATAAGATTCTGGGAAGTGTTGCTGAACAAAACAACCTTGGAGTGCAGGTTCATAGTTCCTTGAAAGTGGAGTTGCAGGTAGATAGGTTAGTGAAGAAAGTGTTTAGTATGTTTTCCTTTATTGGTCAGAGCATTGAGTATAGGAGTTGGGAGGTCATGTTGTGTTTGTACTGGACATTGGTTAGGCCACTTTTGGAATATTGTGTGCAGTTCTGGTCTCCCTCCTATCAGAAGGATGTTGTGAAACTTAAAAGGGTTCAGTGAAGATTTACAAGGATGTTACCGGGTTGGAGAGTTGGAAATGTAGGGAGAGGCTGAATAGGCTGGGGCTGTTTTCCCTGGAGCATCAGAGGCTGAGCGGTGACCTTATAAAGGTTTATAAACTCATGAGGGGCATGGATAGGATA
The DNA here is from genome assembly GCF_004010195.1 of Chiloscyllium plagiosum. Taxonomy (NCBI): domain Eukaryota; kingdom Metazoa; phylum Chordata; class Chondrichthyes; order Orectolobiformes; family Hemiscylliidae; genus Chiloscyllium; species Chiloscyllium plagiosum. The sequence continues at coordinate 6,671,335 of NC_057742.1, forward strand.
AATAGACAAGGCATTTTCCCTGGGGTGGGGGAGTCTAGAACTAGATGGCATAGGTTTAGGGTAAGAGGGGAGACTTAAAAGGGACCTAGGGGTAACCTTTTCACGCAGAAGGTGGTGCGTGTATGGAAGTGCTACAGGCTGATAATATTACAATATTTAAATGGAATCTGGGTGGGTATGTGAATAGAAAGGGTTTAAAGGGATATGGGCCAAGTGGGACTAGTTTAATTATAGATATCTGATCAGCATGGACGAGATGGACTGAAGGGTTTGTTTCCATACTGTACCTGTCTAAGACTATGACTTGTTCCATGTCTCAGAAAGTATATGAATTGAACACCTGAGGTGACACAGACCATGCAAATTACAGATTTCTTTCTGGTTTGCCCAGTGTTGGTGGCAAAGAGTGCTATGCTCGGCTTCAGCATCATGAATGAAGAAAGGCAAAAAAATCTAGCCAGGAACCTCTCCAACAACTCCTGCTAAAAATGTGTATGCGTGGACTTTTGTAAGGACCAAAGCAGTTATGTTATTCTAATAATGCCGAAGTTAGGCTAATAGTTAAATGATATATCATCTTGTTACACTATTAGTCTATTGAACTATCAATACAACTAGAAATCTAAATTAAGTTAATTAAATAATTCTGGAACAAAAACCTAGGATCAATAATGGCAACTAGGTAACCACTGGTTTGTTGCAAAAATCCTTTTTTTTTGGCTACAGATACTCTGGCTCATTCATCAATAGTGGATTAATCACTAGGGGAGTCCATTGCAGTCCAATCATGAGACAGAAAAAAAAAAGAATTTGGTGCAGTGTGTTTTAACTGAGCACAAGACTAACCAAGAGACAAAGGAAAAGAATGGGGTGTATAGAAGAAAAACTGAAAGAAGGCAACATAGGAAGAAATCAGAGAGTTAACTTAAACAGAAAGCAAAAACAAAACAGCAATCAAATAACCTGAACAAATATATAAGCTAGATGTTTAGGGAAACATAAGATGATTCATGGTACAGAATGAAGCTATTTAACCTGATATGTCTGTGTGTCAGCTGAAAAAGAATTGTTCAATTTAATCCCATGTTCCAGCTCTTGGTCCGTAGTCCTGTACCTTAAGCAAATGTTCATTTTTTAAAAATGCAACGATTGCTTCTTTCTCAATCACCCTTTCATGCAGTGAGCTCCGGTTCAAAAACAGAAATTGCTGGAAAAGCTCAGCATGCCTGAGGAAAGGTCACTGGATCCTAATTGTTAACTCTTGACTTCTCTCCACAGATGCTGCTTTTCCAGCAATTTCTGTTTTATGTTTTTAATTTACAGCATCCGCAATTCTTTCGGTTTGTATTTAGTGAGCTCAGGATGGCTGGGTGACTAAAGTACTCCCCTCTAAGTCACTATTTCAATGCGTGTTGACCCCACTACCCTGGCTAATATTTATTTCTCAATCAATAATCACACACAAAAAAAATGATATGGTGATTATCACATTGCAGCTTATGGGAGTTTGCCTACTGTACGTTAGTTGTTGAGTGTTCCTACATTACATCAATGGCTACACTGCTAACATTCTTTTGTTGGACCGTAAAATGCTTTGAGACATTCTGTGATCTTGGAAAGTACTTCAGTAATGCCTGTCTTTCTTTTTTCTTTCCTTTAATCCTTTTACCGATTACAGTAGTACTGTTAAAGTTTTCAGAGTCCCGGAGGACCATAGGGCTGCTCTCTCATTACAGAGACACAATTGTGGTGGTTTAACCTGAGGGTCACCACGCCTCAGGCGAGGGATGAGGTTGAGGTGGTGGGACCCTCTGGTAACTTCAGCCTGCGCAGGATTTGAAAACACGCTGTTTGGTATCACTCTGCGTTGCAAACAAGCTGTCCAGCGAATCAAATCTATGTTATCTGCTTATTGATCTCTCCGCGAATGGACATTGATCCTTCCTACCCATTTTATCTACATCTCTCAAGAATAAGGTTAAATGCAAAAATTACATTCTTGACATGCCTAAACTATTAGACATTACAATTCTGCAGACGCAGCCTCCCTGTTGATTGATTTGAAAAAACAAATCTACAAAAGGTCAAGAAAATATCAACCAAATTTGGGTTTCTGACTGTCTATACGTTTTCAAAGCTTGACACATCACTCGTTCATAGAATCCCGACAGTGTGGAAACAGGCCATTTGGCCCATCCAGCTCACGCCTACCCTCCAAACAGCATTCTATCAAACTTAACGCCCACCACCTCAGCCTATCCCTCTCGTTCCCATGGCTAATCCACCTGGCCTGCACATTTTTGGACCGCTGGAAGAGAAAAAACAACACTCAAAGGAACCCCCCCCCCCCCCCCCACACACGAGGAGAACATGTAAACTCCATACAGGCAGTCACCTGTGGAGTCAACTGGACCATGAATGAGTTTCACCGGCAGGCTGGACAATATGAACACCAACTCCTGCAGCTCAACTGTTCCAAAGTGCAAACCCAAAGATACCTGGTTGGTCCGCTTGAGAAGCTTCCTCATGTAATTATTGTAGAAACTGAATTTAATGTAAGGGTCTGCCTGGGCGTTGTAGGGCGGAATAACATCGCACCGTTTGGGATTCACTTTGCCGTACCCCGCAGCGTTGGAGGCGACGGCAACACCATCTAAGATGAACCCTCTTTCTTTTCTAAAAAGGTCAAGATTCAGGCAACAAACCCCAGGAGGACAGGAAAAATTATTGTTCATGGTTACAGCACGGTTCACGTATAACCTCAATCCTGTACGCCAGGTACAACTTTCCCAGTCCTAGTTGTTAATGTCAATGAATGTCACAGGGCTTACTGTTACGTTTCACTAAATATGAAACTTACTGTACCTTGCAAAAACATATTTTTCACGCCTCAATACGGTGTTCCTGTCTGATTGGCACCAATGAACATTTCTTAATATCAGCATTAGTTTGCATCGTTTGAAATGTCTTCTCCAATTTCCTTTTCCAATCAACATAGATACACATTTGAGTCTGCAGACAATGATTGGTAACTCAGATTATATATACAATTCAGCAAACATTTATAACCACCTCAGAGCATAGATTTTTCAGAAAGGTTTTTTTTAAATTAAATCTCATCACAGCGGCCAGCCCGTGGTTATATTACATTGTTCATCGGCAATGGTATTGTTCAAAACAAGCTCCCCTTGGAACATCATTCACATCAGCCAGGAGGCTGTCTGTACAGGATGTTGGTTAGGGCACTTTTGGAATATTGCATGTAACCCTGGCCCTCTTCCTACCGAAAGGGTTCAGAAAAGATTTACAAGAATATTACCAGGGTTGGAGGATTTGAGCTATAGGGAAAGGCTGAATAGGCTGGGGCTGTTTTCCCTGGAGCATGGAGGGCTGGAGGATGACCTAATAAAACATTTGTAAAATCATGAGTACCATTGATAGGATAAATGGACAAGACTTTTTCCTTGGGGGAGGAAAAAAAAGAGTCCAGAACTAGAGGGCATAGGTTTAGGGTGAGAGGGGCAAGATATAAAAGGGACCTAAGTGGCAATTTTTTCCAGAGGGGTGTGTGCGCATACAATGAGCTGCCAGAGGAAGTGGTGGAGGCTGGTACAATTACAGCATTTAAAAGGCATGTGAATGGGTACATGAATAGGAAGGGTCAAGAGGGATATGGGCCAATTGCTGACAAATTGGACTACATTAGGTTAGGATATTTGGTCGGCGTGGATGAGCTGGACCGAAGGGTCTGTTTCTGTTCTGTATATCTCTTGGACTCTGCTTTACTGTCAAAGCAGGCTCGAGGGACTGAATGGCCTATTCCTGATTCATATGCTTGTTGGTAAAACCTGGCCTTACTGGTTACACCCACATCCCATAAATAAGCAAGGATTATAAAACAGGGGGACATCATTAATTGTGGTGAAAACACCTTATTGGCAATCAACAGTATAGGACCTCATCACCTTTCTCCACAAAACCTGTACACCATCTCCAAGTCAGGAGTGAGATGAACAGGTGGGTACAACTTCAACAAAACTTTAGCAGGTGGACGGTGGCTCAGTGGTTAGCACTGCTGCCTCCTAGCACCAGGGTCCCAGGTTCAATTCTAGCCTAGAGTTTGCACATTCTGTGTTTGCGTGGGTTTCCTGCCACATTACAAAGATGTGCGGATCAGGTGAATTGGCTATGCTAAATTACCCATAGTGTTAGCTCCATCATTTGGAGGGAGATGGGTTACCCTTCGGAGGGTCGGTGTGGACTGGTTGGGCCAAAAGGCCTGTTTCCACACCATAGGGAATCAAATCGAATCTAAACACTCAGGAACATCAATACCATTCTGGGTAAGGTTAAAAATCACACAACACCAGGTTATAGTCCAACAGGTTTAATTGGAAGCACTAGCTTTCAGAGCATCGCTCCTTCAGCAGGTGGTAATGGAGTGCTGAATTTAGAGCAAAAATTTACAGTATGATGTAACTGAAATTATACATTGAAAAATTGTCTGTTAAGCCTTTCATCTGTTAGTTTCACTTTCATGTGTAAATCACAAAACTTTTAAAACATTGCATTCTCGGGTTAGCTGTTAACAATGGTGATAGCTGGACAATATATTGAAGGTGTTGGTCCCGTCTTCTCTGTCTATGCTATGACGTTTAGATGGATTCTAATCTTAAAAAGTGAGATAACGGGGAGTTTTACATGAATGCATGCAGTTTTTGAGCAAAGTACAATGTAATCCTGCAAGTACAAATTCATCCTGCAAAATATGTGTGCATGTGGGTCTTTGTCTGTGTGTGTCTGGGTTGGGGGTTGTGAGAGAGAGAGAGTGTGTGTGTGTTTTTTGTTGCAATGGTGGTTACCTGTAATGTGACATGAACCCAAGGTCCCAGTTGAGACCCTCCCTATGGGTACCAAACTTAGCTATCAGCCTCTGCGCGAAGATTTGTAGCTTGGGTGCTCGTTGTTGTGGTTCTGTTCGCCGAGCTGGAAGTTTTTGTTGCAAACGTTTCGTCCCCTGGCTAGGCGACATCATCAGTGCTTGGGAGCCTCCTGCAAAGCGCTTCTTTGATGTTTCCTCCGGTGTTTTCTCTGCTGCCTGTCCCGAAGTCCACCTTGGAGGATGGTCACCCGCAGGTCTGAGGCTGCATGTCCTGGACCACTGAAGTGTTCCCCAACTGGGAGGGAACACTCCTGTGTCTGAGACCCAATTAATTACCTTCTTTCCATAAAACTAGCATTGCAAGCTTCTCTTCAAGTATTTACCCAACATTTCTTCGCCCACTACATTGCAGTTAAGGCCAAACTACTTTTATTCACCACATTGCTTTTGTACTCTTTGTCCCCATTTGTCTTTATACATCAATCTTGCCATTTAATATTAAAATATCCTGTTTCCCACTTTCATAATGTCCAACAGACTTGCTCAGATGTGATGTCTAGATTCTTCAAAAATAAGTTATGAAGCAATTACACTGCCAAATGAATTAGTGTAACTAGAAATAAAATGTTAGATAAGCATTATCTATACTTCATCTCAGGCTCAATGCTTCATTTAATAAGATGAAGTAACATCTATGCAAGTCAAAGCATGGCCTTTAACTGAAGGAGCAAGATTTAAATACTCAACTTTGTACATTTAATGTAGGAACAAATTACTGCAGATGTTGGAATCTGTACTGAAAATGAAAAATGCTGGAAATCACGTCAAGTCAAGCAGCATCCATTGAGAAAGAGCATACAAGTCATAGCTCTGAAGTCATCTGGACTGACAAGTTCGCTTGCTGTCTTTCCATGGATACTGCCTGACCCTGTGATTTCCAGCATTTTGTTTTGTACATTGGGTTTGTAGCTAGAGGAATTTCCACTGCATTTTAAAAAATGTTTTATGGGCTATCCCCACCCAAATAAAAGGCTTTTGAGATGCATCACAAATATAGAAAGCCTAATTTGACCAAGGTCAAATGATATTGGCAGATCGTTCAACTGTGAAAAATAAAACCAGATCCTGCCCTTACTCCCTTTTGCACAAGTACACTTTCCAGCAATATGTATTGACCAGGAACCAGACTTGGGATCAGGTTCTCTCTCCCTGGCCCACAGAGAGGAACTGTTAACTGAATGGCAACAACAGCCTGTACTGAAGTTTCAATAAGCTGCAGAATTTCAACCATCACCTGCGTAACCACCCTCTTCAAAAGAATCCACTAAAGCTTTTCTCATTAAAGGCACTGCAACACCTGATGATTCAATTCATCACTACTAAAGACAAGCATTGCTAACTAAACACCAACAGCAAGAGAACAAGGGTGAAGGGTCACCTATAAATTTCAGTTCAAATTCTCCCCCTGAAGATCATTGAGAAAATCTGCATTTGTAAACATTTTCAGAAGCTCTGCATATCCCGAAGTGTTTCGGTCAACTTGCACACCAGTAAATATGCTGTATAAACTGGTGAAGAGAAAACAAACAATATTAAGAGTCTGGTATGACTTCCTAAGAACGGGTTTCTGTAATTCTGAAGTCATTCTAGACTCAATGTTAACATTCTCTCTCCACAGATGTTGACACTGGCTGAGTTTTACCAGTATTGTGTCTGTTCCACATTTCCAGTATCTGTGGTTTATTTTATAAATTTTGTATTAACCCAACTGATGTGATGAAAATGGGGAGCAGTGAGACTGACTGCTAGATTGTCAATCTAGCATCATAAATATATATTTTAACTGTTTGCCTCAAAACATTCAGGAAATTATATTCCAAATCAATTGATACCATAGATTGCAATTTAATAGCTTGCGTTGCTGGTATTACCTATCTGGGAGATAAAGACAGTGAAATTACCCAATTAGGTAATCTAAAGAGATTATCAATCTACAAGTGATATTAAATGCAAGACTTGAGTAAAGATTATCAAATACAGGTAGTTTATTTACATAAACATGGATCGCAAACCACATCTTTGATTACAGAACTTGCTACAGATAAATTAGGGGACATGGGTCAAAAATAAAATCAGTGAGTTCTCGTGTCTCTGGGGGTAAAAACATTTATTGAATCATACAGGTATCATTTTAGAAACTGTTTACAATTCTTATGCAATGCTCCCAGCATTGGAAGCAATCCTGGGCCACAGATCTGCACATTCCTTGGCAACAGGACCTGTGATTGCAGAACCTAGAAACAAAACCAGGTGTTATTAGCAAGTCAGAAATAGAACAGGAGACAAATTGTTTAAATATGACTTAAATCTCTATAAAATGTAACATTGAAACTTTTGACCAACTGTTGATACAAGTTTGTGGAAGCAATAATTTCTGCTCCACCTATAAAGACTGATACAATAATTAGAGTCAGATGTCTAGCACAAACAACTTTTGGTCCTACTCATCCATGCCAACCAGATATCCTAACCTAATCCAGTCTCATTAGCCAGCACTTGTCCCATATCCCTTTAAAATCCTTCCTATTCATATACCTATTCAGATGCCTTTCCAATGTTGTAATTGTACCAGCCTCTACCACTTCCTCTGGGAGCTCATTCCATTCAGGCACCACCCTCTGCTTGAAAAGGTTGCCCCTTTGGTTCCTTTTAACTTTTCCCTCCCCACTCCCCAACCTGCAGCTCCATATACATTATAATCAGAGAACAGGTATAATAGCCACCTCTTCTACAGCTCAAGGGGGACCATCTATATCAAGCATGGGGATGTAGGTTCAATCTACCTCAGGACAGAATATTTACAATATGAAGCTTGGAAGGATTCAGAAAAAGATTCATGAGGATGTTGCTAGGGTTGGAGGATTTGAGCTATAGGGAGAGATTGAATAAGCTGGGGCTGTTTTCCTGGAGCAGAGACTGAGGGGTGACTTTATAGAGAATTATAACATCATGACAGGAATGGATAGGGTAAATAGACAAGGCCTATTCCCTGGTGTGTGTGTGTGTGGGGTGGGGGGTGGGGGGCCAGAACTAGACAGCATAGATTTAGGGTGAGAGGGGAAAAGACAGGAAAGAGACCGAAGGGACAACGTTTTCAGGCAGAGGGTGGGGAATGGGCTGCCAGAGGAAATGATGGAGGCTAGTACAATTCCAACATTTAAAAGGAATCTGGATGGGTATATGAATAGGAAGGGTTTGAAGGTATATGGGCCGGGTGCTGGCAGACAGGACTAGATTGGGTTAGGATATCTGGTTGGCATGGATGAGATGGCCCGAAGGGTCTGTTTCCGTACTGTACATCTCTAAGAGTTGGATGAGGAAAGTGAACGAACTGTAACCAAGTTTGCAGATGACAAAATTGGTAGAAAGACAAGTAGTGAGATTATAATCCCTACAGTGTGTGGAAACAGGCCCTTTAGTCCAACAGATCCACATGGACCATCTGAAGAGTAACCCACTCAGACTCATACCCCCTACCCTATATTTACACCTAACCTACACATTCCTGAACACTATGGGCAATTTAGCATGACCAAATCACCTAACCTGCACATAATTGGATTGTCAGAATGACAGTCTGCAAAGGTAAATGGGTAAAAACTTGGCAGATGAAACATAATATAGAGAAAATGTGAAGTTATGCACTTTGGCAGGAATAGAGGAGTGAATACTATTTGAATGCAGAATCACTGCAGAAAGCTACAGAACAGAGGGATTTAGGAATCTTTGTGCAACTATCAATAAGGGATTGGAGTACAAAAGCAGGGATTCTTTACTAAAACGGTACTAAGGAAAGATGCATTGATACCAGGTGTGGAGGGACTGTCTTATGAGGAGACATTGACTAGATTAGGCCCATAGGTAAAAACAATGACTGCAGATGCTGGAAACCAGATTCTGGATTAGTGGTGCTGAAAGAGCACAGCAGTTCAGGCAGCATCCGAGGAGCAGTGTAAAAAAAACCCCCCAAAAAAACGATGTTTCGGGCAAAAGCCCTTCATCAGGAATAAAGGCAGAGAGCCTGAAGCGTGGAGAGATAAGCTAGAGGAGGTGGGGTTGGGGAGAAAGTAGCATGGAGTACAATAGGTGAGTGTGGGAG
>NC_057742.1:6680739-6688172 GCF_004010195.1 Chiloscyllium plagiosum
CATGGACCTGACCAGGTAGTCACAGAGGGAACGGTCTTTGCGGAAAGAGATGGAGGGAAATATATCCCTGGTGGTGGGGTCTTTTTGGAGGTGGCGGAAATGTCGGCGGATGATTTGGTTTATGTGAAGGTTGGTAGGATGGAAGGTGAGCACCAAGGGTGTTCTGTCCTTGTTACGGTTGGAGGCATGGGGTCTGAGGGTGGAGGTGCGGGATGTGGACGAGATGCGTTGGAGGGCATCTTTAACCACGTGGGAAGGGAAACTGCAGTCTCTAAAGAAGGAGGCCATCTGGTATGTTCTGTGGTGGAACTCATACTCAAGGAATTCAGAAAGAGGAGAAGCAACCTCACTGAAATAAACAATAAGGACATAGAGGGTCATAGGAAAAAGGCAAGAAAGTAGAGTGAGAGATTTCAGATCTGCTGTAATCTTTTTGAGCCGACTCAATGGGCCAAATTCTATACCTACATATTCTGATCTCCAGCTGCAACAGGAACTAAACTGCGATACTGGTATTATTCTGAACCACTAACAAAACAGATCACCAACTCAGCTCAGCACTAGATGGTTTCAGATTTTGCTAAAAGATTTACATTAGAATTCAACAATCAACGACTGGTAAACAATTCAAGGGAGAGTGGCTTTTTTAAATCGTCAGGCTTCTTCAATTCATATTGAAACTAACGTCCAACAGCTGTATAAATCTGGAAAATCAAGATTAAATCACGACTTCCAGTTATCCAGGGCACAAGGCAATAGACAAGCATTCCAAACATTCAGTCACAACAGATACACTTTTGCCTCTTGAACCCAGAAAGAGCCTTCAGCTGCTAAAGTGACTGACTCCAAAGTTTTCAGGATTTGCCCTGGGAATGTCACACCACTACTTGAGATTGCACAGCACATGGCAGCTGCCACCTCACCCAAAAGCAATGCATTGCTCTGCCCTTCCGCGACAACTTGATAAGCCATGGAGAAGAGGCAAAGCAAGTGCTTTTAGGAAGGGAACTGGGTATTGTTCAATATACAACAGATGAGAATTCTAAATAATGGTAAAGAATAGAATGAATCACATGAATACAATAGTGAAATATTAAAAAGTAGATTATTTTCAACTCAGTCACCCTGTACCTTTCATTTCTCCTTTGTTATTTACAATCACCCCCGCATTGTCTTCAAAGTAGAGAAACACCCCGTCTTTTCTCCGGTACGCTTTCCGCTGCCGTATAACTACTGCTGGATGCACTGTACCATAAGTAAACAGAAAAGATGATCAATATTTGGAATCTCTTGGTTGCAATTTCACCCACTGTAGAGTTACGCAGCCACAAAATTCATCTTTGTGGTTAAACTGCAATGTTTGCTGTGTACTTGCTGAGGACAGCAACCCACTTAAATCCAGGCTCCTCTCCCCTTCAAGAATCAGATCTCATAATTTTGTTTCACCACGGATTGAGATTCTACAACACTGCAGCTGCAATCTCACCCAAAAGTAATGAGTTACTATTCCCGTCCCTGACAACTCACTGAGCCACAGAGTACAGACAAAGTAAGTGCTTTTAGGAGGGTGAACCAGTCAGTAACACAATGATGAAAATTCAAGGAGCAGACTGCTAGGCCTCTAAAGGGAGCAAATTATAGGTAACATGTACATTATCTAAAGTAGAAAATATTAGCCCAAGCACCATTTCAAGTTTGAAGTTTAGATAGTTTATAAATATTACACACAGACAAGCACAAGTCATCAGAAACTTCAGGTGAATGAGGACACACACTGTATTGTTTGGCATAAGAGTGAGTTATCTTAAAAAGCACTGAACAAATTTCACAACTTTTCTGTTGGACCAGGTAGTTCAGAAATTGAGTGAGTGGCAAGAGAACAATTTTCTGCACCAGTCAGCAAACACACAGATGAATACAAAGACTAAAACACAATTGTGTGTATGTTATGGATGCTGAAAAGATTACATTCAGAAGGCACAATACAAAATATACGGACTCACTGATAGATCTAAGTAAATCGGGCCATCGCACGTAAATATTATCCAATAATTCCATTATATGCTATCCTACATTGATGAGCGTCAGAAACTATTCAGAATGAAAAAGTAAAACATATCTGAAGTGCACGCACTGATTCTTCAAGTGACGCCAATGCATTGTTAGAGAAAAGCAATCCAAATGTCAGATCACAGGTACGTTATTAGTTTTGTTAGTCAGGTACCAGTTGTCATTCTAAATACAGGTGATATCCACACTACATTTTCACTGAATCTAAAAGAAACCAGATTCAGCTTTGACCTACTTAAATGCCAAGGTTCTCAACATAACCTCAACTAGTTATAAACTCCTATGTCATCCACATTATTTCTACTGGCACTTAAGAATAATCACAAGTATCTGTCATTGCTACCTACTCTTGCAATCGAACACTTTGCTCTTTGGTGTCAACAAATCTCTTGTTCACATTTAAGAATCAACAAAGGAAAAACTCATCTCCCAATTACTCTTTATCCAACTTTGACTCATGAGTCAAAGACACATACAAGATGAAAAAGGATGTATCTAAATGAACATTCCAATAAAATTCAGAATCAGGATTACTCCGAAGATATGAAGCCCTGAAGATTAAAATGTGATTTGATAAATAGAATAATGCTACATCCACAGGGCTGTACTTGAGAATTCCCCACTGCTGAAAATGGATTGTGTCAATGTCAGTGGACAATTTACAGAATCAAAGCCACACTTACAGACTGCAAGATCTTCCCTTTACCGTTCCAAATCACCAATTTCAAGGTGCTCACTCACCCTTTTTCCGGAGCTCTGGTTTGCCTTTCTTTACAGTTGCCATGACCATGTCACCAACACCAGCAGCTGGTAGTCTGTTCAAACGTCCCTTGATGCCTTTGACAGAGATTATGTACAGGTTCTTGGCCCCTAAAAGCACACAATCAGCAAAACAGGTAAAGCATCACCCTGCAATTAATATAAAAAAGGCTGCTGCCATATTTCAAAACACATACCCACATAGGTATAAAACCATTCAAAACTTGTCTCGAGAACACTCCAGAATAAAACGCACTCAATCTCATACAAAGATATTAAAACAAGATCTAAAATCCCAACGTGCTAAAATTTAGTGACCATTGTATTAACACAGCTGGACACAATTCTAGAGAAACTGAATTTCACTAGAACAGACCTTCACTTCTTTAGGCAGGTCATGAGTCAGCTGTACCATTCAATATTCTTCTATTCAATCTACCATCACTATGTCCACCACAAGTCTTCAGCACATTAAACAACATTACCCACAGCTCACCAGGACATTCAAGATCTACAACCCTTTCAATGAAAGCATTTCTTCTCATCTATATCCTAAATAACCAATCCCCACCATTTTGAGACAAACACCTTGAGATCAATTCCTCAAACCAGGGGAAATAACCATTTAAGACACACGCAAGCCTTTTAAAAAGGATATCATACATTTCAGCAATGATTTACTTATGTGACCAATAGGTCATTTGGCCCTTTGAGCCTGCTCCACCATTCAAAAACATGGCTGATCTGATTTTAACCTCATTTCTCATCACCTTCCATCAAAACTTGTATGAATATGCCTTGTCTCCATAATATTTCCCAATAGCAAACTCCCCATATCCCAGAAATCAGATTAGTGAATTTTTCCTGCATTTTCCCAAAGGTAATATCACTTTTCATAGGCAAGGGGGTCAAATGACAAATGCCTTGCCATACAGGGACCAAACAGACAAAAAGATTCTTACCTGTATTGTCAGCGCAGTTGATCACAGCTCCCACAGGAAGACCAAGGGAGATGCGAAATTTCGCTCCGGACGAACCACCACGTCCTACAACCGACGAAAATAAGCCATTTCAGTGACATGCAAGCAATCAAAAGCCACAGAATACATTTAGACTTGCAACTGCTGTTTACTTCCTACAGGCCATTCTATGATCTTTACACAGCAGTTCAGTACCAGATACACTTTACATTAACAAAGTAACCTTAAAATTTTCCAACATCGTCAGTAGAAGAAATACAAAGGGTTAGCTTAACCAACCTTGTATAATCACAGAAGAACTGCAGACCTTATAAATTTGAAATACGAATGGGTTGGTGCTGGGTAGATTCAGATCGGTCTGTGTGGAGTTTGTAAATTCTCCCGGTGTCTGCCTGTGTTTCCTCCCACAATCCAAAGATGTGCAGGTTAGGTGAATTGGTCACAAATTGCCCATAGTGTTCAGGGATGTGTAGGTTAGGTGCATCAGTCAGGGGTAAATATAGTTCAATAGGGGAGGGAAACGAGTCTGGGTGCATTATTCTTTGTATTGGGGCGGTATTGACTCGTTAGGCTGAAGGGTCTGTTTTCACATTATTGAAATTCTATGAATGTTGTCAGAGTTGCTAATTACTTCCAGAATTCTCTGTTTCCGGGGCAATAATTTATATTGCAGTCTAAGCAGAACTTTATAATAACAAAAAAAAGGTGGTACATAGAGCATAAGAACTAATCATTTTTACCGCCAGTGTTTTGCTTAAACGTCCCCACACACCAGCCTGATGTTCGAGCATTAGGAGAGCTCTCCTTAAGTGAAAGCGCCACAGAGCAGCTCACTGACAGGGCCTCGCTGCTGGAGCCAACAACATGGAGATGCAGCCTACACCCAGACTGCAGCCGCTCTTGGATTCACTCAGATAACCGATTTAAACCATTTTCAAGGTATTACAACCATTGTTAAACCAGTTTCAGGGTAGAGACAGAACTTTGCAATTCCATCTGCCTCCACGAACCGGGATAGATCCAACATGGCGGCCGCCACGGATACCAGAACAATACAAGGTTTATTATGTGATAAAAGTCCGCTTCTTTTTACTAATAGTCATACCAAACAATAGCTAAGACACTAGTGCTAATGATCCGAATATAAAAAAACATGGGTGCCGGTGATATGCGACACGGATGGCAGCGGATTCTGTTCAGAGTCCCTCTCGCCGCTTACCTCTCTTAGACATTGTGATTCAGGGAAAGAGAGACCCAGCCCCGTGGAATCATGGGATATATCGCCAACACACGCAACATGTTATGACACGATGACGTATTTACGCGGTACGGACACCACGTGATATCACATCATGTGACAAAACATGTGCGATGCGGAAGCATTCATGTGTAGATATTGGACTGTGGTGGACACGGTTAAAAATCATATAACACCAGCTTATAGTCCAACAGGTTTATTTGGAATCACTAGCTTTCGTAGCGCTGCTCCTTTATCAGGTGGTTGTGGAGCAGAATCATAAGACACAGACTTTATAGCAACAGGATTGCAGTGACTTGGAATGTAATATTAAACAAATTTAGCTTAAGTCTTTCATCTTTTAGAATGATCATGTTAGCTTTGGTTCTTTCATATGTAAATCCCAAAACTTTTTTAAAGGTACATTCTCAAGATAGCTTTTAACAATAGGTTATAGTCCAAGAGGTTTAATTGGAAGCACGCTAGCTTTTGGAGTGCTGCGTCTTCATCAGGTGGTTGTGAAGGACACAATTGTAAGGCACAGAATTTATAGCAAAAGTTTACAGTGTAATGTAACTGAAATTATACATTGAAAAATACCTTGATTGTCTGCCCCACCACCAAAATGGACCTGTTGGTTCTTGCAGCAGACACGGAGGAGTTCATCAGATGAATGACACTCCGGGAATTCTTTCAAGGTGCTAGCAGTGATCCCAATGAGCCCACTGATGAGCTGGAACAGTCATCACACGGATCTGTAGAGGAGTGACCAAAGAAGGTATCAACTTGGACCGCACCCGAGGGCCGTTGCCCTGGGTTTGACATGTATGTTCAAACCATCAGGAAATATGTAAATGCCAGATTCATCAGCCGTACCCACAAGGTAGAGCAAAACATCACCCGTTCACAACGCAGTGCCATTCAGGCTCTCAAAACCAATCACAACATTGTCATCAAACCAGCAGATAAAGGAGGAGCCATTGTCATTCAGAATAGAACAGATTACTGCAAGGAACTGTACCGACAACTGAACAACCAGGAACGCTACAGGCAACTACCAGCTGATCCGACCAAAGAACATACCCGTGAATTAAACACATTGATCATTGATGACATTTTCTTCCTCTGGACACATGGCAAGGAGTCACTGATAAAACTACACAGTGATATCAACAAGTTTGATCCCATCGTCAGATTCACCATGGACTACTCTCGACTATCTGTCTCATTCTTGGACACATGTATCTCTATCAAGGATGGACACCTCAGCACCACACTCTACCGTGAACCCACAGACAACCTCACAATGCTACACTTCTTCAGCTTCCACCCAAAACATATTAAAACAACCATCCCCTATGGACAAGCCCGACATGTACACCAGATCTGCTCAGATGAGGAGAAACGTGAAGGGCATCCGGAAGTACTCAGAGATGCCCTCATAAGAACAGGGTATGGTGCTCAACTCATCGACCGCCAGTTCCAACGTGCCACAGCAAGGACCTCCTCAGGAGACAGACACATGCTGCAACCCTTCATTGTTCAGTACTTCCCAGGAGCTGAAAAACTATGCCACGTTCTTCGTGACTTGCAACACATTATCAATGAGGATGAGCAACTCGCCAAGACCTTCCCCACACCTCCACTGCTTGTCTTTAAACAAGCCAAACCTCAAACTGATAATTGTTCATAGCAAGCTGCCCGGCTTTCAGGACAACTCCATACAACCCTGTCGTGGTAGGCGCTGCAAGACGTGTCAGATTGTGGACATGGATACGTGGGGACACCTCCCACCTTGTACGTGGCAGGTACTCGTGTCTCAGCCAACATTGTCTATCTTATACACTGCAGGCAAGGATGCCCTGAGGCATGGTTCATTGGGGAAACCGAGCAAAGGCTACGGCAAGGGATGAATGGGCACTGCACAACAATCAACAGACAGGAGTGTTCCCTCCCAGTTGGGGAACACTTTAGCAGTCCAGGACATTCGACCTCGGACCATCGGGTGACAATTCTCCAAGGCAGACTTTGGGACAGGCAGCAGTGAAAAGTGGCCGAGCAGAGGCTAATAGCTAAGTTCCGTACCCAGAGGGAGGGTCTCAACCGGGACCTTGGGTTCATACGACACTACAGGTGACCACCATAACACTATGCACACACACAGACACACACACAGAGGCACTCCTATACACACATGGACACACATATACACACGCATGCACACAGACACACACGTACCCTTACAGACACACACACTCACACATGCATCCTCTCAGAGACCACTGAGACCACTCTACACTCACGCACACACATATACACTCTCTCTCACAGAAACTCACAACCCAGACACACACACACACTCCCACACTCATACATGCACCCCCTCA
>NC_057742.1:6689118-6700427 GCF_004010195.1 Chiloscyllium plagiosum
AGACCCCACCACCAGGGATATATTTCCCTCCCCACCCCTTTCCGCCTTCCGCAAAGACCGTTCCATCTGTGACTACCTGGTCAGGTCCACGCCCCACTTACATCCTGAGTCCAGTCCTGAGCTGGAAGTTTGGAACGAGGGTGAGGTGGGGAAGGGGAAATGAGGAAACTGTTGGAATCCACATTGATGCCCTGGGGTTGAATTGTTCCGAGGCGGAAGATGAGGCGTTCTTCCTCCAGGCGTCTGGTGGTGAGGGAGCGGCGGTGAAGGAGGCCCAGGACCTCCATGTCCTCGGCAGAGTGGGAGGGGGAGTTGAAATGTTGGGCCACAGGGCGGTGTGGTTGATTGGTGCGGGTGTCCCGGAGATGTTCCCTAAAGCGCTCTGCTAGGAGGTGTCCAGTCTCCCCAATGTAGAGGAGACTGCATCGGGAGCAACGGATACAATAAATGATATTAATGGATGTGCAGGTAAAACTTTGATGGATGTGGAAAGCTCCTTATCTGAGTTGAGATGACACCTATTGTTAAAAGGGGAAAGTGAGGACTGCAGATGCTGGAGATCAAAGTCGAGAGTGTGGTGCTGGAAAAGCACAGCAGGTCATGCAGCATCCGAGGAGTAGGAGAATCGACATTTAAGGCAGAAGCCCCTCATCAGGAACGGCCCGAAACATTGATTCTCCTGCTCCTCAGATGCTGCATGACCTACTGTGCTTTTCCAGTACCACACACTCTTGACCAATTGTTAAAAGCTATCTTGAGAACGTAAAAAAAGAAATAAACCAACATAATCATTCTAAAAGATGAAAGACTGAAGCTAAATTTGTTTAATATTACATTTCATGACACTGCGATCCTGTTGCTATAAAGTCTGTGTTTTATGATTCTGCTCCACAACCACCTGATAAAGGCCTCCAGGCGTCTGGTGGTGAGGGATTGGCGGTGAAGGAGGCCCAGGACCTCCATGTCTTCGGCAGAGTGGGAGGGGGAGTTGAAATGTTGGGCCACAGGGCGGTGTGGTTGATAAAGGAGCAGTGCTTCAAAATCTAGTGCTTCCAAATAAACCTGTTGGACTATAAACTGGCATTGTGTGACTTTTAACAGACTCAGAAGATTAACAGCATGCAGGGAAGCTATTTAGCCCCATTGTCACCAATGTTGGTTATTTGGCAAGAACAATTCTAAAGAAAAGTCGCTGGATTTGGAACATTAACTCTGTTTCTGTCTCCAGATCTGCTAAATTTCTCCAACACTTTTTGTTTGTTTCAATTCACCTAATATTATTTCCCTGTTTTTTTCCCTCTAGGCTTGCAAACTTTTCCACTTTAAAATAATTAAGCAATTTTTTTTTCCCCCCGAAAGCCATGATTGAAAAAGCTGCAGATGCTGGAATCCAATATAGACAGACAGGAGGCTGGAAGAGCACAGGTGGAGACGTCGAGGTTTTGGGTGTAACCCTTCTTCGAAATGTTGCCTTCTTCACCTCCTGATGCTGCCTGGCTTGCTGTGTTCTTCCAGCTGCATGATTGAATCTGCAGTATATACCTTCTCAGAGGATACATATCCAGGTCCTAAACAATTTGCTGCACAAATTGAAAGCAAAATACTGCAGATGCTGAAAATCTGAAATGAACAAGAGAAGACTGGAGAAATGCAGCAGGTTTGGCAGCATTAGATGAGAGAGTTAACATTTAAATTCTGGTATGAGTCTACTTGCTGCTGCAAAGAATGTTTTTCTCGTCATCATTTCTTCATTTATCAATCACCTTAAATCAGTCTCCATTGACTCAGGTTTGGTCAAAGGAGAAGAGTGTCAACTTGTCTACTCAAAGATCTGGAACAGCTCTAATGTTTTCTTAATGGATCTGATCAGCAGTGTTAGTTATGTCAGTTATTGCAACAAATTGCAACTTATGGGTACTCTGCCAGCAATTAAGTTAGAGACATAAAATTGCAGATGATGGAATCCAAGGTAGGTAAACAGCAGGCTGGAAGAATACAGCAAGTCAGGCAGCATCAGGAGTTGGAGAAGAGTTTGTCTTGAGTGATTCAGAATGAAATTTCACTGTAATCAGAAGAGAAAGTCACTAACAGTTTCCATGCTGTACATCTCTATGACTCTATGACTAAATATCAATCCAAAATGTGAAGTGAATGTGAAACTTACATGCAATGGTTATGGTGAAGGGTACATTTAATGTATTGATACATTTGAATGAAAGCTAAATATAAACAGTGGTATATAGCTCTTAAAATTATATCTTCGGGGTTGATTAACTCGGCTGGACAGCTGGTTTGAGATGCAGTGGCACCAACATTGCGGGTACATTTCCTACACCAGCTGAAGTCACCATGAAGTTCGCCTGTCACCTGAGGTATGGTGACATTCAGGTTAAACTCACTACTAGTCTCGAAGGTAACTTATGGTGACTTTTGACAAACACTTGAAACAGAAGGGAATAGTGGGTTATGTGGACAGAGTTAAACAAAAAAAAGGCGAGAATAAACACAAGTATGGAGAATATTCACTGCAATCACACCTTAAAATTAACAAATACATTTTGATCTGCAATGTTCTCTCACTAAACAAGAGTCCAAATCAACTAAGCCTGTGTTTGCTTACCAACGTGGCTGCATAACCTTAAAAAGAGACACTGCCTAACTTGCAAAAGAATACTTCAGTTCTGATTTTGCTGTGGAAATAATAGTAAGGCTAAATGCATTTGCAGCTTTGCAGAATAAATAAGATTCCAGTATGTGACTAATATTCAGTTAAACAGAGAAATCTACAATTTGCAATCTGAGATACACTGATCTTTTAGAAGCCCTTCTGTACTATTTGACACTTATGAAATACATGTAATGATATGATGTTGGTCTGCAAATTCACTACATTTCCCAGAAAAAGAGATGGACTTATACAATAAAGTGTAAATTAATTTTAATAACATGCTAGCTTCTAATTGTATGTAAGCAATGTTTGCAACTCTAAAAATTAGATTTTTTTATGTGTGGCATCTCATTATTATAACAGTGCTCTGAAAGCTCATACTTCCAAAACATCCTGTCGGACTATAACCTGGTGTTATGTGATTTTTAATATTGTCCACCCCAGGTCACAACAGCCATTGTTCGAGATTTTAAAAACATTTTTTGAACTAATTTATTTCAAAGTTTATTTTTGTTTCAAATTTTATTTTTCTCCAAATCCCAATTTTGGACTGGATTTTCATATGGATGGAGAAGTCTTCCATCTGCATGAAAATGCCAGCAGAGACCAGAATCCAGAAGTCCTGCCTCTGGATTCTTTGTCAGAATCCAGATTTCTAGATTCTGATCTCTGCTGGCATTTTGATGCAGATGGAGGACTTCTCCATCTATGTGAAAATCCTGCCCAAAATTGGGATTTGGAGAAAAATAAAATTTCTTGAGTGATTCTTGAAGGAAATGGGAATGAATCCTAATTTGCACATAGAGTCATACAACACAGAAACAGACCCTTTAGTACAACTCATCTATGTTGGCCAGGTATCCTAAATTAATCCAATCCCATTTGCCTGCATTTGGCTTATATCCCTTCTAAACCATTCCTATTCATGAGCCCGTCCAAATGTCTTTTAAATGTTGTAATTGTACCCATCTATACCACTTCCTCTGGCAGCTTGTTCCATACTGGAAAAGCGCAGCAGGTCAGGCAGCATCCAAGGAGCAGGAGAATCGACGTTTCGGGCATGAGCCCTTCTTCAGGAAAATGTGTTTTCCAGCAACACATTTTCAGCTCTGATCTCCAGCATCTGCAGAACTCACTTTCTCCAGCTTGTTCCGTGCACACACCACCCTCTGTGTGAAAAGGTTGCTGCTCAGTTCCCTTTTAAATCTTTCCCGTCTCATTCTAAACCTATGCCTTCTACCCTTGCATTCCCTTACCCTTTGGGAAAAGACCTTGGCTCTTCACCTTGTTTGACCTTTTGGGATTTTCTAAACCTCTATAATGTCTCACCTCCGCCTCCAAAGCTCCAAGGAGGAAACTCCCAGCCTGTCGACATCCTTAATTCCTGTAAGGCGCCTGTTTCACATCAATCAGCAGTTGAGTTCAAGCATGCGTGATTTTGGTTGAAAGGAGTTGACTGTCAGAGATACTGACATTCTGGTATCTGACTCTCAATGACCCAGTAGTAGTCAAGAACAATTCATGTGTAAATAAAGGTGACTTGGTGATAGGATATCAGCCTCTGTGAAGTTATTTTCGGCCTGGACATAGGTATCTTTATGGACGGATCAGGTACCCTTTGGAATTGCTAAAGGTGGGCATGACTGTGCATAAAAAAAATGCATTAAGCTCATTGGAACTGTGAAAGAACTGTCAATCAGGACATGTTTCATCTCAAGAATTACTTTTTGATTTTAGTGTTTATTTCTAGGTTTCCAGGAGATCCTTTTAAACTCTCATTTCCATTTATTACATGATTCAGTCACCGTGGAAAATTATCTTCTAGATTTGTGTTGACATGTGGTGAATGATATGACTTTTTTTTAAACAGGTATTAATTTTAAACAATGACTTCAAACAGCATTCACAAGAAATTGTGTGATTTTAGCTAAATATACAGCAAGCCATAAGGGAGACAGTTGATTTGATGTTTGCTGACTTGAGTTTTACAACCAGCAGAGAGCAAAAACAGGTTCATGCAAGAGAAGAAGCATCATAGGAAGGTGCTTTTAGCAGCAAAAGAACATAAGGAAATAACAGCAGAATTAGGCTGTTCTTCCCTGACACACAATCTGATAACTGATTTGCTCCAAGCCTCAACTCCTCTTTTGTACCAACTCCTCATGGTCATTTGCGATTTTTGAGAAGATTTGTAGCTCAGGCTGTGGCTCAAGTTGTAAGTTTGCTCACTGAGCTGGTAGATTTGTTCTCAGATGTTTCATCACCATGCTATGTAACATCATCAGTGAGCCTTTGATGAAGCACTGGTGTTCTGTCATATTTATGAGTCTTGGTCCGTTGTGGTTGGTGATATCACTTCCAGTTCTTTTTCTGAAAAGTTGGTAAATAGGCTCCAAATGGATATGTTTGTTAATAGAGTTCCAGTTTGAATGCCAGGCCTCTAGGAATTCCTGTGCTTTGTTTGGCCTGTCCCAGGACGGATTAGATTAGATTAGATTACTTACAGTGTGGAAACAGTGGATATGTTTGTTAATAGAGTTCCAGTTTGAATGCCAGGCCTCTAGGAATTCCTGTGCTTTGTTTGGCCTGTCCCAGGACGGATGTATTGTCCCAGTCGAACTGGTGTCTCTCTTCATCTGTGTGTATGGATACTAGTAATAATTGGTCATGTCTCATGATGACTAGTTGGTGCTCATGATTCCTAGTGACTAGTTTCCTGCCGGTTTGTACAATGTGATGTTTGTTGCAGTCTTTGCAGGGTATCCTCATAGCCCTCAACTCCACAATGTTTTAAAAATCTCTCTACCTCCTCTTTAAATACTTGCAGTGATCAGACTGCACATTTTTCTGTCAAGTCCCCTCAGAATCTTGTATATTTCAATTAGACCACTCCTCCTTCTGCCTAACTCTAATGAATAAAGGCCTAACTTGTTTAGCTATTTTTGAGAAGCGAAATGTTCTGGTGAATATTTTTCAACAGCCAATATGTAAACTGTACACAGTCCCCTAGGAGAGGACTCACCAACACTCTGCACAGTTGTAATAAGACTTCCTTATTTTTAAATTCCAAACTCCTGGTAATAAGGGCCAAAACTCCATTTGCCTTCTTAATTACTTCCTACACTGGCATGCTGACATTTTACTGTAAGGGAAACATGGAGCAGATACTTGAGGTGAAGAAACTTGTAGGAGCTTATCAGTCAAAAGGCAGGAATATGAGACTCAGCACAACTGCCCTTTCAAAGGGATTTGGTTAACTTGGCTAGATAGCCAGGGTGCCAACAGTGCGGCTTTAGTTTCTGAACCCTTCGAGGCTACCATGAAGATCCTGCTTTCTCAACCTCACCCCTCACCTGAGGCATGGAGCCCCACAGGTTAAACCACCACTCGTCTTCTCTCTTTCTCTCTGAGGAATTGGAGATGCTGGTGTTGGACTGGGGTGCACAAAGTTTAAAATCACACAACACCAGGTTATAGTCCAACAGGTTTCATTGGAAGCACACTAACTTTCGGAGCGCTGCTCCGAACCACCTGATGAAGGTGCGGCACTCCGAAAACTAGTGTGCTTGCAATTAAACCTGTTGGACTATAACCTGGTGTTGTGCGATCTCTCTGAGGAGGTAGCAGTCCTCTGGGATTATGACGACTTTACACTACGTGGGGTCACCCTCCCTCTGGGACAAATCAATCCACTGTTACACAGCTAAAACCTAGGTTGTGCAAAGGAAGTGTTATAGTTTTAGACTATAACTTCATGAAACTTCTTTGTTTTAATGATCCCTTGCTGCTTTCAAACTAAACATAAACAAACAAAAAGTCACAAGACGCTACTCTAACCTATTCAAAGGTCATCAGCAACACTGACTTCTGATCCTGTCAGTTGCCTGTTGTTCTCTCCTTCACCAACCAAACATGGACCCAAGGCGGTCCACCTGATTCATTTGACCCTAGGGACAATTCCGACATCAAAAGTGATTCATTCATCTTGACACAAGCTGAGGTAACGTAAGGTGAAATAAAACTGTTAAGTATTTCAGTTTTTTTCTTGGCTTGTATGAAATTTAGACCAGGATACAATGAGAAACTGATCGCATTTCTAAAACATTGGAAAAGCTTGTCTAATGTGTGGCTGAACAGACAGACATCTCATAAAGGGGTGAAAGTGAGGAATGCAGATGCTGAAGATTAGAGTCAAGAGTGTGGTGCTGGAAACGCACAGCAGGTCAGGCAGCATCCGAGGAGCAGGAGAATCGATGGCTCGGGCGAAAGCCCTTCATCAAGGGGCCTCAAACAGAACTTTGTGACTCAAGGATGAATTATGCCCAACTAAGCTAGGCACAAATCTTTGGTTGCATTTTCTACATTACATCAGTGACAAGACTTCAGCGTACTGGTACGGTTGGGACTTGAATGAACACACAGCTTTCTGACACAGAGCCTGTCAGAATTACCACTGAGACCTGGCTATCCTTCCTCAACTTCACTCATCAGGAAGTCCATACAAAGTTTTGATTGGTACAAATTTGTGAAAACTGCAACATTTAATTGCAGCACAGATGGAGCATTAGATCTTTATGGCTTGGTGATATGCCAAAGATTACCTCAGATTACAACAGGATCTGGACCAGATTGGCCAATGGGCTGAGAAGTGGCAGATGGAGTTTAATTCAGATAAATACGAGGTGCTGCATTTTGGGAAAGCAAACCTTAGCAGGACTTATACACTTAATGGTAAGGTCCTAGGGAATGTTGCTAAACAAACAGACCTTGGAGTGCAGGTTCATAGCTTCTTGAAAGTGGAGTTGCAGGTAGATAGGATAGTGAAGAAGGCGTTTGGTATGCTTTCCTTTATTGGTCAGGGTATTGAGTACAGGAGTTGGGAGGTCATGTTGCGGCTGTACAGGACATTGGTTAGGCCACTGTTGGAATATTGCGTGCAATTCTGGTCTCCTTCTTATCGGAAAGATGTTGTGAAACTTGAAAGGGTTCAGAAAAGATTTACAAGGATGTTGCCAGGGTTGGAGGATCTGAGCTATCGGGAGCGGCTGAACAGGCTGGGGCTGTTTTCCCTGGAGCGTCAGAGGCTGAGGGGTGACCTTATAGAGGTTTACAAAATTATGAAGGGCATGGATAGGATAAATAGGCAAAGTCTTTTCCCTGGGGTTGGGGAGTCCAGAACTAGAGTGCATAGGTTTAGGGTGAGAGGGGAAAGATATAAAAGAGACCTAACGGGCAACCTTTTCACGCAGAGATGGTACGTGTATGGAATGAGCTGCCAGAGGATGTGGTGGAGGCTGGTACAATTGCAACATTGAAGAGGCATTTGGATGGGTATATGAATAGGAAGGGTTTGGGGGGATGTGGGCCGGGTGCTGGCAGATGGGACTAGATTGGGTTGGGATATCTGGTCGGCATGGATGGGTTGGACCGAAGGGTCTGTTTCCATGCTGTACATCTCTATGACTCTGTGACTCTAATTACCATAGTTATTCCTTAACAAAGGAAAGCCATCTCATTTAACCAATACCAATCTTGCATGGACTTCCTGATGAATGATCTAAGAGTAACGTACACGGTCAGAGTCTGTGTCAGAAAGCTACGTATTCAACCCCTCAGATATTAGCACTTAATCTAGGCTGGCACTCCAGTGTAATGCTGAGGGAGAGCTGCAGTGTCAGAGTTGCCATTATGCAAAGGAAACATTAAACTGAGAGATCCCATCCTCCCAAGGGATGTAATTGGCTCATGATCCTATTTCAATGGTGAACTGAGTTTATTTTCCCCCGTGTCACAGCCCAGTATTTATCCTTCAATCAACAAATCTAAGGTAGACAAAGTTGAAAATCACACAACACCAGGTTATATTCCAACAGGTTTATTTGGAAGTACAAGCTTTCGGAGCACTGCTCCTTCATCAGGTAGCTGTGGAGCAGGATCATAAGACACAGAATTTATAACAAATGACTACAGTTTCATGTAACTGAAATAATATATTGAACAAACCTAGACTGCTGTTAAGTCTTTCTTCTTTTAGAATAGGTTGCAGGTTTTGGTTCATTAATATGTAAATCACATAATGTCTTTTAAGTCACATTCTCAAGATAACTTTGATTTTATAAAAAAAAGTGACATCCCAGCTCAAACATTGTATTAAAGGTATGAGGTTAGAGTCTGAATGTTTCCCAATCTTGAATCAGACTGGTTCTATTCCCAAAGTAGAAATTTATAAATGTTGCAGGGATTAACTGTCTGCAGATTGTATATTTTTTGAGTAAAATAGAATGTGTCTGCAAATACAATTCTGCAAATGCAAATTCACCGCATAGACTTATATATATGCATGTGTGCATGAGAGAGAGAGTGCGAGTGTATGCATGTGAGTGAGTGCACATGATAGAGTGTGTTTGCATGTGTGTGTGCTTGATAGCATTCAGTACCCATGGGGATGGCCTCAACTGGGATCTTGGGTTTCATGTCACACTACAGGTGACCCGACTACACTATACACTGTCACACAAAAGCACACATACACACTCACACACTCAAGCAGACCCTCTCTCATACACACACATATACACTGCCACACTCACACCCATGCACACACCCTCTCACAAGCTTATACTCCATCACACTCACACACACACTCTACCAAGCATGCACATGCAAACACACGCTCTCTCACGTGCATTCACACTCAAAGCACACGCTCACACTCTGTCTCTCTCATGCACACACACACATAAAAGTTAATGGGGTAAACTTGCATTTGCAGAATTGTATTTGCAGACACATTCTATTTTGTTCAAAAAGCATACAATCTGCAGGCAGTCAATCTGTGTAACATATTACAAATTCCTACTCTGGAAGTAGAACCAGTCTGATTTAAGACTGGGATACAAACAGACTCTAACCTCACATCTTTAATACATTGTCTAAGCTGAGATGTCACTTTTTTTTTATAAAACTTTGTTTTCTCAAGAATGTGACTTAAAAGACGTTCTGTGATTTACCTATTAATAAACCAAAACCTGCAACCCATTCTAAAAGATGGAAGTCTTAACAGCAATCTAGGTTTGTTCAATATCGTTTCATTTGCATGATACTGTAATCTTTTGCTATAAATTCTGTGTCTTATGATCCTGCTCCACAGCTACATGATGAAGGAGCAGCGCTCCGAAAGTTAGTACTTCCAAATAAACCTGTTGGACTATAACCTGGTGTTGTGTGATTTGATTTTTAACTTTGCCCACCCCAGTCCAACACCAGCACCTCCACATAATATCTAAGGTAGATTATGTAGTCATTTACCACATGGTTAGTTGTTTTGGGGAGTTTGCTGTGACTAAATTGGCTGCCAGGCTTTCCTACATGAGTGATATGTCAAGTACTTGGGACTTCCTGAAGTCAAGTCAGTAAAATAATGAGTAAACCAGCAGAGGGCATCCAAGCACTCCAAGTAGCAATCGACTGTTGCAATTTTGATCACTCTGATATAGTACATAGGAGAGAGAACAATTAAGCAAGTGTAACAGCTAGAGCTCAGCATGTTCTGTTCTGCTCTTGCTGAGTATGTTTTAGGAATCCAGTGAAGATTAAAATCAGAATTACAGGTTCATACATCACATTCATGCTGTGAGTAATAATCCAGGCTGACGTTCGACTTATATGCCAGAACTCAACTCAAGAATGAAATCCTCTTGTTTGGTTCCAGTCCAGTGCAGATACTAGAATTTGCAGAGCATCTTTGGCCTGGGAACTTGGGAATGTCAGACGTCAGGTTGCAGTGTCTGATCACCACCCGCCAACATCACTGTGCTTTTGGTTCCAGCCTCATGTGCATCCCTTTCCTCCCGTTGACCCACTATGGAGAGGCTTTGCCTCTTGATGCTTGTTCCTCACTTTCTGAAATTCCACTTGCCTCTTAACATTGTTCTGGAGTCTCCAAAAATTAAAGATTAATCTCCAGGATATGACTACATGCTCTGAGGTGCCTGTGACATATTATCCCAGGGACTTGAAACGGTTAAAGGTGGATAAATCTCCAGGACCTGATCAGGTGTACCCGAGAACTCTGTGGGAAGCTAGAGAAGTGATTGCTGGGCCTCTTGCTGAGATATTTGTATCATCGAGAGTCACAGGTGTGGTGCCGGAAGACTGGAGGTTGGCAAACGTGGTGCCACTGTTTAAGAAGGGTGGTAAAGGCAAGCCAGGGAAGTATAGACCGGTGAGCCTGACCTCGGTGGTGGACAAGGTGTTGGTGGAAATCCTGAGGGACAGGATGTACATGTATTTGGAAAGGCAAGGACTGATTCGGGATAGTCAACATGGCTTTGTGCGTGGGAAATCATGTCTCACAAACTTGAAGAAGTAACAAAGAAGATTGATGAGGGCAGAGCAGTAGATGTGATGGACTTCAGTAAGACGTTTGACAAGGTTCCCCATGGGAGACTGATTAGCAACGCTAGATCTCACGCAATACAGGGAGAACTAGCCATTTGGATACAGAACTGGCTCAAAGGTAGAAGACAGAGGGTGGTGGTGGAGGGTTGTTTTTCAGACTGGAGGCCTGTGACCAGTGGAGTGCCACAAGGATCGGTGATGGCCCTCTACTTTTTGTCATTTACATAAATGACTTGGATGC
>NC_057742.1:6700739-6704120 GCF_004010195.1 Chiloscyllium plagiosum
GAGGTTTACAAAATTATGAGGGGCATGGATAGGATAAATAGACAAAGTCTTTTCCCTGGGGTCGGGGAGTCCAGAACTGGAGGGCATAGGTTTAGGGTGAGAGGGGAAAGATATAAAAGAGACCTAAGGGACAACGTTTTCACGCAGAGGGTGGTACGTGTATGGAATGAGCTGCCAGTGGATGTGGTGGAGGCTGGTACAATTGCAACATTGAAGAGGCATTTGGATGGGTATATGAATAGGAAGGGTTTGGGGGGATGTGGGCCGGGTGCTGGCAGATGGGACTAGATTGGGTTGGGATATCTGGTCGGCATGGATGGGTTGGACCGAAGGGTCTGTTTCCATGCTGTACATCTCTATGACTCTATTGTCTTGGCAGGGTCATCCAAATCTAATGGCAAGAAGGTCAGTTCTGCAACAGCATTACTTCCCAAACTAACCTGATCAGTGTGGAGGCTCTAATCTGCTCCACTGGGTAGGGATATGTGGTTGCCTGACTGATACCAGATACCTGAAATTACTTCTGTATGCAGCGGGAGACTCCCAGGAGGCAATGGGAATGTTTTAGGGATACCCTCAAAGCTTTGCTGAAGAGGTCAAGCATGCCCCATTAAGTCATGGGAGTGTTCTGGCCTGTTACCAACCCAAAATGGAAAAGGTTTATTCCAGAAGGTACCAAATTCATCAAGAGCCTTTATTGGGAACAAACAGAAGTGAAATCGAGGAGTTGAAGCGTGCAGTAAAACCCACAAATGACCCAGCTACCTGGTTGTCCAAGCATCACCTGTCCCACATGTAGCAGAGACTGCTGATCGTGATTTAACTTACCAGACACACCAGAAACCCACCAAGGTGTTGCAGAATCAAATCTTCCTTGATCCCAAAGGGACAGCCTGAGAAAAATATGAGATTTGGAAGATAACGAAAATTGAGACATTTGAGCAAAATTGTGTGTCTTTGTTTATTTCCTTCAAACACCAGATAATAAGTTAGAATCATTTTGAAGATCGAGAAAACAGCAAATGATTGGAGGTGGAACATCATGTGATGAAATCAATAAGAATGCATTTCAGCCAGAGTTGGTCGTTTTGTTCCTTCCCCTCCCTCACCTCCTTTTAAAGCACTCTTTAAAATCTTCTTACAAAGGTTTTAGGTCGCCTTCTCATTATCTTGGCTCTCTTTCTATTCTGTCCTCACTTTGCTTAAAGTGCTTTCTCCATGCTCAAAGTAATGTATAAATGCAAGGTGTTTTTGCTAAAACAGAAATCTGGTGTATGAATAAACAAGGTTTGTGTGTACCATTTTTTACTTACTGCAGAGAAGGTTATTTGGTAAATCAGAGAAACTCATTTCCATTGGCAATTGGGCAAGTGACCACATAATTAAGTTAATTGGCAAAACAACCAGGAGAGAGACAAGGAAAGT
The DNA here is from genome assembly GCF_004010195.1 of Chiloscyllium plagiosum. NCBI lineage: Eukaryota > Metazoa > Chordata > Chondrichthyes > Orectolobiformes > Hemiscylliidae > Chiloscyllium > Chiloscyllium plagiosum. The sequence continues at coordinate 6,702,165 of NC_057742.1, forward strand.
CTTTAATCCATTGCCTGAAATGGTAGTGACAGCATGACTGCCAGTAACTTTCAAAGGGGAATTGATTAATGACTTCAAGGTTAAAAAAAAACTGCATGGCTATGGGTAAAGAACGGGAGAATGGGATTAATCGCATTCAAATTATCTCTCTTAGCGCTGTCACGGACATGATGGGTTGAATGGCCTCCTCTGTATGATTTCATAATTCCACTTTCCTCTGTCTAAGGCACTGCGTATGACACACAAGTAGACAGCTTGCAGTGTACTGCCCAAGTAACCATACTTTGCGTATGAATACGTTTTAGCAAATTATTCAAATATGGGGACGTTGCAGCACGGATTTATTTTGTCCTCAACAGATGCTCACGTATTGCCTTTTGAAAGTGGTCAGTAACTAAGTAGCTACTAAGCAGTAATTTTAGCTGTCTTGGCAGCATTGTGGCTCTGCAGCAGCGCCCAGATTGATGAGTCAAAGATCAAGGGTTAAACTCCTTCGGCCAGTTTTTAGCATAAATGCCTTATCCTCGATAAATTCCAAATCAGAATGTGACAACCTGTTAAATTCCAGAAAACTGAGACTGCAGAAGAGGAAAATTCAGCTTAACTTGAGAAGTTGAAGTGGTAAAGTTCACAACTGAAAACTTCATGGATTTCGTCCACACAGTTTGGTGCAGAGTTTTTAACATAAGGCCTAGCATGTTGAATTTAAACAGTTCACTAAAATTGTATTTGCTGTCACCTGAGGTTCAATAGGTAGCACGATCACTTCAAAGTCAGAAAATGATAGGACCAAGAAGTTTGAATGCAACATCTAGGCTAAGACTGCAGTGACAGTACTGAGGTGGTGCTGCATTGGTCAGAGGTGCCTTCTTACATACGAGACATTAAATTCAATCCATGTCTCCATTTAGATTAGATTAGATTCCCTACACTATGGAAACAGGCCCTTCGGCCCAACCAGTCCACACTGACCCTCAGAAGAGTAACCCACCCAGATCCATTCCCCTACATTTACCCCTTCACCTAACACTATGGGCAATTTAGCATGGCCAATTCACCTAACCTGCACATCTTTGGACTGTGGGAGGAAACCGGAGCATTCAGAGGAAACCCACGCAGACGCGGGGAAATAGCACCTGACACAGCCTCAGATTTCCCAGTTTCGTTCATGGCCAATAAAGGATTTTTCAATAGAGTCACTGCTGGGTCAAATGCCTGGAATTCCCCCTAAGTGCATGGGGGAATACAGCACCTGGACTGCAGAGGTTCAAGGCAGCTTGTCACCACCTTCGCAATGTCATTGAGATGAGCATTAAAATGCTGACTGGCCATGACACCCGCATCCCATGAATGAATAAAAAAATTACATGATTATGCTATTTGTGGCAGCTTGCTGTGCAGTGAGATCATGGACTGAAATTTTTTTGAAGTGATTTTGTCTGAGAGACAAATATTGGTTCAGGATATGGGATGGGGAGGCTATGGGGTGGGTGATTCCTTTGCTCTTCCTTGGGTAGTGTCCTGGGATCTTTAACATTCACCAGATAGGGCAGATAGAGCCTCCCCTTCCTGGACCTCTCCATCTCCATTAATGACGACTTGACGCCGACATTTTTTACAAACCCACCGACTCCCACATCTACCTGGATTACACCTCTTCCCACCCTATCTCTTGCAAAAATGCCATCCCGTATTCCCAATTCCTCCGACTCCACCGTGTCTGCTCCCAGGAGGACCAGTTCCACCACAGAACACACCAGATGGCCTCCTTCTTTAGAGACTGCAATTTCCTTTCCCACATGGTTAAAGATGCCCTCCAACGTATCTCGTCCACATCCACAACTCCGCCCTCAGACCCTACCCCTCCAACCATAACAAGGGCAGAACACCCCTGGTGCTCACCTTCCACCCTACCAACCTTCGCATAAACCAAATCATCCGCCGACATTTCCGCCA